>NC_134398.1:80605210-81205210 GCF_050003625.1 Haematobia irritans
TATATATATATATATATATATATATATATATATATATATATATATATATATATATATTATAGGATACTTTTAAGACACAATTATCTTTTAAATTTGGGTTTTGTGTACTTGCTTCTACAAAGCAAATTTTAATTTTTCGCTGTTTCAGCTTTTTTTTATTCATATGCTACCAAAGTCCTTCAAAAACGAGTTAACGACAAATTTATTTTCCAAATTAAGACTCGACTTCCAGTAGAAATTATGCTATGTTTCAAGTAAAAAACGTCTTTAAAATAAAGTATTGAAAAACATGTCCTATATTTGAACGATTTTTGCTTTGTAGTCAAGATGCAAAAAGACAACAAATTTAAAGACAATTTATTAAATTTAAAGAATTTTTCTGAATTATTGAAGTCAAGTTGACCTTAGCCCCAAAATTTTTTCTTTCATGTTATGATACCCATTTATAAGGACAATACGACTTCATTGAAAAGTTTAACGACTTTTGGACAAGGAAAAAACTTCATACTACAGAAATGCGTCTTCTATGCTAAGCAAAATTTGCATTCGTATTTTAAAGATATGAAATCTTTGACCTCGAGACAATGTTTTTTCAGTGTATTTATGGTGTTTTGTCACATTGAATCCCGATATTCTGACTAAAAAACAACACAACTGAAGTTAAATATGCGTTTATTTTTATATTTTTTTTTCGACAAAACACCATGACTCGAAATATGTTTATTTATTTATTTATTTATTCAACAACGTAATATAAAAAGCCGAAACAGGTCAAATAAAAAAATGGTCAATTACACAAACCTTATGTGGATTTATGTTGTCTTGTCAAAAGTATCATACAAGGATTTCGATTTTATTGTTTTCGCCATTCTATACCTCCCGGTCTAGGGCAGATATCGAAAATCTGTAAACACAGAAAGATACGCCTTCAAAAACTACACACAAACATAACATTTTTGAGAAATTGCCTATCTCGACTTATGGGGTTTTGTCATAAGTCCACAGATATTAAATATAATTGAATTAATTTTTGCTTTATTGAAAATGTATATCATTGATTTAAATATGTTCTAATAAAAAACTGAATTGTCTTTTTTATTTTCTTTTTATAGTCATATTCCTGGTAGTTATATGCCAAAGTGGCATATAAAAGAATTTACATAATTATCAAATTTCACATATTGTCCAAAAAAGTTGTGCAACTATGGGTGTGAACTATAAGCGAAAACTACTGTAGTGATTTTGAAGAAATTTTGCCCATGCACATTCACGAACAGATATTTTATGTCATTCACATTCACGCATGAAAAATTTTGTTTTAGCCACATGACTCACGCGTGTTACGAGAATTTGGTGTCACGCGCATATCTCTAATTACACTGGAAAAATAGCACGCCCTGTTTCAAAGATTTTGTCTTTACACTAATGATTTCACAATTCTTTTTTAAATTTGCGTACTTAATTTTATTTGTCGTTTTTTTCTTCATATGCTATTAAAGTTCTTAAAAACGTGTTAACGCCAACTTACATTTTCAATTCCAAGAAAAGAAAAGTCTTTAAAATAAAGTTTTGAAAAACATGTCTTAATTTTGAACGAATTTTCGCGTTGTAGTCAAGATTCAAAAGTCAGCAAATTTAAAAGCAATTTCATTAGTTTTGAATTTTTTTTTTGAATTATTAAAGGCAAGTTGACCTTAGCCAAATAAAATATTCTTTCATGTAAAGATGCACATGTTTAAGTCGAATCACTTAACATGTAACGAATCCTTAACTGCAAAGACAAAACGACTTCAGTATGTTAAGAAGTTTATCGATTATGAACAAGCAAAAAAGGTATATATCAGAGAAATGCCTCTTCTATGCTAAGCACGAAAAAATTGTTTGTTTTTTTTTTTTTCAGTGTGTATATTAGAAAACAACAATATCTACAAAACTTCAATAGTGTTTCATTATTTTGCATCCATTTCTCGCCATAAATTTTGGTTTTACCTTCAAAATAAAACTCTAACAAACAAGATAATTTGGAAAACATAACAATTATTTAAAGGTGTACCTTGAACTCAGTCGAAATGTTATTGCACAATGTTTAGAGGAAAACATTGGCCGGCCTTTCAGTTCCATATTAGGGCCATTTGACCATTTGATATGCAGACACATTAATTCATTCATGTATTTATGTATATAAGGCCAAAAGTCTTCCTTTCCAACTGATGCCATTGTTTATAAAAACTTTCAGTTTTGTCCGATGAATGTCTGTTACGTCAGGGGGTGAAAAAAACAGTTCATGAAAATTAAAATTAAAATAATTTTCATTCGCACCAAAAATGCCATAAATTCTAATAATTGTATTTGTTTACAAGTTAATAAAACAACAACGGTGGGAATGGCAACAAAATTATTGGTAGTGATTGTACAACCCGTCGGTCCATCCGCACATTTCTACAGAATAGTGACTAATTCCATTTGAACTGAAAATAAATTTTGGCAAACATCTCACTTTTGTTTTTGTGACCAGCATCAAACAACACCACCGTGTACCGGCATATGAAGTAAATCAAGAATTAAAAAAAAAGTAAAATTTTCAACAACAAAATGGCAAAAGCAAAGCAATTGCACCATATGCCATCAAAGATTGGAAACGAAATCAAATTTGTTTCGATTTCAATTAAAATAAAGAAAGAGAAAAAAAACATTTCTTGGCAAAACGATTAGGAAGTACATCAACCGTACCGACGAGAGAGCTATGTCACAAAAGACGTTCCGTGGTCCATTCAGCTACACAAAGAAAAATGCCATGAATATGAAATTAATTTATATTTTAATGATTTCAACTTGATGCAACACAGAAAAATAGATCATCAATAATTTCCAATTAAAATCTTAATTGAACTTGAAAACGGGTTCTATTAAATGTTTAATCAAAATAAAAATTAATCAAAGAAATTAATTGAATCAATATTAGTTTGTAATTGGTTTAGATCATGGATATTATTAATCCTGCGATTGTATATATATGCTATATATATATTTTTTTTTTTAATTTAAAAATAATTGGATAAATGATTTGACTTTATCAAGAAATAGAAAAAATTATAAAACATTTTGACTTTAAACCTGCAAGTAGCGTATTTTTTATGACTGGTCCAAAAAACTTCATCGGATGTGGAAAAAAAATTGATGAAGGATCCCGGGATGGTCTTAAAAACAAATATTTGTGGAACAGCTTCCACTTTTATTTGCTGGGAATTAATAGACGTTCTCCTTACAAAGCTCATGTGTAATGACAAACAAGCCATACGAAGAATCCCAAATTTGTAAAATTCCGAAGGTCAACTAAGAAAACTTTTATTCTGTGTATTTTTTCCCCTACAAAATTCAAAGACATCTCATTAAATAAATCTAAATGTTGAGAAAATCGAAAACGTACGGTATTTCACTTTCAGAAAAGAAACAGTTTTATCTTCGTCTTGGCATTGGAGAGGAGAATTTTTTTTTCAAATATTACAAAAAAACATAAAATTAATTAAATTAAAACAACCGAAACACAGAGCTGTCTTTTAAGCGGCAGAATTGTGCATATATTCGCGCATCTTGTTTGTTGACTGGGCTAAAAATGCCCATAATTTTCGGTTGAGATGGCACAACTTCTACTATTGAATCCGGAGTTAACGGAATAAGAGACAAATCAAATTTGGATATTTCGAAAGAAAGGAGATTTAAAGTTGGGTTGCTTCCTCTTATTATTATTTTTTTTTTAGATCCGAAATCAATACCAAAATTCCTACACTGAAAAAAGTATGGCCGGTCCGAATATTTTGCCAAAATCTTTGCTAGTGTCCAACTTTGCTGCGCGCTTAAACAACCCTCAATCAACCAATCACAAAAATTACATAAAAGCTCTTTTAGTACGAAATTTTATCTTTCTCACGGTAAACCTTGAATGAATAAAAGTGAAAATGTCTAAATATTTTCCAATGCAGCATTCTTAATGGTAAAGCAAAATATGGCATATGAGAAGTGTTTTCCTTGTTTTCTTCTATTTCTAACATTTCATTCATTCTTATTGTACCCTCCCCATTCCCTGATTCAATACATTGTTCAATTTATAATGCACTTCTATGCCAATGTTGGTAATTTTGGTTCGTTGCCCAATGACGCTTTTACTGAATAATGGCCATGACCATATTTGCTTCACTCTTTATGAGGGATGCCGCGTGCTCTCAAAAATCTCAAGATTTATAGCTCATTCGCCTATTGAATTTTAAGTTCAATGATGCTCCAAACCACAGAAGCAGAAGAAAAAACAAAAGCAATTATGCACCCAACATCATTGATTACGTACAAAATTCGACTACACAGAAAAAAAGTAAACTGTTTTATAGCAAGAATGAACTAGCTCGTCCGAAAATTGAACTAAATTATATTCCACATTTTGAGATTTCCACAAAGCGTTGTTAAAACCAGGAAAAATGTATGTCCTGATGTACTTTTTAACTAGAACTCTCGCAATTACAAAATGAACTAAAAATAAAGAACAAAATCATTGGCGCCAAATCATGACCATTTTAACCATATTGTAGTTCATTTTTACTACTTTTGAGAATCGTACAAAAATTGTCTTTATTTGTACGGTCAATGAACTTTATACCCACATTTAGTTCATAAAATGTTTGAGGCATACTTAACAAAGGGAAGATTTCATTGGGCTGTGGAAAAATTCGAAAAAAGTAATAAAATTTATCTAGGAGCAAATATTTGTTGCAATAAAAATAAGTTAAATTTTGGGTTAGTTTAACTACGGATTTTTTTTCAGTGTAACAACGGTCGCTCAAAATCATTTAACGAGTGGAAACTACGTCTTCAGAATTCTCAAAATGTTAATTTGGGGATCGGTCTATATGGGGGCTAGGTCTGATTATGAACCGATTTGAATCAATTTGGATGCTATAGCTAAATATGGACCGGTGTGGACCACTTTTTGTGTAGTTACTTAGGGATGAATACCGACATTTTCGGGGAAAATAAGCATTCAGCAAATTCAAAAATTCAAACCTGGGAATCGGTTTATATGAAGTTAGACGGACATAGCCAGATCGACTCAGAATTTCACCGCGAGCAAGAATATACATACACGCAAAAAATTCATTTCTTTTCTGTGAAACGAAATTACAGAGAAACGTTAGTTAAATTTCATTTCATGGGAGGAAAGATTTTTTTCTATGCTTTACAAACCACCCTATCCTATGTTGGTGAATATAAAAACAGTAGTGGTGAAACATTTTTCATTGATAATGATGCAGCATCACATATCCATAGTAGTGCCTCTAGCCCTTATCTCGTCCCTTGTGTGTAATGGAGAATACTGGCTCAATACTAGCCTTAATCGAATGGGAATAATAAATGGGGTGTGGGTTGATTTTATAGTAGCGACCACATGCTTAATGACATGGGGATAAAAAATCTGACTCGGAAATCAATTTGAGAAATAAACAATTTAGCCAACCTAATATAGAGTGCGAGCTACATGCATCATTGCCAAAAATAAAATGTTATATTTTGTTTACACCTTGGCTAAGAAAATAATAAATGAAGCAAAACTGCAAACTTTGATCATTTTTCACATCACAATCGATCGATGTGATATTCTCCCATAACAGATGCCAACTGTCGCCATGCTACTGATCTGGCTACAGCGATGAACAAAAATATAGCAAACTCCATCTTCCACTGAAAATGCTATTAACAATAATCTCACTCTGAACCGATTCTCTAAATCGGCGCTGAGGACAACTAACGTTTTTTTTACATTTTACGAGACACAAATGTGGAAGAATAATTTTTATGAATTTGCATATACACGCACTCAAAAAAAAGTGAACTATCTATTTCACTAAAGCCAATTTAACTTTATTTTAGTTCATAGAAATATTATGTTTGGAGAAAGTTTTCTTTACTCTAATACTTTTTTGTGTATGTTAGTTAAATTATCTAAACCCGAGGAAAAAGATATACTCAAATGAAGGATAAAGATTAACTAAATTCGTGTCTTCCACAAAATAGTTCAGAATTTCTTTAAATTTGTAAATTTTACCAAAAATGCGTCCATCGTGAACTTCGTATGTCACTAAAGACATTTTTGCAATTTTGAACTCCAAGTTTTTTTTTTTTTTTTCAAACTACAAAATTTTCTTTAACAAGCGAAAGAACTTAGTTATGTCTAATAAATTTTCTTGTATTTGTCGAAAAATATTTACTTATTTTTATGACATCGCCGTGATGCCAACGTTTGTAAAACTGTTTAGTTAAAATTTTCTACAAATATTCAAAATTTTCTAAAATTAACCGAAAGTGTTCTTCCTGGTGGGTTCACTGTTTTTTCAGTGCGTAGAGTAATAAAAACGTTTGAAAACCTGTAAAATGTAAGGCCTTGTTTTTAACTGCAGTTCACGGAATTACACCCTCTCATAGAAGAAAATGAACTAAAAGTGAAGAAGGAAATCATTGGCGCCAAATACTGGCCATTCATTCTTACTATTTTAGGGAATCGTACGAAAATTTTCGTTTGCTTTCATATTGAACTTATGTGTACGGTTACTGAACTTTATACCCACGTTTAGTTCATAAAATATTTGAGATATACTTAAGAAAAGTAAGATTTCATTAAGCTGTGGAAAATTTCGAAAAAATAATAAAATTTAACTACAAACAAATAATTTTTTTTGCAATAAAATAAGTTAAATTGAGCGTTAGTCTAACTACGGAATTTTTGCTGTGCATTATTCTTAGAAATTTTAAAAATTTATAGTAAATAGACAGAGTATGTAGGTTCTGCTACGAGAATCAATGGCCATAGCTGTGCTATTTATTTATCAGTCACTGTTTCGCCCGCAAACATATGGAACGTCTGTATATAAATATTTTTAATTACTTTTATTCACCTAAAAACAATATTTCGTTTCGTATACATTTTCTTTTCAAAGTTTTTTTTTGTTTAGCAACAACAAAAAATCTTAAAAATGAAAAAAAAAACTGGTTATAGAGATAGTATTAATTAGTTCTATATTGAGTATTAGTTTGCACTTTGTTTTCGAATATCTTAAAAAAATATGACAAACTTCATGCATTATGCAAACAGAATATTTCTCGTTCATATTCGCTTTCTGTTAAAAATAATAATTCGATGTCATCGTTATGTTTCTATTTTTACAAAGCATTTGGAAAAGAAGATCAAAACAAGTAAAAATGTCATAAAGTTTGACAACAACGATGATCATAGATGTATACCCTACACCGTCAGACCCTTTGCCACAAAATGGATTGAGTCATAAATAAAACTTATGGAGCTTCTCAAATTCTCAAAACATCAGGAGATAGGGTTATGCGAAGACATTTGTTGTCATTTTGTTGAAGATAATAACGTACAGAAAAACTATGCCTTGAGGATACTGTAGGATTCAAATATTGAAAAATATGGAGTATGGGCCACATATCGAAGTCATAGATTTGTGTGAAATTGCTAATAAAGTGGGACGCGAGGTCAAAGCTGAAGTTAATTTTATAACGGATTTATATATAAACGCAATATAATAAAACGCTTGAAAGTGGGTCTCGCAAACGTCGTTCTCTTGTTTTTTTTATACCCACCATAAGTTTGTCATTCCGTTTGTAGCACGTCGATTTCCGACTATATAAAGTATATAATATTCTTGATCAGGGAGAATTTCTAAGACGGTATAACGATGACCGTCTGTCTGTCTGGATGTCTGATGTAATCACGCTACAGCCTTCAATAATAAAGTTATCTTGCTTAATTGTTGCAAAACTCGTTTTTTGTCTCCAAGCATGTCAAATTCGAAGATTGGCTATATAGGTACATGTTTTGGTATAGCCCCCATATAAAACTACCCCTGATTTCGGGCCTTGGGCTTCTAGAAACCGTATTTTCTATCCGATTTGCCTGAAATTGGAAATCTAGAGGTATTTTAGGATTATAAATAAGTGTGCCAAAAATGGTGCCTATCGGTCCATGGTTTGGTATAGCCCCTATATAGATCGATCTTCCAATTTTACTTCTTGGGCTTCTAGAAACCTTATTTTCTATCCGATTTGCCTGAAATTCGAAATCTAGAGGTATTTTGGAACCACAAACAGGTGTGTTGAAATGGGGTGTATTGGTGCATATTTTTGGCATAGCATCCATATAGACTGATTTCCCGATTTAACTCCTTGGACTTATATAAACCGTAGTATTTATCAGATTTTGCCTGAAATTCTAACGGATTTAGTTTTTATCGCTCCATTTGGTAAGGCCTCCATATAGACCGATTTCACTTCTTAAGGGTATAGAAGGCGCACTGATCGTGAAGGTTGCTTGAAACTAAAAGTAAAATTTCCAAATCTATAGATTTTAGATTTCAAATCAAAGCGTTATTTAATCATTTCTATATATTATCATTATATACATTATCGAGTAACCCGTTATATATTATCAAGTAACAGGCTACAACGAAGAGTTTTCAAAGGTAACTGTTATATTTGATTTATGGTGGTGGGTATTTAAGATTCGGCCTGGCCGAACTTACTGCTGTTTTTTTTTTTTTAATTTCTTCATTCTTCTTCAAACGTTTTGTTAAAAATCACAGTAAATTTGGTTTAGCTTCCAGAAACTTACACATTAGTGCATCATCAATGGAATCAACAGAATCTACTTCATTTAGCAAAGCATATTCAGCAATGAATAAATTATTTCTTGAAATTGTCATATCTCTGTATTCAGAAATAGGATTCACACCTAACAAAATTTTAAGATTTGATTGATTTATCATCTGGTTTAATAAAACAACGAAATGGTTTAAAGTCATCCACATACATCCGTAAACGGCAATAGTGAATTACTGTCGATAAATCATTTGGCTCCAGAATTTGGCCCAGATGCATAGATGGTCTGTATCAAACTTTTTTAGGTTTGGGACTGTCGTAAACGTCACGTACGCGACGTAAATGTATAAAAAGTAACAAGCGTCCCGAAATCAAACTATTTGTTATTTTTAAACATGCATGTATTATTTTGAATAAAAACCACATATCATCCGCAAAATCTCATTAAGCTTTTAAAAATGAAACACTTTGTATTTCTTATATTTATACCACATTGGGATTCCAATTTCATCTATGAAAACTTAACCTGCCAACTTTGGGTCTCTGCCCTTCAAATAAATAAATAATCCGAATACGAATTCACTGCATTATTAGAAAATTTGCAACTATAACTTAGGCTTTTAGAGAAATTTTCAATAATCAGAAAGGGTTCACACGACTTCAGTTAGTGACATCCTGTCCTGGGTCAGCAGACGCAGACAACAAAGGAAAATCACCAGTTAAGTCTTGCATGTTGTTTAAAGAGAATTTTTAAAATCTGTTGAGAGATTTTTTGACTTATTAGAGGCAGTTGTCATATTTTGGACCAAGCAAGCAAGAATGGTATGTAAAACTAGCAATGTTTTCAATAAATTCATATTTTTCGCACATTTTGTATCGGGGAACCAAACTTAATTAAATTTAAAAAATTTCATAATTTGTTTTATTAAAAATTAGGTTTTCTACATTAGGTTTATGGCTTTTGTAACATACGTATTATAACATTGTAAATTGTGTCGCAAAAGTCACAGTTTGCGACAGGACAACCCTTCCTTTCCTTGCTGAACACCGAATATAATCACTTTTTTACGAGAACTAAAATCACGAAATTTAGTTGGTATAAAATACCAGCACCTTAAATGCGGAATTAGTGTTTGAGTATTATTTTAATGGATGGCGTTCGCATATTTATTTATTTATTTTTTTAATTATAGAAAAAAGAATAAAGCCCTCTGGAAGAAAGAATAGAATATTGCTGAAAATTTCATTATAGAAATTGCTCTATAATTAAAAATTCTACTTAACAGGAAAGTTGTGTTACACTAAAACTCATGGATTAACCAAATTGCGTCTAATTTCAATCAATTCACTAAACTTTGCCGCCAAATATGTCATCCTAGACCCATTGCATTTGTTCCCCATTATATTTTATGGTAAACACAAAAGACGCTATCGTTCACGTATTGCAAAACGAATTTAATTTAGCAGATTAATTTACTAGATACGGTTCAATTTAATCAATATTAATGATTTCACACAGGGCCTTTATGTCAATCAATTTCAGAAAAGACGAATCGATCAATACGAGGGCGGTTCGGAAACGTGGTTCATCTTCAATGCTTGTACGACGACCACGTTTAAATTCAGCAACCCAATTTTTTACTGTTGCATATGAAGGAGCACTTTCACCTAACACATTCACCATATCATTATGAATTTCTTGTCCCGATAAAATGTAAATATTTAATGACAGCACGCATTTCTAATTTTTCCATTGTAAAAAAATTGCGGATGCGTCTTTTTTGAACACCTGTTTCTATATGAAGGAGTTGCCAGATGTAAACAAAATTTAACATGTGTTCATAACAGAGATGGAAGTTTTTTTTGCTGTTTATACCGCGCTTTTTGTGCTAGGCTAAGAAGTTTCCGAACTGCCCTCGTATAGTGGATCTTAAACCTGATATATATTGCTAATGTGTAATATACGAGTAATTCTAGCAGACAGATTGTCGGAATGCAATGCGGCAATCTATTTCGCCGGCTGCTTTTGAAAAATTCTTTCTCTCTCTTGATATAGTTTTGTTTGAAAAAAAAAAAAAAAAAAAAAAAAAAAAAAAAACAAATTCTTCTCTCAACTCTCTCTCTCCCTGAGTGGTAAGGGTAAAAAGTATTATTTACTTTTTCAAATTCCTCAAGCCGATAAGAAGTGTAGGACCCAAACAAACTAACATTATTCTTTCTATCCAGTTTTATTGGTCATCGTTCGCATCGTTCCCATGAACTGAAGTCTTATCAAACGCAATGTAAAATGAAATGGAGACAGTGGAGGCACACACTGCACGTATTATGCAATGATAAATCCAAAAGAAACATAGCAATGGTAGTCACACACAGCAGGCACATCGACGTCACATCTATTATTTCGAAATTCTCTAGAATGCCCACACTCCATTTCACCGAGTGTGTCACACACATTCCCGTTGAGTGTGTGGTGCAGATTATTTTTTATTATTAAACATAGGCCTATTTATTTTGTTTTTTGTTGTTATTTTACACTTTCACAGTAAATTATTATTTCTTTTTTTAATTTGCAATTCGCTTTGGTGTTCCGGTCACGGTGGCCATAACAATCGTCTTCTCTTGTCGCGCTCCTACCGGCAATATTTGCATTTTGCATTCTAGAAAACATACAACCGAGCTATTTACCGATAGGACCGCCTATCTTTATTGTTACCGGCCGTGATTAAGCTTAGGAGATTTTTCGCTCATCGCCAATGGACGCGCAAACGAAAGTGTCAGTAATCGTTGTCATCCGAAACCCCACTGTCAGCGACACACTACGCCAAAACAGTCAGCTAACAACAAAAATTGCGATGAGGTTGATGCTGGTGATCGTGGGGTGATGACAAAAAGACAGACAAGCCCATAGACGGACGATCAAAACAGAATCGCATCAAAAAAGTAGAAGATGAAGGCGACGGACAAACCGACCAATTTTCGTAAAAGCGTAATGCACGACTAAAACAAACGATTATTTAGCAGGCCGGCTAATGTGGATTGTTGTCATCATCATCTCCTCGTTCACGTTGACGTGTGCGTCGCAGTATTTGTGGTTGTCCGCGTCTCTGCCACTTTGGTTTCGTTTGGGATGAATGAATGAGTGAATAGATGGATGGACAGATAGAACATCGTATGAACTACTCAATGACGGCGAAATTTAAAGCCAACACGTCTTGGCCAACCAACCAGCTAAACAATCCAACGCCACCACTAGCATTTACTATTTAGCCAGCTCCATATAAAAATCTCTCGTACAAAATACACTTTAGTGTATTTCAAAGTTTCGCTATCAAACTGTGGATGAGCATTAACCTCTGCCACATTGGCAACAGCTGCGTCAACGGCAAGGAAGTGAAAAGCCACAGTCTCAGTCGACGTTCCTCATTGGTATCAATGCTTTCTTGTGGTGTATATGTGTGTGTATGTGGGCACAAATACAGTATTCATAGTTCCAACTACCAACAAGCGGTGGAAATCGCAATACAAATTCAACATTTAGTGGAAACACTTTCTTACCACTACCCACTGGATTTTCTATTGCAATCAAACAAGCAGTATCATATAAGCAAGAATTAGTGGACGAATATAAAACCCCTTGGCTCAAATCAATGTGTACTCGGGACAAAATAATTCAATCCCATTATGGTTGCACACAATAGGGTTTGGATTTCTTTAAATATTTTGGTGGAACGTAGGCTTTCTCTACCTTCAACTCAAATTATACTTGGTAAAATATGTACAGATATCAAGTAGGTTCTCTAGGAACACAAATTTAGTCATTAAGGATGTTTTTCTTCCGTCATTTCTGTATATTTACAGAGCCAATTGCAAATGTTATGACTTATTGAAGGGCCGTTAGGCTTCCTCCGCGGACTGCGGCCAAACCAAATAATATAATTATAATTCGATTATTTTTTGGTACTAAGGAATTCTATTGACAATCTTGGTGTCGTATATTTTACAGATTCCGAATAAGAATCACATTTTATTTCGCGTCCATTCTCGTTGTGACAATAAGGGCTAGAGGCAAAATCTAATGAATTTCTCATAGAAGGGATTTTTGTTATTCTATTAGTAGTAAAAGTTATAATTTGATTATAAAGACAACCGTTAATAACCTCGATGAAGTATGTATATATTGTGCATACATAAAAAGTCTCCGATTTTCCCCGTCCATTCGCATCGTCATAACAAAGGTTAAAGGCAAACCAAATTTAGGTTTTTCTTGGGTTTCCTATTATCTAGGCTGTAACTTTAGCCCCTGAGATACGTTCATTATCCTTCCGAAGTCGAAAAGGATGGCTTTAGCTCCTTCGTAGTGTACCCTCCATAGGGGGTAGCATGGATTGGGTTATATCCTGTTTTTCTTCTATCTTGGCTAGATTGCAAGTAATGCAATTTAATTCCATAAATTTCGAACCGATGTGTAGTTGCGCCAGAGTTGGTAGCAACACCATATGAAAATGCTCGTGGAACTAAAAGATGTGCATAAGGCCAATATGTTAAATGGGTAGCTCCTGCTTTATAGGGACATGATTCCTGGCTTACTGGATATATTGTCTAAGACGGATCTGCACCGTCTGACGAATGAGATTTAAAAAATCTCTCATTTCACAAACAAGTTCAGCCACAGTAATAGTTGGCTTAGCTTGGCGTTTTTCCAAAGATAGTTTCTAAGCATGTTTTTCAAAGTTCGTTTGACCAGCATAATCTTCAGTCTCTGACGCCGTAGCTCTGGTATTAATATTGGAAACTTAATATATAATTTTGTAATAACTTATCGAAACTTTTTTTTGATAAACCCATGATAGGCCACAGTGGGCATGATATAATATGTGGAAAAAATATCCCACAGTCTAACTTTCTTATCTCATATTGGATATACAATCTTATCGGGATCAACCATGGTGCATGTCCGCCTTGCATACAAAAGGTCAATGGTTCAATCCCAGTTTCGACCAAATACCAAAAAAAAAACCTTCAGCTGATGACATTTCTGAGTGTTCCAAAGCTTCTCTAAGTTGTTCCGCCGCAAAGTGGAACGCTAAACATAGAATAGGGCAACACTCAGTGATAAGAGAGAAGTTCACCACAGTGGTAGCACAAATCCTAAGTGAGCCTGAAATATAGGGCTGTCTCCATACCTAACTGAACCTAACCATCATAGTTCGTGGTTGGACCATGCACCATGTTACTATTCCCTTACTTACTATTCCCAATCTATAGGGTTTCATACGAAAACAACTTCATTCATTAGCAAATATGCACAAATTGAAACCATGAAGACTTCGCTTAACACGATCAAAAAGAAAGTTGAACTAATGCCTCACGGTGTCATATACGCCAACAATAAATGCCTCCAAATGGGTCAGCAAAATTGCATATATGGATAATGTTCAAACTATTTGGTCGTATGGTTGTTTGTTCATTCATGCATTCGATGAACATAATTGTGGTACTAATGGTTTGTTATGCATCCATACTTGCCACAAAGTGACGAGTAAAGGGGAGCGACTTTTGCAATTTGAGTCATAATAAAGAGAAGCAAACTATGAATTGTTTGTGAGTAGAAGGGGGATAGATCGCTATTATAGGCGAGTACTCGAATTACTTCATTGCCATCCAACTAATCGTTTGATACATTTAGGTTTGGTGGAATTGCTTCTGTGGTTATAAATTGATCCATTCCCTTCTCTCTGGGTTCATTCAGCTTCCCGAATGTACATCATTTTGTGTTGATCGGAATTTTCGTATGGCCCACATTTATGAAACTTTATCTCCTTATTGTTAAGTGGTTAAATGAACGTCTCCCCTATCACAGCGATCCCATACATGATGCAGTCACATTTACATGGGCAAAGAGTAACATTTGAAACGAAATTGGCGTGTGGGTGCTGATGCCATGAAAACAATATAATCGTTTGTTTTACGATGAAACCACGTTTTCTACTGCAGTTTCTGTCAATGGAATTCCATCCTATCTAATAGATGAGAAAGCCGAAAAAAGAGGATCGATCTTGGAATCGATTGATTTTCTGAGGGGATTGTAGATTTTTCTACATAAATGGAAATATTGTACATTCTATCATCGAATAATATAAAATAAAGCTAGACCGAAACCAAACTTTTGTTCGAATGGGAACTTACACTCGGGCAAAACCTAAACGTGAACGGATATAGTCTATCTTCAAACTTTAACACCCTGCATATACGTGGGTGTTACAATAATTACTTGGCTAACAAAAATTAATTCACGGATACTGATATCTCCACACGGCGTAAAGCAAGCAGTCCTCGAACGGACCCAACACCCACATTCCCGCCCCTTTCGACCATGGGGTCCATTACATAGGGATAGCGTACACACCATAAACCGGAACATGGCGTGGATGTAGCAGTGGGTTGTAAGCAGCTAAAGAGAGAAGGGACTTATAAAGACAACACATACATCTAGGTATTTAAAATATGTTATTATTTTACATTTAATTACATCACTACTAACGTTAGTATCAATAAGGTGATAGATTGAATTAAAATCAATACACATTCTTCGAATAGGATATCATGCATATCCTATTCGAAGAAAGTGCTCAATTCCAATGTGGAAAATCAATGAAAAGGAACTGGCAATTCCTAGAGGTGCTGAAAGGATATTTGTCCAAACCCTATCCTATATAAATTCTGAGCATGGAATATCACCACTAAATAACCTATACATCATCATAGAGCTGAACATCGTCCATCGGCTGTTAAAAGTGGGTAAATAGCAAAATTACCGTTCCAATAAAGATTCCCCAAAGCGAAAAACAATAAGTGCAACTACACCGATTTTATTCTCTCAACGTACAAGGACAGTAAAAAGCCTCTTGGTAACAAGCTCATATTGAATGAGAAGGCTATTATGATGGCGAATGTCCGATGGGAGTATTATCGACACTAAGCAAATATGGCCCCATCTAAACAAAAACCCGTACTCCAGATATGCTAGTGTTCTCAAGACGTCAGATATCACTCATGATATCTGCTATAACGGGTCGCGTGAAATATAACGACTTCTGATGCGCAGACAAAGGAATCAATTAAAAACCTTTTGTGTACGTGTCCTGCGTTTTGTGTATGGCGTAAGCAAATTTTGGTGGCATATAGCTTTAGATTAACTTAAGCAATATTCTAATGAAAAGAAGGAAATAATCGGGAGGGTTCAACGGTAAAAACTAGAAGTGCTTGTATATAACAGGTACTTTTAGTTAATGTGATATCATAATGGACTGAATAGTCTATGTGAGCCTGAAATAAATCGGGCTGCCACTTTAACCAAGCCTCACCTAACCTAAAATAAGGGTCCGAAAACTCCTTCGTCCAAAGCTTTAGGAATCCTAGAACCCCCAATACCTTAGTATCGAACTAATATCAACATTAAATTAAGTCTATCATTCATCACAATCAACAAAAAAGTAACCTCGTCCAGTAAGGAACCACATAGCAGTAGACCTTGACCTGAATAATCGGATAAACTTGCACTTCTTCATATTCAAATCCATTAACTTCACCCTACACTATGTAAGGGAAAATAAATCCGTATATAAATATTCATTTTAGCGTCACCTATATGCAAAAAAAGGGAACTTGGCATAAACGGGAAAAGATAGAAAAGTCAAATTTTAACCAAACGTAAACTGAAACTATAGTTGGTATAAAAACCATTTGTCAAAAATCGTCCGAATCGCAGTAATGTTGCATATACGAAACAGATAGAAATGTGTCCAAATGTTATCCAATTGAAAAAGATGAAGTTCCATATTTATATGTGGTAGATATATCTTTCCAATTATAAAAACGTAGATTGCAAAATGTGTTTGGGAGTCTCAATATATGCCCTTATATTTGCAGGGATTGAAATTTCAAAAAGTATCACAAATTCACTAGGCAGCAAATTTTTAAAACTAGAAGCTAGAATTACTGTTAACAGTTGGAAAAAGATGGTGACGAATGGTGGTATTGTATGAAACGGGAGCGTTCTCATTGTAATAGTTGTAACCGAAAATGGACAATAACTTATAACGGTCCATTCTAATGAACATGGACTTCGTAAAACTTATTAAAAGAAAAAATCCTTTATCAAAAACATCAAAATAGGAGAACGACAATGGTTTACAGAGGTAGTTTTGTACACATGGAAAACTAATTTGATTCAATAACGAACTAATTGGACGAAATTCGTAAAATTTACTTGCCCTTAAAGGCTGTATTAAGTTGGCATTATCGCGCTAAAATAGCAATATTTTCAGGGTTACTTTTCTTTATTAATTTATTTACTGAAAGTAAACATCTTCAATTCTTGTTATAATAAAATTAGCTAAATAATATTAGCTAAAAACTATAATTCTATAATAAAATTAGCTAAAAACTTATAATGTTATTCTGCTTTTACAGAATTATTTTTGCTTTTATTAAATTGATGAAAAACTCAATTTTTTTTTCTTTATATGTCGAACCAAAAGACCGGTACCCACGGTTGCCACAGTTGGTAGAATTCTCCCAAAAATAAGGGTGTGAAGATAAATTCGCGAGTCAAATTCGTGTTTTGTGTCTCGGCTAAGCAAAATTCAAATTTGTGGAACGAATTTAACTTTGTGGGACGAATTTAGCTTGTGGAACGCATTCCAAAAACAAGTAAGAAAGTCTAAAGTCGGGCGGGGCCGACTATATTATACCCTGCACCACTTTGTAAATCTAAATTTTCGATACCATATCACATCAGTCAAATGTGTTGGGAGCTATATATATAGGTTTGTCCCAAATACATACATTTAAATATAACTCGATTTGGACAGAATTTGATAGACTTTTACAAAATCTATAGACTCAAAATTTAAGTCGGCTACTGCACTAGGGTGGAACAAAATGTTAGTAAAAAAATATGGGAAACGTTTAAATCTGAAGCAATTTTAAGAAAACTTCGAAAAAGTTTATTTATGATTTATCGCTCGATATATATTTATTAGAATTTTAGGAAAATTAGAGTCATTTTGACAACTTTTTGACTAAGCAGTGGTGATTTTACAAGGAAAATGTTGGTATTTTGACCATTTTTGTCGAAAACAGAAAAACATATATATGGGAGCTATATTTAAATCTGAACCGATTTCAACCAAATTTGGCACGCATAGCAACAATGCTAATTCTACTCCCTGCGCAAAATTTCAACTAAATCGGAGTTAAAAATTGGCTTCTGTGGTCATATGAGTGTAAATCGGGCGAAAGCTATATATTGCAGCTATATCTAAATCTGAACCGATTTCAACCAAATTTGGCACGCTTAGCTACAATGCTAATTCTACTCCCTGTGCAAAATTTCAACTAAATCGGGCCAAAAAAATGGCCTCAGTGGTCATATGAGTGTAAATCGGGCGAAAGCTATATATTGCAGCTATATCTAAATCTGAACCGATTTCAACCAAAATTTGCACGCATAGCTACAATTCTAATTCTACTCCCTGTGCAAAATTTCAACTAAATCGGAGCAAAAAATTAGCCTCTGTGGTCATATGAGTGTAAATCGGGCGAAAGCTATATATGGGAGCTATATCTAACTCTGAACCGATTTCAACCAAATTTGACACGTATAGCTACAATGCTAATTCTACTCCCTGTGCAAAATTTCAACCAAATTGGGGTAAAACTCTGGCTTCTGGGACCGTATTAGTCCATATCGGGCGAAAGATATATATGGGAGCTATATCTAAATCTGAACCGATTTGAATAAAATTTGGCACACTTGACTATAGTACTAATTGTTCTTCTTGTGCAAAATTTTAAGTAAATTAGGGTAAAACTCTGGCTTCTGTGGCCATATAAGTCCATATCGGGCGAAATATATATATGGGAGCTATATCTAAATCTGAACCGATTTCTTCCAAAATCAATAGGGATCTATTCTGAGCCAAAACACATACTTGTGCCAAATTTGAAGTCGATTGGACTAAAACTGCGACCTAGACTTTGATTACAAAAATGTGTTCACGGACAGACGGACAGACGGACATCGCTATATCGACTCAAGAGCCCACCCTGAGCATTTTTGCCAAAGACACCATGTGTCTATCTCGTCTCCTTCTGGGTGTTGCAAACATATGCACTAACTTATAATACCCTGTTCCACAGTGTGGAGCAGGGTATAAATAGTGTTTCTTAAAAAGATGCAACTTTGTGGTGGAAAACCCGCCAAACACTGTCAGTTATTGGGGTATCAAAATAAGATTCTCAAATAACTTCAAAACTCTCGTGCATAGTATTTGAGATATAGTGTCATCAGATATCGGCTATATATAGCCCCGATATTAGATCTCCTATACCTAAGAAACCATTTCAGAGGAATTGACCAGACAAAATGCAAGTAATGGATATTGGTTACTACAAAAAATCAAAATTAAAAAAGGTCTCATGTACAGTTTTTGAGCTATATTATCGTCAGATATCGGCTATATATAACACCGATTTTGGATCGCTTATATCTAAGAAACCATTTGAGAGGAATTGAGCAGACAAAATGCCAGTAACAGATATTGGTTATTACAAAAAATCAAAATTAAAAAATAAAAAGTCTCATGTACAATTTTGAGCTATGTTATCGTCAGATATCGGCTATATATAACACCGATTTTGGATCGCTTATATCTAAGAAACCATTTGAGAGGAATTGAGCAGACAAAATGCCAGTACCAGATATTAGTTATTACAAAAAATCAAAATTAAAAATTCAAAAGTCTCATGTACAGTATTTCAGATATCGTTGCATCAGTTATCGGATATATAGATATTTGGAAATATTTTTTAATGTAAGCAAAATTTTTTTGATTAATTAATACTTTAACTAAAAACATAAATATTACCAATCATTTTCTCAATTGACTTCATTTTTTAATTTGATTAACCCCCATTTTCATTATGATTACTGTAAATTTTATCGAAAGTGTATATCACCTATAATTTCGTTATTTTTGATTGGATCGCCACTATTTTCTTCCACACTTTGTTACTAAAGGGTGATTCTTTTGAGGTTAGGATTTTCATGCATTAGTATTTGACAGATCACGTGGGATTTCAGACATGGTGTCAAAGAGAAAGATGCTCAGTATGCTTTGACATTTCATCATGAATAGACTTACGATCTGCCACAACGTCGAATTTTCAGTGAATGGGCCCTAGAAAAGTTGGCAGAAAATCCGCTTTTTTATCGACAAATTTTGTTCAGCGATGAGGCTCATTTCTGGTTGAATGGCTACGTAAATAAGCAAAATTGCCGCATTTGGAGTGAAGAGCAACCAGAAGCCGTTCAAGAACTGTCCATGCATCCCGAAAAATGCACTGTTTGGTGTGGTTTGTACGCTGGTGGAATCATTGGACCGTATTTTTTCAAAGATGCTGTTGGACGCAACGTTACGGTGAATGGCGATCGCTATCGTTCGATGCTAACAAACTTTTTGTTGCCAAAAATGGAAGAACTGAACTTGGTTGACATGTGGTTTCAACAAGATGGCGCTACATGCCACACAGCTCGCGATTCTATGGCCATTTTGAGGGAAAACTTCGGAGAACAATTCATCTCAAGAAATGGACCGGTAAGTTGGCCACCAAGATCATGCGATTTGACGCCTTTAGACTATTTTTTGTGCGGCTACGTCAAGTCTAAATTCTACAGAAATAAGCCAGCAACTATTCCAGCTTTGGAAGACAACATTTCCGAAGAAATTCGGGCTATTCCGGCCGAAATGCTCGAAAAAGTTGCCCAAAATTGGACTTTCCGAATGGACCACCTAAGACGCAGCCGCGGTCAACATTTAAATGAAATTATCTTCAAAAAGTAAATGTCATGGACCAATCTAACGTTTCAAATAAAGAACCGATGAGATTTTGCAAATTTTATGCGTTTTTTTTTTTTTTAAAAAAAGTTATCAAGCTCTTAACAAATCACCCTTTACAATACTTTCCACTGTGAGAAATTTATACCTGAATGCAAAAATTTATGCCAGACACAAAGTTTGTCCCATTGTCATTTTGTCTGGTCAATTCACCAAGAGCCGTTTTCGAGATATTAAGGTTCCAATATCGGGGCTATATATAACATAGCCGATATCGGGTGACGCTATATCTCAAATACTGTACATAAGACTTCTGAAGTTATTTAAGAATCTAATTTTCGTACCCATTTTATGTTGTATTTTTTCAGTTTACTATTTTATATCCATTATTTAGGATATACTGACTGTTTTATACGGCTGTAGAGTTATCTCCTATAGCTCAATTTTTCTACGATATAAAACTACGAATGCTTGGTATTCTTACATATTTAATAATTGACGATGTTTGCCAGTTTTTCCACCACAAAATCGCCTCTTTTTAAGAAAAAAAATGTGTGTTTGGAATGCGTTAAATTCGTCCCACAAAGTTAAATTCGTTCCACATATTTGAATTTTGCTTAGCCGAGACACAAACCACGAATTTAACTCGCTAATTTATCTTCACACCCTTTATCTTGTTGTAGTATGTGAAACTCAAAAATTCAATAAATTAAGTTAAATTTGAACTCTCCCAATGTATCATTTTACTATTACGGAATATCTACTTGTTGTTCATCGTCCAAATATATAGAGCCATCCCAATGTGCATTGTACAATTCCTGACGCAACGAATAAAGAAGAGATCTTGTTCTCAATATTGATCTGGTATTGTGTTTACAATTGAAGACGTTCAAGAAACATTAGTCATATTCGAAGAATGCACCAAGTCATAAAAACGAACAAGAGGAATAAGAAAAGAATTCCTGAAATGTGACAACATTTTCCCTATTCTGACTGACGGCGTACGATAAGGGAAGGTAAACATAAATGCTTGTAATCTGGAAGTAATGAAGAAAGAATATGACTAATTGCCCTGTACATGTACCAAATGGGAACCGAGACTCTTCTTGATACCAATACAAATACATAATGTCAAATTCATTTTTGACATCATGGAATGGGTTTAATTGGAGCACAAATAGCAAGAAGCATAGAGAATCTAACATAAACATTAGAAATAATGAAACAACGAACGAAAAACACGATCAATAGAATAACACAAAAACAGATTAGACACAAAGAGCAATAAAAAACTGGGAATGGGCACAAAACCAGAGAGAGTGAGAGCAACAGAAGGTTCCACATTCGTAGACAAGGTAAGACGATGTTTTTACTCTGGTAGTGCTTCTACGACGCTCGAGATATGCCTCACTTTGATTTTGCTACTTTGCATACAAAAGTTCATCGGACAACTCCTCATCCCGTACATACACGATCCTATAAATCATATGAATGACATGAGTATGGGAGGGGGAGTATGTCTGGGTATATTGTGTGTGCGTGTGCTGACGAATTAGCTTCAATTAAAGTTGTTTTTTAGGTGTTTTCGTAGATCTGAGTTGTTGATGGCCCTGAAAATGGGAGTGTATGGAGTGGAAACTAGAATACATGTATGGAAATATAGTAACAACAGTTTTTGGTTCCATCGCGGAAAATGTGAAAATTGAGTATTGGGAAACACCGGTTGGCGCTTTCTTCCAGTGAGGCATTTCAACCCCTCCCTCTCCATGACCACATATTTGTACCAACAGCAATTACTTCACTTATGGCTTTAGAAATCGAACGAAAACAAAAATGAAACTTACCAAGATCTTCCATTTTTAGCTACCCGAGCAACAGCTATTGTTCAAGAAATCTTTCCAATGGAGTTTTTGCTTTCTTTACACTTCGCACTTGGGTCCCTTCAATAAATTTCAATATTTGATATGTGCTTTATTTTTCCAAAACTTTTTGTTTTTAGTTTACACGCACGCACGTTTTTTTTAAAGCAATTTATTCACGTTTTCTTTATTTCTTTTTCCGAGTTAAAGTTGTGGCTGTGTCCAACGACATCTAATCGAGTTCGTCTCTGATTCACATTTATTTGGAATTAAACAACGGCTGTCAAACGTTTTTTTCCTTTGCTTTATGATTCTTGTTTGCTTGATGATGTCGCCGCCACCAATGATCCACCTCCTCAGTGAACTCCCCCCGCAGACAAAAACAAAACGTAAACAAATACAAAATTGCGATACATCATTTTGGGGATGTTTAACTACGGTGATTGCCTAAATAGAAACGAAGGCGTTGGCGTTCATAATATGGTTGACATACACTAATATCTCTAATCCTTCGCTTTGACCAATAATGAGATATTGGATTATATATTCCCAGCATATAAAACGCCACCATATTTAAGCTATTTTTGTTATGTATATAGATAGAAATGGATTAATAAATAGCAATTAAAAAAAAAAAAACAAAAAACACCAGCATATAGTCAGGTTCATTACAATTATTGAAAGCATCTTTCTCTTGTAAAGGGTGATTCTTTTGAGGTTAGGATTTTCATGCATTAGTATTTGACAGATCACGTGGGATTTCAGACATGGTGTCAAAGAGAAAGATGCTCAGTATGCTTTGACATTTCATCATGAATAGACTTACTAACGAGCCACAACGTCGAATTTTCAGTGAATGGGCCCTACACGCTCACAAAAAATCGCTTCTGTAACATATACTCCCAAACATATTTTGCTTCAAGCATATACATTTTTGGGTATTGCCCAAACATATATATGTTTGACCTCTACCAATATATAATATGTTTGAAAGCATATTGGTCTAAACAATATATGTTTGGGTAGTCTAAGTTCCAAACATTTTGTATTTTTGCATCCAAATTCAATAATGTTGTCTTCCAAAAAACAATATGTTATTATGTGAACATATAATATGTTTGGAAGCATTTTGCACCCAAAAATATTGTATGCTTAAAAAAAATTCTCCCAAACAATATTGTGCTCAAAATTTTATTTATTTATTTATATATTTACAATCATAATGAATTATGAAAATAAACAGGTAATATAGGTGCTAACAACATAGGTTTTCGACCTGAATGCTCAAAATTTTGTTTCTGCCCAATTGTATATTCCCCCACATCTTTCTCACTTCCACGAGATTTTTTAGTTCTTAGCACCTTTTTCTGTAATACAAACATTGTAGAAGAAATTATTCAATTTTATGATTTTTTTTATTTTAATTTTACCTTTTGCCGGACGGGGATTCGAACAGCGGACCACACAGTTTGCAAGGATCAAAGAAGTAGCTGATCAATTGCCCAAGGAAAAATAAAATGTTAATTTTGTAATAACAAGCAACAACCACCAACTTAATTCAATATCGCTCCCTGTTAAATAGCGCTCCAAGCTACTAAACACATATATGTTTATAGGCTATTTCTAAATTAATATATGTTTGCATCCAAGCATATTATATTTACAAACATTTTATGTCCCAAACATAATATGTTCTAACATATTAACATATATGTCCCAAACATGTTATGCTAGTTTATGAACATTATATGCTTGCACTCAAAAATATTGTGTTTAAAAATTTGTGTTCCAAACATATAATGTTTATATCCAAACATATGAAAAACAGTCTTTTTCATCCGTGTAGAAAAGTTGGCAGAAAATCCGCTTTTTTATCGACAAATTTTGTTCAGCGATGAGGCTCATTTCTGGTTGAATGGCTACGTAAATAAGCAAAATTGCCGCATTTGGAGTGAAGAGCAACCAGAAGCCGTTCAAGAACTGCCCATGCATCCCGAAAAATGCACTGTTTGGTGTGGTTTGTACGCTGGTGGAATCATTGGACCGTATTTTTTCAAAGATGCTGTTGGACGCAACGTTACGGTGAATGGCGATCGCTATCGTTCGATGCTAACAAACTTTTTGTTGCCAAAAATGGAAGAACTGAACTTGGTTGACATGTGGTTTCAACAAGATGGCGCTACATGCCACACAGCTCGCGATTCTATGGCCATTTTGAGGGAAAACTTCGGAGAACAATTCATCTCAAGAAATGGACCGGTAAGTTGGCCACCAAGATCATGCGATTTGACGCCTTTAGACTATTTTTTGTGGGGCTACGTCAAGTCTAAAGTCTACAGAAATAAGCCAGCAACTATTCCAGCTTTGGAAGACTACATTTCCGAAGAAATTCGGGCTATTCCGGCCGAAATGCTCGAAAAAGTTGCCCAAAATTGGACTTTCCGAATGGACCACCTAAGACGCAGCCGCGGTCAACATTTAAATGAAATTATCTTCAAAAAGTAAATGTCATGGACCAATCTAACGTTTCAAATAAAGAACCGATGAGATTTTGCAAATTGTATGCGTTTTTTTTAAAAAAAAAGTTATCAAGCTCTTAACAAATCACCCTGTATATAGGTTTGCCAGACGTACTGGTTTTTCAAATGTACCGATAACAGTACAAAAATGTACTGGTTTTTGCGTAAAGCGGACCTTAGACGGTCGGATAACCACTACGACAGAGGTTCGCCTATTTGTTGTGTGTTCGTTCAAGTTTTACCCTCACACTGCACGAACAATTATGATAACAACATGAAGAAATAAAAAGAAGCATAAACACAAACATTGAAGATGGACGAAAAGTTAGGTGTAAAACCATTTTTTAGTAAAAATGGAAGAAACAATAAAAATTCCAAGGTGAATTAGCGATCCGTCATTAATTTCATTGCAGAAATGCTTGTTTTAATTATGAAAATAAATTTGTTTTTGCTAATGTTTGGCTAACATCTCCTTACACGTGAAGATTTGTGCCTCCCAACCGGAAAAAAATCAAAGTTGTTTTGATTTTATGCCAACACGTCCCTGCAACGTGTTGTGTCGCAGGATTTATCCGACCGTATAAGGTGCCCTTTAAGGCACAAATCTTCACGTGTAAGGAGATGTTAGCCAAACATTACAAAAACAAAATTATTTTCATAATTAAAACAAGCATTTCTGCAATGAAATTAGTGACGGATCGCTAATTCAGCTTGGATTTTTTATTGTTTCTTCCATTTTTACTAAAAACTGGCTTTACACCTAACTTTTCGTCCATCTTTATTGTTTGTGTTTATGCTTCTTCTTATTTCTTCATGTTGTTTTCATAATTGTTCGTGCAGTGTGAGGGTAAAACTTGAGCGAACATACAACAAATAGGCGAACCTCTGTCGTAGCGTTTATCCGACCGTCTAAGGTCCGCTTAACATATAGTAGTGGTTTTTGTACTGTTTTTTTTTTCAGGAACGTACAGTTTTAATTCTTTTATCTTCGTACGTTTTTGATTCAACTTACGAATGTATTTAGGTATCATTGTGAAGTAAAAGCGGCCAACATTGGTATCGGCCCTAAATCGAAAGTCAACTGATACTTTTAGTCATTCGTTTTCCATTTCTATTGATCGATTACACCAGAGTTTGTCGCGCCAAATTTTTCATAAAATCATTCTAAATGCGAGAAAACATTTACAGCCAATTTCTGACATCCGAACGAAATCAATTGCGGTAGTCACTCACTTTCGTCTACATTTGGGTTTCTCTAATTTCCTTTCGTTCGTTCGCATGGCTTACGTTACTGTCAAATGCTAGCATTACCAGATCTCAATTATTTAAATTTTCTGAAAAATATCCACACATTTTAAAAATTACTTTCCATAAAATTCAATCTGCCATCGCCGTTCTTTTGGCAAACTTTTCCAGCTTCTGATATTTGGTTTAGCTCAATAATTTTTTAACAAGAGAGATAGAGAGATAAGGATTTGTATTTCAATATTTCTACAATAATTACAGTTCAGTTCTCCTTTTAATGAGTGTTTCATTCGAAATGTACATATGTGTTTCTTCGTGTTAGACTTTCCCTTAAAGGCCGGTATGCACCTCTAGCGAAAAATTTCATTCCCATAAGAAATGCATTGCTATTTATGCTAACGAAATTTTCGGTAGCGTTCAATTTCGTAAGCTGGTACGCACCTCTAATGAAAATAACAGGGTTGTCAAAAGCATATTTTGACAGCAAACATTTAATTTATTACAATTATTGTGTGCGTAAAAGTTTTAAAAGGTCTGTAAATAATAAACAATTTATTTGAGGAATATTTGGAACATATATTAACAATTTTTAAAAGCGATTAGCTGGATTACAATTTGTGTGCACAGCCCTGTTTTTTTGTTGTAGACTTTTAATACATTTTTGCTACCGAAAATTTCGCTAGAGGTGCATACCGGCCATAAACGGTCTCTATAGGTAGGTACTATGTTCGGTTTCCGCAGCGAAATCCCATACAAAACCAAAAATGCGAAAAACTACCGAAATATTTTTTCATTTGTGGTACTTTGGTTTTTTTTTCGAGTTGAAAAACTGACGAAAAGCGCACAGTCCCTAATTAGATCGTGTTAAATCCTTCCATATGTTGAGATTAGTTAGTTTCAAAACATGGCGCCATTTGCAATGTGAATTAAGAAATAATTTATTTATTCAAATGATTTGTGTGAAATTACAATACAAATGTGGTTCGCATTGTTATTTAAAAATGCAATAAGATCGATCGACAAAATAAAAATAACTTGGAGTGGTATTTTCGTAATAAAGCCACCATCTAGCGGCTCCCTACTACATAATAGAATAGAAATAATGAACATAACATGAAATTTATAGAAAAGTGTTAACAAAATAAAGTTCTATTTAGTGAATTTCATTTTACAATCGTTTCTTTTTACTGGGTATAGGGATAATAAACACAAATGCTGGCCGTGCATCGTAATTATAAAGAAGGCAGTGCGATTGATGTTGCAGTACTATGGTAGCTACGAATGGAATCACAAGAATAAATTGCTATGTTCCAAAAATAAAATGCAAAAATTAATTGTGCATATATCTTGCATTTTATCGATTCAAAACACTGGTTGAATTTTATAACGTGATTGAAATAGTTATAAAATTTTACATTGGGAGAGTGTAACAAGAAACATTCTTCAGTAAACCAGCCACTTTGCATCTCAATGTATTAATTTCAGTCAACGAAGAGTTCCTGGTATAGAACACTAACATCCCTTTGTGACGAATTATCTTGCGAAATATAAGTCGGGAACAGTGACTTTTGCTTAGGAACTACCCTTGAACGTGAGTTATAGGCTTATGTTGATTGCACAAAAAGTTTCAATTTGACTATAGCTATTGTATGGTGTACGTGTTTTAACTGGTCACCCCATGATGTTGTTCCCCCCGAGGTAACAACATTGGCAAATGAAATGGCGTTATTATCCTTTGTGGGAACCGTGGTGGTGACCACTGGATTTGAAATTGCTAGTGAGGCGTCAACAGCATGGGCATAAGTACACTCTTGTCCGCTGGTATTGCAATGCGATTGTGTAGATATTGTGGACACCAATGAATTAAGTTTGTTGATGAATGAGTCCATTGCTGCGCATGATGTAAAAGTTAGCATAACACCGGAATTATATGTTTGTTAGATGGGCGTTACAAATTGACGGTATCCATTTGGAAAAGCTGAAGAAGACGACAATGTACCACATGTCGTTAAAGCTGTTGCCGAATGTGGTAAGACACCAGGGCGGTTACTATGTAACTCGATTCGAAAGTCTGAACAGCTCGAAAGTTGTATTCGATCCGAATTTATAGTCTTACCATGTAAGAGTTTTGAATCGAGTGAAAAGTGCTGTCACTAATTCTTAACATTTTTGGCAGTACTTTCGAATGTTTTATTCAGAGTTGGCTACATCTATTACATGAAACGTCAAAACAATTAAAATAAAAAGTAAATAATATTTGTTCGTTACAAAAATGGATTCGGTTGCCCTTTGGATGGAAAATGAAGATGAGCGAATGGAACGCAGAATCTTACGCGATGGTGTAGATTTTATGCAATTAACGGATGCAATGTAAGTACCAACGTGTTATGTATGTTGTTCGTGAGTTTATACTTATATTTATAGGTTTGTGCGAAATTTCCGGCTTAACAAAGAAGCTTTTAACTATGTGTTGGAGAGCATTAGATCACAGCTGCCAACAACACAGAGATCGACTGGTGTAACACCTGAAATTAAATTAGGTGTTACACTTAAGTTTCTTGGTCAAGGTGGGTACCAACACCAAATCGGTCAAGACCGTTTTGCTGGCTTGGCACAACAAACTGTGTCAAACTGCATCAAAGAAGTGTGTAATGCTATAGAGAATGTATTGTGTCCCAAACATATAAATTTCCTTATGAACGATGATGAAAAACGAGCAACTAAAAATTCGTTTTATGTCATGTCCGGAATTCCAGGGATAATAGGAGCTGTTGATGGTACTCACATTCAAATGGTCAGACCATCTAAAAACGAGCACTTGTTTTTCAACCGGAAACTTAAGCACAGCATAAATGCAATGGTGGTAAGTATGTTCCAATATAAATTGTTGTTTTAATCATCCCACCTTTTACTACCATGTTCTTTGCTATTTAAGATATGCGATCATACTATGCGCATAAGATCAGTGAATGGATGTTATGGAGGAGCATCGCACGACTCTCACGTTTGGAGCCTGTCGGACGAACGTCAGTTTTTGAAGGATGCATTTATTAATGGAGACAAATCGTCGTGGATAATAGGCAATTTGATTATTTTAATGTTATTTATCATTTATTTAAGATGCATTTTATTCTAGGAGACTCTGGATATCCATTAGAGCCATGGATCCTCACTCCGTACAGGACCGCTAATGATCATTCTGCGGAGAGCAGATTTAACAAACAGTTTTGTAAGGCAAGATCAATTATTGAACGTGTGTTTGGTGTTCTGAAGGGAAGATTTCGATGTTTGCTTGCAGCTCGAGAATTGCATTATGCACCGAAAATGGTCACAAAAATATTGAATGTATGCTGTGCATTACACAATATTTGTTTAGAACATAATGTCGAACTACCACCAGAAATACCGATTAATGTGGAACAAATGGAACCGACCTCAACAGCTGTTCCAGCTTCTGAAGACAGAAATCAGTTCTTAACCATAGCCCAATCTCTAAGAAATCAAATAAAAAACAATCTATAACATAGTAATTCATTTATTTAGTAATTCATAGATTTACAAAGTAATAAGAAACTTAAATACTAGACAACGGTAGATTATATATGTTATTGATAGCGGCTTCTTTCAATTTCTAGCATATCTCTCTTTAATTCGAGCTTTGCTAGTTTTAGTTTTTGGTTTTCCACACTCAATTTCATTTCGTGCTCGAATTTTCTTTTTTTAAGTTTATAATTTTTTTCTTCTACGTCCACTTGCCTTTTTTTGTATTTAACTAAAGACTTTAAATTACTATTTACTTCTTCTAGAAGTAATATGGAGTGCTTGTGGTAGTCCATTTGTCCATTCACCTGCTTTTCTAGCAATGCCTGTTTTTTTGGAGGAGCACGATTCAAAGAAAATTGTGTTGTGTTGGCTGTACGAGATGATGAACAACGCGGTGGGGACACTAAAGCATCCGTCTCACTCGGATTATTTATGATGGAGTTGAGCATATTTGCGACGATTTCCTCGGTGTCCTTACTGCTTGTGGCCGTACTAGTGTCATCGCTGGTTGGGGGGGTACTATTATTAATCCCAAATTTTCGGACTCCACTCATACCGTCTACCGCCTTCTGCATATCCAGCAACTCTATGACACCTTCTTCTAGCGCCGTGAACGAACACAATTTTGCTGGTCCTCCGCCTGTGCCCGAAAAATTATTTCGATTCTTTCGCAGTTTGGCCTTAAGATGGGTCTTGTGATCTGCCCAAACCTAAAAAGAAATAATTAATTTCCATTTATGGGCAAACTATCATTTGCATACCTTTTTCCAACCGACCACTTCCCGCATTGGTGGACCGGCTGCATTTAGCTCTTCTGTCAATCGAGACCATAAATTATTGGTGGCTTGTTTGGCTTCCGGAGCTTTGATGTAACCCTTAGCCAACTGCGGATGCTCCTTCATAAAATTTAGCATTATCTCAAACTGTCTTTGTTTGGTGTTTACATTTTTTGTTGGATTTTCCCTATTAAAAAACATTTTTATAAATATTAATCTACTGATATATATATAAATTTAACAAATACTTACATTTTTACGCGTTTGGTGCCAATAATTTAATATTTTAATTTTTTCCGTTAATATAATATTAAACGAGTACAAATGTTTACTTTCGAGCGACTTTGACATCTAAATTCGAAGTACATGGTGATGCACATACGAAAGTAGAGTATGAATATCCGATAATCGGATGTGGCAACTCGAAAGTAGCAAATGTATTTGCCAATTCGAGTTAGTTGGTAGGAAAAATCCGTTTTCGTAACATTTAACTTTCGAATCGAGTTACATAGTAACCCCCCAGGAGTAGAGCGGCTAGCGTTATATTCTTAACAATTATTAGTGTCCAGTGATGTGTGAGGTTTGGTTGCAAAACAATTTAAAAACTGGTAGAAAAAACTTTTCAAAACAATTATCATGAATGCGTGTGTGTAAACAATCTAATCGGCTGCTGCGTATCCATATGTAATAATTTTATGACGTTTGGCGATGTTGTCAATTAAATTTCGGAGAAATAAACGCGACAAATTTCCAAAATGGCTGTTTTCTTCCTTCGAAATCTATTGTCAACACTCTCATTTTTCAACGCGAAAGAATGATTTAGGGACTTTTTTTTCGTGCCAATAAACATAGTACCTACCTTATGGCGGTTATAAAGAAAAAATAGATCGATATAATTAACTTTTATCACATATTTACAATAAAAGCTTTAATCATATTATCACTTATTAAGTTTTTCGTATTTATAAATGCATTTTTCCACAAAACGAAAGGTCTTTACCAAGTGAGTGGTTTTGACATTTCAGTTCGTCAAAATGCGAACGAATCGAGTTATGCGCTTTACAGACTATCAGTTATTCTGGATGGAATGTCGGTGTTTGTATAGAATCTTACAGTGTGTCGGATCGATACGACTTGTCGGCGATGACTAAATAATCAGTAAATGTGTTATCGATCCCATAAACATGCAGCAGTATCGATTATGCCTTCGGACTTAACTTATAATGTGCACAATATATGGGATATGTTCGACACGAGCACTGTCGTCCGGAATAACTGATAATCTGTAAAGCGCATTATACAAGTAGGCTTGCCAGATTTCAAATTGGCAACACCAGTATATTTTCATTTTAGCAATAAAAACACAAAAACATAACCAATTCAACAATAAACATTAAATGAATAAAATTAAATGAATTTTTCGAACGATTATAGCCAGTTTTATTTTTCCGCAAGTGAAATCGGAGGTCAATTATTTAGTCATCGCCGACAAGTCGTAAAGGGCACCTTATACGGTCGGATAAACCCTGCGACACAACACGTTGCGGCGACAAATCCGGTAGTATAAGGCCATGTTCGCGTGTTGCGGGGACGTGTTGGCATAAAATCAAAACAACTTTGATTTTTTCCGGTTGGGAGGCACAAATCTTCACGTGTAAGGAGATGTTAGCCAAACATTAGCAAAAACAAATTTATTTTCATAATTTAAACAAGCATTTCTGCAATGAAATTAATGACGGATCGCTAATTCGGCTTGGAATTTTTATTGTGTTCTCCATTTTTACTAAAAAATGGCTTTACACCTAACTTTTCGTCCATCTTCATTGTTTGTGTTTATGCTTCTTCTTATTTCTTCATGTTGTTATCATAATTGTTCGTGCAGTGTGAGGGTAAAACTTAAACGAACACAAAACAAATAGGCGAACCTCTGTCGTAGTGTTTATCCGACCGTCTAAGGTCCGCTTAATGCGCTTTACAGACCATCAGTTATTCCGGACGGAATGTCGGTGTTTGTAAAGAATCTTACAGTGTGTCGGATCGATACGACTTGTCGGCGATGACTAAATAATCGGTAAATGTGTTATCGATCCCATAAACATGCAGCAGTATCGATTATGCCTTCAGACTTAACTTATAATGTGCACAATATATGGGATATGTTCGACACGATCACTGTCGTCCGGAATAACTGATAGTTTGTAAAGCGCATAAGATTCTTTACAAACACCGACATTCCGTCCGGAATAACTGATAGTCTGTAAAGCGCATAACATGTTAAGGCCGGTACTCTGTTTGTTGGTGCGAAAAAAGTTCCCCTAAATCATTGTTTCGCGTTGAAAAATGATAGTGTTGACAATATATTTTGAGGGGGAAAAAACAGCCATTTTGGGATTTTTTTGCGTTTATTTCGTCGAAATGTATTGACAACATCGCAGACTGTCACGAAATGATTACATATACATACGCAACTAGTTGCTCGATTTACACACACTCGCATACAAAATAAATAATTTGAAAAAGAAGAAGCAGGCGAAGTTATTTTACAAATATCTTTGGAATTAAAAAACTAATTTTACAGTGCTGCATTTTATTTTTTGGAACATAGCAATTAATTCTTGTGATTCCATTCATTGCTACCTCGGTACTATACATGTTGCTTGAAGTGCTAATGCTTGTTTGGAACATCAATTGCTGTGCCTCCTGTTGTTTCAATTATGTTTTGTGTTTATTATCCCGATGCCCAGTACAAATGAAACGATTGTAAAATATAATTCACCAAATAAAGCTTTTATTTTGTTAACATTTGTGTTTAAATTTCATATTATATAAATTATTTATATTCTACCATATAGTAGGGAGCGGCTAGATGTTGGTTGCTAGTTTATTATGGAAATACAACTCCATGTTAGTTTTATCAATCATCAGATTACATTTTTAAATAATAATCAGATCCACTTTTGTGTTATAAATTCACAAAAATCAGTTTAATAAATAAATTATTTCTTAATTCACATTGCAAATGGCGCCATGTTATGAAAATACTGAATACGCGAGTTACGTCAGTTTTTCAACTCGAAAAAAAAACAAAGTACCACAAATGGAAAAAATTTCGCTAGTTTTTCGCATGTTTTGGTTTTGTATGGAGTTTCAACGCGAAAACCGAACAGAGTACCGGCCTTTATTGAGAATCAACGCAGCAGTTCTGATTTAGGTGCTTCTATAAAGCATTGCAGACCAATAATACAAGCATTGGAAAAATACTTGTATTCAAATTGTTTTCAAATATAATAATTGGCTTCGAATTAAATTTGCTGTATTAAGGTATGTACTATGTTTAGTTTTCGAGTTGAAAATCACTTTATTTTCGCGATTACTTTTCCTGAAATAATCAAAATTATAAATGAAAACAAACACATTCCCGTAAAGTCATGCCGAAATCTATAGGAACAAGAAATTGCGCATCAATTGAGTTAATTTATCTGTTTTAATAAAATAAGCGTGAAAATTCCAACTCGAAAAGCGAATATAATACTTACCTCTATAGTTATTTTCCTTTAGTATCCTGTCAACAATTTTTTAATTCCCCCACCACGTCAAAAACAGTCGTATCCGATATCCAAAACTTGTCGCAAAAGTGCAGTCACTACTGAGAAGTTGTACCACGACAAGTTACTACAAAAAAGTATCGCATGAGCGCAATAATTAGGTGCCTTTTTAGAGAAATTTAGAACGACACCAAACTATTAGAAAAGGTGCATTTTAATACCTCATACACATTACACTTCCAAAATCCACTTTAGCTAAATTTCAACTGTAATTTTCCTTATAAAGGTAAGTACTATGTTCTCTTTTCGCGTTGAAATTTTCGCGGTTACTTTACTAAAACAGTTCAATATAAAGCAGATAGATTAACTCAATTGATGTGCAATTTCTTGTTCCTCTAGATTTCGGCAAGACTTTACAGGAATATGTCTGCTTTCATTTATAATTTTGATTATTTCAGGAAAAGTAATTGCGAAAATAAAATGATTTTCAACTCGAAAACAGAACATAGTACATACCTTAAAAAAGAGATTTCAAATCAACTTTTAGTAGATTTCGAGTCTAATATGAAAGTGGTATAAGATAGTTGTAACAGAATCATTGAGATCAAGTATAATATCCCTGCCAGCATTTCAAAGTTCCATTTCGTCCTCATCGCTACCACAGACTCTTATGTGACATTGTAACAATCGCCAACTGTGATAGTATTTTGCCATCACTATTCGCATGAAAGTATTTTGCCATCACTATTGTTACAAGAGCCATTTTATATTTTGTGAAACACCAAGCACAACTAGCTTCTTATAATTTATTTAAATAAAAACGATAATGAAGTGCTGAAAACATGGTTATTTCGATTAAAATTGTGAAAGGTATATTGGTGAACAATTTTTGACTTTCCAAATGGAATAAAGTGATAGTTTTTCAAATATTTTTCCAGACAGGCTGCCTCCATTGGGAATAAAAGCACTGGCTGATAGACGCTACAACATGTAACTTGCAACTTGAAACTCAACTTCAATCTTTTATTAATGCATAAAAATATGTTAAATGTGATGTGATAGTCGTATAAATGTTATATTTATGAGAATTTATAAATGTTTAATAAAATTAATAATCATCTAAACAATCGTGTTTTACTTGACCACAATGATTCTTTTACAACTATCTTAAAATTCACTTTCTCTGATTGTTTGAAGGGGCTCTTATTGGCGTCTTTCTAAATGTATCCAGATGGGCACCTAATAATTGCACTCATGCGATACTTTTTTGTAGTAACTTGGCGTTGTACAACTTCTCAATAGTGACGGCGCTTTTCCGAGGAGTTTTGGATATCGTATACGACTGTTTTCGACGTAGTGGGGATTCTCAGAAGCGCCCCCAAATTCAACAAATGTTGGCAGGGTACGATTGTTTAGATGTTTCTTAATTTGAATAACAATTTATAAATTATTCTAGGTATAATACGAATAAAAACACCTTAAAAAGGAATTTTGTTGATTTATAATTTGCTATTCTGCTATATTCGGCTGAAGTCCCAGCGTCTATCAGTTTTTATTCTTTCCCTGCCAGCATTTCAATGTTCCATTTCATCCTCATCGCTACCACAGACTCGTAAGTGACACTGCAACAGTCGCCAACTGTGATAGTATTTTGCCATCCCTATTCGCATGAAAGTATTTTGCCATCACTATTGTTACAAGAGCCATTTTATATTTTGTGAAACACCAAGCGCAACTGGCTTATAATTTATTTCAATGAAAACGAAAATAAAGTGCTGAAAACATAGTTATTACGCTTAATATTGTGAAAAGTAAATTGGTGAACAATTGTTGACTTTCCAAATGGAATAAAGTGATAGTTTTTCAAATATTTTTCCAGACACGCTGCCTCCATTGGGAATAAAAGTACTGGCAGATAGACGCTACAACATTTAACTTACAACTTGTAAATCAACATCAATCTCTTATTAATGCATAAAAATGTGTTAAATGTGATGTGATAGCCTATAAATGTTATATTTATGAGAATTTATAAATGTTTCATAAAATTAATAAACATCTAAACAATCGTGTTTTACTTGACCACAATGATTCTTTTACAACTATCTTAAAATGCACTTTGTCTGATTGTTTGAAGGGGCTCTTATTGGCGTCCTTCTAAATGTATCCAGAAGGGCTCCTAATAATTGCACTCATGCGATTCTTTTTTGCAGTAACTTGGCGTGGTACAACTTCTCAATAGTGACGGCGTTTTCCGAGGAGTTTTGGATATCGTATACGACTGTTTTCGACGTAGTGGGGATTCTCTGAAGCGCCCCCAAATTCAAAAAATGTTGGCAGGGTTATGGAGCCAGCGTGTCTGGAAAAATATCTGAAAAAATATAATTTGGAAAGTTGAAAATTGTTCACCAAAGCATTTCAAAATTCAAAATTACCCACATGGTAAGATAACAGGTTGGCTGGTAAGTCCCCGGTCTGACACATAGATGGCATCGCTAGTATTAAATGCATATTATTTTTATATAGTACCAACCTTCAAATGATTCGTGTCAAAATTTGAGGTCTGTAAGTCAATTAGTTTGTGAGATAGAGCGTCTTTTGTGAAGCAACTTTTGTTATTTTGAAAAAAATGGAATAAAGGAATTTCGTGTTTTGATAAAATTGGGCTTCGAATTGCTTCCCCAACCAACGTATTCTCCAGATCTGGCCCCAGCGACTTTTTCTTGTTCTCAGACCTCAAAAGGATGATCGCAGGGAAAAAATTTGGCTGCAATGAAGAGGTGATTGCCGAAACTGAGGCCTATTTTGAGGCAAAACCGAAGGAGTACTACCAGAATGGTATCGAAAAATTATAATCGTTGTATCGCTCTTGAAGGGAACTATGTTGAATAATAAACACGAATTTTGACAAAAAAATGTGCTTTTCTTTGTTAGACTGGTGACTTATCAGCCAACCTGTTATGTCAGGTCTGAAACATACACCCAGAAAAAAGTGACCCATTCTTTAAGTTAAAATGAACTCATTGTGAATAAAGTTGAACTTCGTATAGCGCCAAAGACATTTTTATTTGTTTGAACGATGTGATTTTCGTAGAAATTAGGTAGAATGCATTCCATATATTAGTTAACATTTTCCTATATTTATGTACCACTATACTAAAGAATGAAAAAATTTAACTGAATTGAATTCATATATGGATTGATTTTATTGAACTTTTTTCATTCATTTGGACAAATCTTACATATTTGTGGTAAACCTTTTACTTCAAAATTAGAACTGCTTACCTTCGTTTTTAAATACAATTTATTTATTTGTATAAGCAGTTTTTGCTTCTATAAAATACATGTTTTATTAATATATTAAATAATTTATTTAAAATCTACAGCATCGACTGGCCTTGACATATTAGTTTATTATTCCACTATTCCAATTTCCATGTAATGTTATCAACTGTAAACCGCATTTTTCTTCTTCTTGTACCTTTTAGTTTTAATAAATTGCTGCCTAACGCTTTTGTTCTCCTTTTACAATTTCAATACCTACAAATATAAAAAATCATAAACAAATTTTTTCACAAAAGGCTAGCGTCACTGAATATTACCTGATAATTAAAGACGAATTAAGGGGTTGTTATTCTTCTGGTATTTTCTCACTAATTTAAAATAACAATTTTTCTTTATTTTATTTGTTACCCTGCCAGCATTTCAAAGTTCCATTTCATCCTCATCGCTACCACAGACTCGTAAATGTCACCACAACCATCGCGAACTGTGATGGGGGAAGCATATCAAAAAGTACAAAATGTACATGAAAGTATTTTGCCATCACTACTGTTAGAAGAGCCATTTTATTTTTTGTGAAACGCCAAGCGCAACCAGCTTGTTATATTTTATTTAAATAAAAACGAAAATAAAGTTCTGAAAACATAGACATTACGCTTAAAATTGTGAAAGGTATATGGTGAACAATTTTCGACTTTCCAAATAGAATAAAGTGATCGTTTTTCAAATAGAGTCCCCTTCGTTCATTTTCATATTTGCCAATTGTTTTCTGATAAGAACTTGATTTCCAATGGACTTCTTAGCAAATACTGATTGTACGCTTTCCCACATACCCTTTGCGGTTGCTTTTTCGCGCACAAAACTAATGCAATCCGCATGCAGGAAACCCACTATTTGATCCATAGCCTTTTTGTCTTTTTTCTTGAACTCGCCTCTTCATCTGGAGGATTGCCGGTGAGAACTTCCAACAGATCTAGAGAATCCAAATGAATTTTTACTCTAAATTGCCACTCATCAAATCCCTGGCCATTAAACTGGGGAATCCCATGAACTTCTTTTGTATCACCCATAACCATAGATAAGTAAGTAATAGATGACTCATCGGTGTAAAACGCAGTCTGACAGTTCCCAAAATGAGGAATAAACGAAGGAAATAGGGGGAATTACAAATTCTCTCTTAGATTCGTTTTTACAATTTTCCTATTTTATCCACAATTTGAACATTTTTGATACACTAGATAATTTATAATCAAACTAAAATATTCAAAAGTTCATATTTGAACAAAAAATTTCGACTAAAACCGCGAAAATACAAAATTTAATTTTGAGCAAATTTTCTCTACGAAAAACACAAAACGAAATGTCAGAAAATTCATTTGGGCTTCTTCAACGTTTTCTGGTCGGAGAGCGACGGGCCATCTATTAGTTAGGTTATCTATGCCCATAACCTCTTATAGAAGGACACGGGATAGGCAATTTTTTTAGTGAATAAAATTATAACTTTATTTGGATAAAGTTTTTCACAGTATAAAAAATGAAATTAATATATTTTTTTCAACCAAACAATTCTACGACTGTTTCGATTTTTACAAAAACAAGAATGTCGATTGCAGGTGTATATATTACAACAGTTTTGGATATCGTATACGGCTGTTTTCGACGTGTTGGGGAAGTGCTTCAAATTAAAAAAATGTTGGCAGGGATATTTGGAAAAATATGTGAAAAATATCACTTATTCCCTCTGGAATGTCGCAGTGAATTAATAATGTCAGCGATATCACTTTGAGTCATTTAATGGCATACACTGCACCCCTCCAAAGTAATTCACTCTACTTACCACTTGTCTATGGTCTCGCCTGCAAAATAATACAGATTTTCGATGTACACTACCTTTGGTAAATTCCCTTTGATGTCCATCTCCCAGTGATGGCCTACTTTACCAATTTGTGTCGCAGCTAAATGTTTGGAAAAGTATGAGTTTGTAAAACGAAAATGAGTAAATAGAAACGATTTAAAGTTTTAATAAAATATTGTTTATTCAGTGCTGCACAGTTGATACGCTTATTATAAACGATTACAAAAATGTATACGTATGCTTGAGGCATAGTTAAGTATATAAGTATAGTTTAAAAAATGCATATTTCATATATTTTTGTTGAACACGTATATTAAGTATATCCGAACTGTATCTTATGTTAGTTTAAATTCAATTTTTGCAACTGCAATTTGTAATTGGATGGGATTGTATATTGAGATTGACAGCGAAAATTGAGCACAATTGTATTCTATGACGTTAACGATTATCCCTAAAGGAATTACAAAATGTATTTAACTTAATACTAAACGAAACCTTAAATATTATATGCATGTCCTTATTTACGTTCAATGAAAAAGTGTTGGCATAATTGTTTGAACCAATTAAAAATGGAGGTAAAACAAATTGTATAAAGTATGGATATAAACGAGTGATAGGGAACTCCAAATGTAGCCCATGAATACGTACATTCAAATGATATCACAGCGGAAAAGGGTTTTATGTATGCATTGGTAATAGGATGGATTAGAATTATGTGGTTGTAAGTGTTTACGATATCTGTGGCACAGAGTCAATACAAAAAATGTGTACGTAATTCTATTAAAATGTAACATATTACCTAAAATAGGTACAATTTACATGCTAAGTATATACTGGTGAACGTAGAAGGTCTAATGTGTATTCCGGTTTATGAGTGTAGTTAAAAGTGAGAGTTTATGCTATTTTAGTGTCGGTGTGGCTTCTTTTTTATATATGGAAGTCACATCTAATATTCACACATATTTTTTCCATGACAACGTTTAACTATTTGTTTTAAATTTTCAGCTGGTATAAAAGCGCATCTGCTATCTACCCACCCCATTACAAAGAGATGCGTTAGCCGGATGCGACTGTTATCGTAGATTCTATTTTATTCTTTTTTAAATTCGACATAAAGGATCTTGACTACGCAATTCAAACTGTCTGGTAGCTCCGACGAAATGACCGATAAAGGCAACAGGCAAACAGAATCGTTAAAAGCTAGAGAAAAACAAAACGTGGTTAGTGCAGATTAGATTTGATATATTAAATAGGATAGTGTTTTATTAAATTATATTAAATTAAATTCTTAGTACATAGTATATCGATTATCACAATGGACTGAATAGTCTAAGTGAGCCTGAATCTTAATCGGGCTGCCACTTTAACCTAGTATATCGATTGAGGAACCAGGACGATGACGATCTTTAATTTTATAAAATTTCCAGTTAATGAATCTGACATAATTGGAAAATGGACCAAATAAGTTTATCTATCCTTTCCAGCGTTATCATTAGGTTACGTTAGATGTAGTGGCATCCCGTTATTCCTCGCTTTCTTATCAAGGAGTGCTGACCGAGTCTATGTTTAGCTCAAAGAAAAGATATCTGTTCTTTTTTTATAGCAGAGTTAGAACGGTGTTTCACATTACCTTTTCAATATCTAGAAAAACCATCGATGAAAATCTTTTTGTTGCTCGGCTGAAACTGGAATTGAACCCATGACCCTTCTGCAATTACGGTCGGATGAGTCCAGAACCTTTGCCCTTGCATACAAAGGTTCCTGGGTTCCAGAACACCGAAAAGTTTTTCCGCTGAGTGTTTCAAAACTTCTCTGAGTGGTTCCATGGCAGAATTTTGTGAAAATTTGTTGTAGGAATTTTTAAGCCATCGAATTTTACATTCAACTATCTGTGTACTTCTTCTGTCTGTCTTCTGTCTATGTCGAATATCCTCAAATTTCTAGCAGTGAAATAAATGGTGTGAATGATGCACCAAGCACTGGAAGACTAATTATCGAAAATGTCGATAAAATCATGGACATTCTCCTAGAGTCCTAGTGCAAGAAATAGGACGCTCGTTGCTACCTCATGGCATGATATGTACGTCAAATGTATGACGTATTCAACAGATTATCATAACCGAAAAATCGGTGATATATACAAATTTGAAACACTGTGCATTTTATTTGTAGTGTAGCATAATAGGAGGTCTAGGCTAATATTTATGGTAACATAATTTCATGCAGATAAGATAATTACGCTGCTCACAAAATTGTGTAGCCTACAATGGCTTACGTTTTTCCTTCCAAAATTCCCTTTCCAAAAGTTTGGAGATTAATATATATGCATTGTAATCATAATCAATACTTTGAATTTTCGAGAATTTGAAAATGCAGATTTTTCGTATTTGAAAGAAACGACTTTTTGAATTTGTTAATATTTTTAAAAGTAGAATTTTCGTGTTTTTGACTTTTTTCAAAATAAGGAAGTATGAACTTTTCGTCTTTTTTACATTTTTTGATTTTTGGACGGATAATTTCGATACATGAATAAATCCTTTCATTTCTGCTAGCAAAAACTCTCATTGGCTTACAAAATGAAATAGAATAGAAAACTTTTTTCGTTATATTCAGCTATTTCGCTCCCTTTTATGCATTATGTTAAGTTTGTGGTAGCCCTATGTATCAGGTCCATTGTGATACCATAGTGGTGAACTTCTCTCTTATCACTGAGTGCTGTCCGATTCCATGTTAAGCTCAATGACAAGGGACCTCCTTTTTATAGCCGAGTCCGAACGGCGTTCCACATTGCAGTGAAACTACTTATAGAAATGTCACCAGCATTACTGAGGTGGGATAATCCACCGCTGAAAAACTTTTTAGTGTTCGGGCGAAGCAGGAATCGAACCTACGACCTTGTGTATACAAGGCGGGCATGCTAACCATTGGACCACGGTGGATTTGTGCATTGAATAATCAGCTGATTTGTTTTTTTCTTCCTTTTAATTACATATTGTACCAATCTCTGAGAAGAAAATTAGCGGTATACACGTGGGGAACTAAATTAAAACAGGAAATAAGGAACTAGGAAAATGAACTAGTTTATATTGCAGAACGGAACTCTATAAAGTTTGTTTGATTCAAACGTTTTTGAACCGTTTTTCTTATGAACAGAAAATTTTTAAATTACTGAAGAGTTTTGCTTTGAATGTGTCTCTTGTTTATGGTATGACATTGATTGTGATCGCAATGTTACTTCTCATATATGTATGTTCAAAGACGTTCTTAGACGTCTTTATGGAAATGAAATTCGTTGGTACGTCACCCAAAAATGATCAACCAATCATTTACGAGTAAATTGCCTTTTTATTGTTCACACATTGAATAATCTGTGAAGGACTTTCATTCTGACAATATATTTTCATGCTGTTGCTCTACCAAATTTATGTAAATTAACAATTTATTTGTAAGGCAATTATTCCTTTCTTGACACATATTGTATACACTCATAGAAAAAAAGTCTCTTGTTAATAGCAAACGCTGTCTGCTATTTTTCAGCAAACAAAATGCTGCTGTTTTAGCAGTTTTTTTGTTAAAACAGCAAACAATCTGTTATTTTGGAACAGCAGACATAATGCAGAAAAGTCAGTAGTTTGCTGAAATTTTCTGCTGATCCGAATAAAATGATAAAGTCTCCCCTCTCCAGTCAAATGGACAATAGTAAAATGGTACACATTATAAAACGCCAAACTTTAAAAATAATTAGTATTTTTTGATTATGCAATAACATTTGTGAACAACCAACCCTTTTCAGTAATTTACATTTTAAGGTAGGTATTAAGTTCGAGTTTAGCCGCTAAAATCACCATTTTTCATGATTACTTTTGTCCAGTTATTGGATTGCATTACCGTACTTTTCAGCAATTTTAAGCAAAGAGAGTAAAATGCACTTTTACTCTCTTACCAGTTTTTAATGGATAATTATTGCTAGAAAAGTACGCGAACAGATCTATTGTTGGTGAAGTCAGTTTTGATAAATGTCAACGGTAAGTATTGTATTTTTCATTAAAGAAATTTGCCATTCCTTTTATAGTCCTTTTATTTTTAATAATTTTTAGATTGAAAAAGTAATATTATACATTCATATATGGGAAGAACCGTCGTGCAATGGTTCATGCCCGCTTTGCATACAAACGGTTATGGATTCAATCCCAGTTTCGACCAAACACCATAAAGTTACTCCCTCTGTAATGCTGGTGGCATTTCCTAGTGTTTGAAAGCTACTCTAAAATTTTCATCGCAAGGGAAATGATGTTCAATCTCGGCTATAAAAAGGAGATTCCTTGTCTTTGAGCTAAACATGGAATCGGACAGCACTCAGTTACAAGAGAGAAGTTCAACACTGCGGTATCATAATGGACTAAATAGTCAAACTCTACACAATTGGCAAAGTTCACCTTAAATCTGAGTATTAAAACCAGGATAACATTACAACTAGAGGTGTGCGCGTGACACGAAATTCTCGTGACGCGCGTGAATCACGTGAGTCGTGAACAAAATCCAAAGCAACTCTCGTGAATGTGCGTGAATGGGACTAAAATAAATATTTGCGTGCGTGAGAAATAAAATCGGTTCGTGAATAAAATTTCTGCAAAATCACGCTCACGAAAATAATCAAGATTTAACATAATTCACACTCGTATGTTAAATGAAATTAACAGGTTGGCTGATAAGTCACCGGTCTGACACATATATAGCGTCGCTAGTATTAAATGCATATTTTTTTTATATAGTACCAACCTTCAAATGATTCGTGTCAAAATTTGACGTCCGTAAGTCAATTAGTTTGTGAGATAGAGCGTCTTTTGTGAAGCAACGTTTGTTATTGTAAAAAAATGGGAAAAAAGGAATTTCGTGTTTGGATAAAATACTATTTTCTGGAGGGAAAAATCCCTGGGGCAGTTTCCGGACTCTGCCCCAGGGAAATCAACAATAATTGATTGGTATGCAAAATTCAAGCGTGGTGAAATGAGTACGGAGGACGGTGAACGCAGTGGACGCCCGAAAGAGGTGGTTACCGACGAAAAAATCAAAAAAATCCACAAAATGATTTTGAATGACCGTAAAATGAAGTTGATCGAGATAGCAGAGGCCTTAAAGATATCAAAGGAACGTGTTGGTCATATCATTCATCAATATTTGGATATGCGGAAGCTCTGTGCAAAATGGGTGCCGCGCGAGCTCACATTTGACCAAAAACAACAACGTGTTGATGATTCTGAGCGGTGTTTGCAGCTGTTAACTCGTAATACACCCGAGTTTTTCCATCCATATGTGACAATGGATAAAACATGGCTCCATCACTACACTCCTGAGTCCAATCGACAGTCGGCTGAGTGGACAGGTGAACCGTCTCCGAAGCGTGGAAAGACTCAAAAGTCCGCTGGCAAAGTAATGGCCTCTGTTTTTTGGGATGTGCATGGAATAATTTTTATCGATTATCTTGAGAAGAGAAAAATCATCAACAGTGACTATTATATGGCGTTATTGGAGCGTTTGAAGGTCGAAATCGCGGCAAAACGGCCCCATATGAAGAAGAAAAGTGTTGTTCCACCAAGACAACGCACCGTGCCACAAGTCATTGAGAACGATGGCAAAAATTCATGAATTGGGCTTCGAATTGCTTCCCCACCCACCGTATTCTCCAGATCTGGCCCCAGCGACTTTTTCTTGTTCTCAGACCTGAAAAGGATGCTCGCAGGGAAAAAATTTGGCTGCAATGAAGAGGTGATCGCCGAAATTGAGGCCTATTTTGAGGCAAAACCGAAGGAGTACTACCAAAATGGTATCAAAGAGGGCCAAAGCGAATCCAAACCCCACTTTGGGTTCGCGTTGGCCCACTTTGGACCCTATCTTAAGAAGAAAGTACCAAACCCCAACTGTACGCCAAGGATCGGTATCTCGAAAATTATGCTCTTTCGCCAAAATTTTTACTTAAAATTTTCTCTTTAAAATGTACTATTTTTACCAAAAATGCAAAAACAAATGCAATTTCATTAATTTCATGAAAAATTGCTGTCAGAATTAACAAAAATATAAAGGAAAATACAGATTTTCAGATGTCAATATCTGGAAAACTAGGCTTTTCCGACAACTTTTTTACCTTACATTTTCGCTTTAAAATCCCTCCTCCTACACTCCAAAAAAATTGTTTGTTTTTAACAACTTTTGCTAAAGTAGATTTGTTCCGTATCGAACTAAATGGTCCTCATAATTGATGGTAAGAATTACTTCAATTATTCCTGCGAATCGTAACACATTTCCTCATATTTCGAAGCATACATCGATACATTTTCAGGTTTTCTCTATTTTAAATTTTCCACTTGTTGAACACATTGTTCATTGGGAAATTTAAATCAATTTGACTGACAATTTAAGTTTTAATATGGAGACTGCCATGTTTTTTTTTTGTAATACTAAAACTGTCTTACTAAATATGCCTTGCTTTCGACATAGAGGATTTTTCTTTCGTTTGAAATACGAAAGAAAGCTATCATCGTTCGATATACATACAGGGCACCAATAGGATGTCAAATCTATGAATATAACAAAGTTACCAATTGTCGAAAACTTATAAATTGTCATTCGGGCCATATCTGGTCTTATACAAAACGGGTGTGCGAAGAAAAACTGTAAAATATGGCGTATTTCTCTTTGACGTACGCTCAACAAAAATAACGGCTAACTGACGAGGAAGCATCCGTTGCACAACATCATTCTATTAATTACCTGAATTCCGGCGACGCCTAAAACTACTCCTGCAAATAGAAGTGTTTTTGAGTCCAAAATATCCAAAAGTTTCTTAAGGCATCCGCTTCTATTGGCATGAGCTTCAGTGCAGGCATCGGCTTCATTGAGATTAATCATTTGACAACATGACGAGGGTAGAGTTTTATTTTGAAATACTTCTTCCCAATCTGTAGGTCCTTGCATGCCACAGCATCCCAACTAAATTATAAAATAAATTCGTAGTATTTAGTATTTATATATCAATTGACATGAAATCTTACCTCTGATTGTAACAAAGACCAGGCATCACGGTAATCCTTACGTTCACTATACTGATCCATGGTGGCATTGAATTGAGTTTCCATAATTTGACGGAGGCCTGTGTGCTTGACATAGCCAGCTATGCCCAATCCTATTTCAAGGAAAAATATTATCAAAGCTAAAATGGCAAACGACAGAATCATGCAACTATTCTCTTTCAAAGCACCACAACAGCCCATAAAGCAGATGAATGCCACCAATGACCCCACAACCATTAATATAATTGGAGCTGTCCATATATGGTCACTAACAAAATTTGAATAATGGGCATAATTAAATTGGACCATGGCGCCAATCAGCAATATCAAAACGCCCGATAGCTGGAAGAAAGAGGGAAAAAAAACGCATAGTAAATGTAATTTTTTCTTAGCATTTATAAAATTACTTACCGCAAATAATAAATTGCACAAAAAAGTTAAATATTTGACACATGTTAAGCCTCCAGAAGCCATTTTAATACACTATAGTTCTGGTTTACGGGATCTATAAAGAGAATTATAAAAAAATTAGAAAATTTGACCTACTAACCCATTTGATTTATGACCTTTAGTAATTGACAACTTTTTAATGAGAACGAAATTATTTTTATTTTTGGGATTCGGAATACTTCCGCGCCGACTATATTCGGTTTGGTTGTTCTAACTTCGACTGTTGTAAACACAGTAGTAGTAGACATTCAGAACTAGCTCAAATGTCAGAACTCACACATTAACAACCCATACATGCTACACATTTGTCTTGCAATGGCTAGAAGAGACGAGTCTACCCGCGCCTATAATAATAAATCAATACAAATTGTTTATGGAGCACGCTTCAGTCTCTAAAAGAAAAAAAACACGAAAAACACAATGAAAGGAAATAAAAAGTAAATCCTCATTTTAGACCACAGAATGTGGTGTCATAGAATAAACTGTGCACTTGCTATTGTTGTGTGCGCCCTAATGATGGTAATAGTTGAAGGTTTTCATTGAAACTCTGGCCAACATTCGTCAACCCTTCATTTGAGGTCTCTGGGAGTGAGAAAGTGAAGAGACATATAAGGAATATTTGCGTGAAGGAAAGATATTGATTTAATTTTGAGTGGACGATGCTAAACAATTTTAAACCGACAAAGTCTTCTCATATGTATGGTAGATAAAATCATGTGTTTTTCTAGAAATATTTCCCACAAACATCCCCAAAGTAACAAACCGCAGATATGGTGATTGTCTGTTGCTCCGTTAGGTATGAAGGTGTATTTGTTGCGATTTAATTTTAACTGAAAAATTGTTAGCAATTAAGCTCCCAACTGACGGGGTAGCATATAGGGTTGTACGATTTAAAAATTGGTTGGCTAACCGTGCTCGAACGGAGCTTCATGAAAATATGGGTTATTAAATCTATTCTGATACAACAGTTGACCAATATTTCTTTTTTTTTTTACTTTTGTAATGGTTTACTTTTGGACATTTTTAAAGATCGGAATAGCTGACTTTTTTACGACGTCAATTATTTGTTTTGCTCTTATTAAAATTTCAACTTTTCCATGGCATATGTGAATTTTTAGTTTTATAAAAAATTAAAATCATTATAACAATACCACATGAATTAAAAAATTACTTTTACATACACATACAGTGACACACAAAAGTATTCGTTTTGATTTTTTTACCGTTTAAGATTTTTGTTAAATAGTTTTATTGAAATGTTTCCATGGACATACATAAAAGCAAAACTTAAATAAAAATAAAGAAATTAAGTTCATTGTATTAATTCTAAACATTTTATAAAAAAAAAACTAAAAAAATGCCCACAAAAGTATTCATCGCAGCAGTAATCACATTATATGAGACATCGACTCCACCAATTTTCGACACCCTTTTAAGGTTTTTTTTAGATTAAATATGGTGTTGTCTGATCTTCGATTCCATATGAGACCAATCTCTATTTGGGCTTTGCGGTGTCGTTTTGAGGTATTTGGTGTTGTGAAGGAGCCCATTTTCACATCCCAGGCCGTGTGATTGGGTCGCTGTCTTGTTGGAACAAGAAGTCCTTATCTCGGAATCCCATTTTAGCATCGCTTGAGTGAAGATTTTTTTTTCAAAATGTTTAATTACCCAGTCAGAAATTTACGATGGTTATAAATATTGAGCGTTGTAACAGCGTGGGAAGCCAACGTTAAATAGTAAATTTTCCATAAAATTATCGTTGAAAATGCATGTTCCATCAATGTCCAATGGTTTTTAATGAGTAATGGAGGTATTATTGTTGATAGGAATTGATTTATAATAGGATAATGTTCCTTTATCATATAAAGTGAATATGTACATTAACAGTGAAACCACTAGGAACAACAATTTCGGTTAATTTTACAAATGAGTAGAAAGTTTTAACTAAACTAAACGCTGACATCAAGCCAAAACCCAAATATAAATGAAGAAATTTTGTTAGACATAATTACGTTTTTTTCACATGTTAAGGTGAGTATTAACTTCGACTTTAGCCGCTTAAATCGCTAAAGTGAAAACTAAATCAGTAAGAAAAATAATAAAATTATACATATTTGTTGCAAATTTTATTATAACTTGATGGGGAAAAGCCCCATCAATGGAAGCACTTGGAGAGTGCAATAAAGAGATATTTCCAAACGTGCATATTCTTTTAAAAATTTTGGTCACTTTGCCAGTAACTCAGGGATTGAAAATACAATTTTTAAGAAAGTATAAAAAAGGTATTTTTTGAGCGGAAAGGTACTTTTTACTAAATTTCAACAAAAATTTCACTGGAAGATTATTGTCAAGAGACTGAATTTTAAAGAAAATAAAATTTTGAAAAAATTTTCTATATAAATAAAATTTTGTAAAAATTTTCTATAGCCGGCTATCATACAAAAACCTTTTTTTTCTGAAGGTTCAAGTGTGGTTTATTGTTGGGTTTAATGAACTGCCTGAATTTATTCTTATAATTGGTTGATAGTTTTGCTGCAAGTAGGGGATGCTGATGAGGAATGTGGTAATTCCGAAATGTGCGTCCATCCAACCATCTTGCAGTCTATAGGGCTTTGCCCAAATAAATTTGACAAACATTCTTTTCCTCTGTTGGTTAAGCTACACTTGTAGTTTAGTCAATGTATGGTTTTAAGCTGCAATAAAAAAACAACAACAATGCTTAAAGAACAAAACCAACAATAACAAAACAAAACGAAGGGAAATAAAATTTTGCAAAAAAATTCTATAGAAAAGAAATTTTGCAAAATTTTTCCTATAGAAATAAAGTTTTGCAAAAATTTCCTATAGAAATAACATTTTTACAAAATTTTCAATTGAAATAAAATTTTGACAAAATTATCTATAAATATAAAATTTTGCAAAAATTCTATATAGAAATAAAATTTAGACAACATTTTCTACCGAAATAAAAAATTGATAATATAGAATCGCATTCTTTTTTCGACTAAAACATTCTTTCATTCAATAAAATCCTGTTTTTGACTATATCTTTTACAAAATCGAGATTTTCTTCCCACATGAACATGTATGTTTTGCCATATTTGTAAAAGACTATTAGCAAATAAGGTTGATAAAGACTTTCTCAAAATATTAAAATATTTTGTCAAAGCTATTGTACCATAAATCTGATATCGACTCAAAAATGTCTACACAAAAGGTACTAAATCATTCGCGGGGGTACTACGGTACTGACCGGGGTGAAAAAGTATTGAAAAAAGTACTTTAGTACTGCATTTTCCATCCCTGCAGTTACTACGTGCTCATCCGAACGTTAATTTTCAAAAATGAAGAGATTAAAGACGTATCTTAGAAATTCGACTGGCGAGAGTAGACTCAATGGATTGGCATTAATGTCGGTTCATCGCTGAATAAATGTGCCGACTGAAGAAGTCATTGATTTATTTGCTGCCCAAAAAGCCCGTCGGCTCAATTTAATATTATAAAAATATTGTATACATACCTATGCCTAAATAAAAAATTCTACACATGAGATTATATGAATATATTTTTTAAAGTTGAACCCCCCCCCCCCCCCCCCCCCGAATTAAAATCCTGGCTATGGCCTTGCATTTTGTCGTCTATTATCCCATCAATAAAAACTAAGTTTCCAACGTGCTAACATACAAGCACCATTCTCCACACTTCACATGTTTTATTGTCAAGGATTCCCTAGGCTTCCGTCCCAACAAAAAATACTTCAGCAGTAAGAGTTTAGTTGCGCTTTTTGGTATACAAAAAAGAACGCAGTGCATCCACACTGCATGGATCGATGGCAATAACGTAAAAGAGTAAACAAACTAGTTTATAATCATTCGTTTACCTTATTGCAACCAATTCATGCAGTATAGATGCATGAAAGGTAGTGCTGTTTTCCTACACGCCAACAATCCTATACTCAAGATTATATATCACTTCTGAGCAATATTTCTAATAAAATGAGCTATTATATCAGCGCTTTGTAGAAGCTGCTCTAAATCGGGACATCGCCCACAAAAATCAGCGCTGATTCGGTTGTTTTGTAAGCAGTTGGTACTGCCTCTCTCCCTTACAATCCTGCTGAAATAGTGCTCCATTTTTTGCTGGGAACACCCCTATTTCTACTTTTCCCCGTTAAACTGACTTAAATATATTCCCTTGGGGCACCACGAGGGGGGGCGCAGCGTCATTTTTGGCTGAGCAGGTTTTGTATCATTAAATTCGTTAAAACAACACTAATTGTTAAGTTCAACATAGTTCGTACATTTCGAAATGTTCATTTATAACCACAGTGAGAAAAGAATAGAAGTTACATGCAATTCTATAATTTGTTGTAGGCTTTCTATTATTAGTCGTTCACTTTATTTACAACGGCACTTTGGTATTCACACATTTTAAATATTTAGAAACCATTTTCGTCACTTTTAGACATAAAGCCAAAATATCTGTCTTGCATTCATGTTGAAAGCGTACTTTATCAGTAATAAAGGGTGATTTGTTAAGAGCTTGATAACTTTAAAAAAAAAAAAAAAAACGCATAAAATTTGCAAAATCTCATCGGTTCTTTATTTGAAACGTTAGATTGGTCCATGACATTTACTTTTTGAAGATAATTTCATTTAAATGTTGACCGCGGCTGCGTCTTAGGTGGTCCATTCGGAAAGTCCAATTTTGGGCAACTTTTTCGAGCATTTCGACCGGAATAGCCCGAATTTCTTCGGAAATGTTGTCTTCCAAAGCTGGAATAGTTGCTGGCTTATTTCTGTAGACGTAGCCCCACAAAAAATAGTCTAAAGGCGTCAAATCGCATGATCTTGGTGGCCAACTTACCGGTCCATTTCTTGAGATGAATTGTTCTCCGAAGTTTTCCCTCAAAATGGCCATAGAATCGCGAGCTGTGTGGCATGTAGCGCCATCTTGTTGAAACCACATGTCAACCAAGTTCAGTTCTTCCATTTTTGGCAACAAAAAGTTTGTTAGCATCGAACGATAGCGATCGCCATTCACCGTAACGTTGCGTCCAACAGCATCTTTGAAAAAATACGGTCCAATGATTCCACCAGCGTACAAACCACACCAAACAGTGCATTTTTCGGGATGCATGGGCAGTTCTTGAACGGCTTCTGGTTGCTCTTCACTCCAAATGCGGCAATTTTGCTTATTTACGTAGCCATTCAACCAGAAATGAGCCTCATCGCTGAACAAAATTTGTCGATAAAAAAGCGGATTTTCTGCCAACTTTTCTAGGGCCCATTCACTGAAAATTCGACGTTGTGGCAGATCGTAAGTCTATTCATGATGAAATGTCAAAGCATACTGAGCATCTTTCTCTTTGACACCATGTCTGAAATCCCACGTGATCTGTCAAATACTAATGCATGAAAATCCTAACCTCAAAAGAATCACCCTTTAGTACCAAATATTAACAAGTATATACGGCCGTAAGTTCGGCCAGGCCGAAGCTTATGTACCCTCCATCATGGATTGCGTAGAAACTTCTTCTAAACACTGCCACCCACAATCGAATTACTTAAGTTGCGGTAACACTTGCCGATGGCAAGGTATCTTCAAACCTCCTAACACCATCTTCTAAATTGTATGTAAGTACATACGTGGTATATATTAAATCAAAAAAGATCGATCCAATACGTATATAATTCAGTTTGACAAAGTAGACATAAAATTTTGACAAAATTTTCTACAGAAATAAAATTTTAACAAAATTTTCTATAGAAATAAAATTTTCACAAAATTTTCTATAGAAATAAACATTTTCACAAAATTTTCTATAGAAAGAAAATTTTGACAAAAATGTCTGCAGAAATAAAATTTTAACAAAATTTTCTATAGAAATAAACTTTTGACAAAATTTTCTATAGAAATAAAATCTTGGTAGATTATTTTTGGCTCGAGTGGCAAACATGATTATGAACTGAATAAAATTTGAACAAAATTTTCTATAGAAATAAAATTTTGACAATGATGAAAATTTTATTATGAACCGAATAAAATTTTAACAAAATTTTCTCTAGAAATAAAATTTTGACAAAATTTTCTATAGAAATAAAATTTTGGTAGATTATTTTTGGCTCTAGTGGCAACCATGATTATGAACCGATATGGACCAATTTTTGTGTGATTGGACCAATTTTGGTATGGTTGTTAGCGACCATATACTAACACCACGTTCCTAATTTGAACCGGATCGGATGAATTTTGCTCCTCCAAGAGGCTCCGGAGATCAAATCTGGAGAAAGTTTTATATGGGGGCTATATATAATTATGGACCGATATGGACCAATTTTTGCACGGTTGCTAGAGACCATATACCAATACCATGTACCAAATTCCAGCCGGATCGGATGAAAGTTGCTTCTCTTAGAGGCTCCGCAATCCAAATCTGGGGATCGGTTTATATGTGCGCTATATATAATTATGGACCGATGTGAACCAATTTTTGCACGATTGCTAGAGACCATATACCAACACAATGCACCAAATTTCAGCCGATTCGAATGAAATATGCTTCTCTTAGAGGCTCAACAAGCCAAATCTGGGGATCGGTTTATATGGGGGCTATATATAATTATGAACCGATATGGACCAATTTTTGCATGGTTGTTAGAGACCATATACCAACACCATATACCAAATTTCAGCCGGATCGGATGAAATATGCTTCTCTTAGAGGCTCCACAAACCAAATCTGGGGATCGGTTTATATGGGGGCTATATATAATTATGGACCGATGTGGACCAATTATTGCGTGGTTGTTAGAGACCATATACCAACATCATGTACCAAATTTCAGCCGGATCGGATGAAATTTGCTTCTCTTTGAGGCTCCGCAAGCCAAATCTGGGGATCGGTTTATATGGGGGCTATATATAATTATGGACCGCTGTCGACCAATTTTTGCATGATTGTTAGAGACTATATACTAACACCATGTACCAAATTTCAGCCGGATCGGATTAAATATGCTTCTCTTAGAGGCTCCACAAGCCAAATCTGGGGATCGGTTTATATGGGGGCTATATATAATTATGGACCGATGTCGACCAATTTTTGCATGGTTGTTAGAGACCATATACCAACACCATGTACCAAATTTCAGCCGGATCGGATGAAATATGCTTCTGTTAGAGGCTCCACAAGCCAAATCTGAGGGTCCCTTTATATGGGGGCTATACGTAAAAGTGGACCGATATGGCCCATTTTCAATACCATCCGACCTACATCGATAACAACTACTTGTGCCAAGTTTCAAGTCGATAGCTTGTTTCGTTCGGAAGTTAGCGTGATTTCAACAGACGGACGGACGGACGGACGGACATGCTTAGATCGACTCAGAATTTCACCACGACCCAGAATATATATACTTTATGGGGTCTTAGAGCAATATTTCGATGTGTTACAAACGGAATGACAAAGTTAATATACCCCCATCCTATGATGGAGGGTATAAAAATCTAGTTAATGAACAGGAAGTTCAATTGAGTCAATTTTTTGAGTTATAAACTCATTTTTTCATATTTTTAATGGGAAAAATATTTTTTTTTATTTCAAATAGGTTAAAAACACATTAAGAATTAATAAAATGGTACAACTTGTTTAAATTTAGCCGAAAAAATTTTAAATCCTTTCTAGAAAAATTGCGAATTTTTGAAAATATTTGATGACAAACGTTCCAGACAAGCATTATAATTCATTAAAAATTTTAAAAAATTTTTAAAAATTATTTATTTGTCAAAATATCACAAAATTTCTAAATTCACATCCAAAACACTGAATTCACCTCACACCTTAAGAGGTGATGCAAATTCAGTGCAGCGGCTGTTGAAATGGTGGATATCCGTCCTATGGACAAGCCCATGTTAAATTCATCGCTTCTGCGTCAATTTGGCACCACTTCCGGATCCAAAATGAACATTTTCACTGCTTTTTTTGCTGGGTAAGGAAACATATATGCTATCTAAAGTTTCAAAATTAATCGATATTGAGAAATACAGACTGGTTCACAAATACTTATACAAAATAAAAAAAAAAATAATAAAAAACAAATCACGAAGAATATTCAATTTTGCAGCCCAAAGATAGCATATATTTCGGTACAGTAATCCCTCGATTTACGTCGTGATCAGCGTTGCCAATTTAGCTTTTTTCCCGCTAGATTTGGCTTTTTTTGAAGACGTTTAGCGGGAAAAAATGCATTTAGCTTTTAGCTTTTTTTCTGGCTTTTTTCATGACCCTTTTAGCTATTTTTGGCTTTTTTTATTTTCGACATGTTCCTATTGAAATATGGATAAAACTTCGTTTTTATCTAAGCCTTGCTGCCAGAATAAGGTTTTTCACATGTTTCAAATCTCAATTGAAACATTAATAATTATTCCAGACATTATGCGGGCATTTTTGCAGCAAATACACCTTGTGGTAAAGTTCTTGCCTCGTATTCATAAACGTTATCGTAAACTTTAAATCTACTATTACCATGCAAATTCCTTATATAAACTGTCAGTAAATTATTAGGAATATTAGCATTTGACTCGTTTATCCTTTTTATGTTATTTTAATATTCTAAAGTTTTATGATATTACTAAATTAAAATAGTAGATGTGAATTGCTTTGTACACTGAAAAAATATTGTCGTGAGGCCAAAGATATCATGTCCTTAAAATACGAACGCGAATTTTGGTTATAATAGCATTTGTGAATTTCTCTTATATAAACTGTTTTCCTTGTCCAAAAGCCGATAAAGTCGTTTTGTCCTTATAGTTAAGTGATTCAACTTAAAAATGGGTATCTTTTCATGAAAGAAGGCTAGGGTCAATTCTAAAAAATTCTTTAAATTAATAGTCTTAAAATTTGTGGAGTTTTTGTATCTTGACCACAAACCAAAATAACGTTCAAAAATAGAAGAGGTTTTTAAACATTTTATTTTAAAAACGTATACATAAAATAATTTCTACTTAAAGTCGAGTCTGAATTTGAAAATTTAAGTTTTCGTTAGCACGTTTTTAAAGCACTGTGATAGCTCATGAAGAAAAAGCTGAGAAAACGAATAAATTCAAATTTGACTCGAAATCAATACAAAAATCATTAGTGTACAAAATCTTTGGAACCGAACATAGAAATAATTAAGGAAATAAAGTTTTGAATGTGGTATTATTTTTTTTAACACAAAAAAATGCAATAAAAAATTCGTAGTGATAGGATCAAAACAAATCTGCTATTTATTAATGGGATGGATTTACATTTACGAAAATTGGACAACAATAGGTTTGGGAAATTTTCGAATAAAAGTTATTCATTACAAACTTGCAAGACAGTTAGAATGGGTTTTATTCTCTTGGGTAAAATTAGGAGAAGTGTACACGTTCACGAATTTATCATTAATTCAGTTAAAACAAAATATATAGATATTTTCTAAAGCATGATTAACCAGCTGACAATTGCAAGTTCACTGGGAAAAATGTTTTTACAAGGAAATTTAAACGAAGGACTTCCAGTAAAAATTTGTGATAGTAATCAAAATGTATCGAGTACGCCAACAGAGCTAATATGACTTAGATTTTCTTACAGTCTCACAGAAATGGAATTAAATTGAATACAATTAAAATAATATGCATTTTAAGCGAAATAAAGCCTTTAAGTTTGTTAAATTTCAATCAAAAATGTGACTTTTGATACAAAAAAATTTAGCTTTTTTTCTAGCTATTTTTTTTTAATTTTTTAGCTTTTTTTGGCTAGTTTTTTGGACAAATCTAGCGGTTTTTGGTGTAACAATTCTGGCAACGCTGGTCGTGATTGGTTCCGGAATTTGACGACGTTAATCGAAACGACGTAAACCGAATTAAAAATTGCTCATACTTACTCCTAAGTCCATTTATGTGCGTGTACATAATAAAAAACTTAAAAAATAAGGGTAATTCAGTAATTTCGGTAAGAATTTCAGAAAAAAATGTTTCGATGTCATCATCGTTGATACTCATCGAAGGCGTTCCTGATGTAGTGGGCAAAAAAAAAAAAACGACGTAAATCGAATGGCGACGTAAATCGAAGTTTGATGAAACAAAAAATTTTACGACGTAAATCGAAACAACTTAAATCGAGGGATTACTGTACATCGGATCTCTTGGCAGATATCATGACCAGATATAAAGCGTCTCACTCTTTCTAAGCATACGTAGTGAATCGCCTAGTTATTTATATGTCATGCACACCCAGAAAAAGTGCCTTCGAAACTAATGCCCTGTTCCTGTATATCGAACGAAAACCAGTTCGAAAGAAAGGCAGTCACTCGAATTCGAATGAATTTGGGTTTTTCTATTTTTGAAAGTTCGATTCGTTTGTATGAGAATACATTGATTATTAAAAATGAGTATTTTTAAATTTCTGGCCTGAGAATTCATTCAAATGTCAACAATGCTTTTACTTTTTTCGTGACACTTACTGTATATGTTCGTTTATTACTCGACAACAAAATATGAAGTGACTTGCCTTTCGAAATAAAAGAACAAAAATCAATTTTCATTCGTTTGGAATACGAAAGAAAGCTTTCGTTCGATATATAGGAACAGGCCATAAAGGAAAAATGTTCATCAATTTAGTTTAGCCATTTTATTTCCATTAAGTTAAATTTTTGTGTGAAATAATAAAATTTACTTGTTTCAGTAAAAAAATCCTAAACTGAAAGCAGTTAGGAATAGTTCATTAACTGGAATAAGGCATGGAATTTTACTAATACTGTTTTCTTCGCTCGGTATAAGAATTTACTACTAATTATTTTTCGAGCTTTATGACAAATTACATCAAGGAATTTGATCCATGGAACCATTGTAAAGAAAACGCCAGATACAAATCTATACACGCCTAGACTGTACATGTTTCAGTTCGGGCGAATGAAACAGGCGATTAACGTCAACTTTCATCACAATGAGTTCATTTTAACTTAAAGAAGGGGTCACTTTTTCTGCGTGTACATTTCTGATTCATTGCTGAATATTACCTGATAATTGAAGATTCCAAAATGAAGACGAATGAAGGGGTTGTTACTCTTCTGGTGTTTCTTTCCTTATACACCATCACGAACATTGATAGACGTATTGTTTGTTGGTTATGTTTAATAATTTTCAAAAAACGAAACATTTTCTCAATAATCTAAAATAACAAATATTTTATATATTTTATTTGTTATTTATTATATTATTTTACTAAATTTATTACAATCTCTCCGTATATCATAACAATACGATTCCAACTAAAAAAACAACCCACGCGCAAACATATCGATTACATCGATGACAGGTAGGTAAAAGAAATATAGGAAAATTTCCTATATTCTAACAAATGTGTTTCCTCAAGTTCTGAAAGGATTGAATACTTCTTAGTACGAATGATCTAAAATATTTCGCCAAGTGTTATTCGTATGTATGATAAGCTTTCTATAATAAAGGAAGTCAGTGTTATCGTTTTATAAGAAATTTTACTAAATTTGAGGAAACTTAGTTGTAGTTCGGTTTTTGTTTATTTTTACGAATGCTTTGTTATCAGTGAATAAAATTTTCTTTTTCAGCAGTAAATTCTTATACCTAGCGAAGAAAATAGTATGAGTAAAATTCCATGCCTTATTCTAGTTAATGAACTATTCCCAACTGCTTTCAGTTTAGGATTTTTTTACTGAAACAAGTAAATTTTATTATTTCACACAAAAATGTAATTTAGTGGAAATAAAATGGATAAACTAAATTGATAAACATTTTTTCCTTTAGTTTCGAAGGCACTTTTTTCTGTGTGCAACATAGATTATTTTGACTAATAATTAATATCGTTTGCGTTCTATGAAATTTCCTCTTCGTTTCTTTTTACCATATTTTGGTCAAGTCGCCGGGATTCTATGATATATATGTTGGAAGGTATGCACATGGAAGGGGCGAGTTTTCACTTATTTGAATTTAATAAGAAAAATATCCTAAAAAATCGATAATAATTGCTTTTCTGTGCGTGTTGCAATTTATTCATTAATTAAAATATCTTCTTTCATATTTTCATAAATTTAAAAGTTAATATGTATTTTGAAAAATCCCAAGATATGCATTCCTTTTTTGCATTTTAAATAAAATTAGTGTTTTACTTAAATACAATAAACACTGATTTCTCTTGAAACATTAAGAAAGAGAATATATGTAACATATATAGTGGCAGGCCATAGCACAGTCCTGCAGACAGAAGTGCGGACGGTAACGGATTTTGGAAAATACCATTAACTTGTTGGGATTGGTTTTCACTCATTATTTTGGCTAATATAGTTCATGAAATCTTTGTTGTTAAGCAAATATATTTTCTCCGTGAACTCCGTTGGAAATGGTTTTCACGTTCATAATTCGTTCATGTACACATATGCAGACATACGAATATATCGATGATGGCAACACATATTTAAATATTGGTAATTTAGTTCTGACCCAATTTCCAACAAATCGATACTCAGAAATGCACAATGGACGTATAGAAATTGTATGGTACTAGTTTTCAATCATCTATGTGAATTGCGAACATATCACCCCATCCATCCATACCAAGCTGTTGCCTCAATGCAGTTGTATTGAATTTAGTTCAATGGGTAGTACATGAATGATAGCTAACTTTATATAATAAATATTTACATTATGCTACACCATGACTTTTGTTAGAAGGAGTGAAATATTCTCACGTTAACAAAAAGACAAAACGATGTACCTAAAAAGTCGACAGAAATGTTGATTTAAAAACTCTGAATCAAAGCTTACTTTTTCTAAAACTATCACAAATATAAATGAAAACAAAAATATCCCTGTTAAATCTTAATCAAATCTACAGATGGGTATTAAGTTCCAGTTCGAGTAATCTCGAACTTAATACTAATCTTAAGGGAGAAACACTGAGACTATCAACTGAGTTAAATTATCTGCTACTAATATAAAAATAAATATATTTTACGAAACTTTGAATTCATTCATTGACCAATCTGTCCCATTAATTCGCGTTACTAATTACACTGGTCCGCAATGGAACAAAAACAAATTAAGTAACTTACTTACAAAAAGTACAAAAAATCTGGCTCAGCTACTGATTACGCAAATTACTCAATCGCTCGTACAGCTTGTGGAATAGACAATCATACAACAATTATCTATCAAAAATCAAAAGTGAATTGAAACTTAATTGAATGTTTTTACAAGAAATCTTCACTATGGTACTGTTGAGGCGGATGATAATGTATCTATATGTAATATGTTTTCCAAGTTCTTTGGAACAACATACTCCCATAAGAAGTTCAAGCAATCTGATGTGTACCCATATAAGATAATGGAACATTCTACACTCTCCACTCTTTTTATATCTCCTAATATTGTGCTGAGTTGTATGGAAAAGATAAAATTTTCTTTTCGTCCGAGGCCTGATGGGATCCCCAGTAACATACTAAAGTATTGTGCTCATTCTCTATCGACTGCTCTTTCTATTCTATTTAACGGATCTTTGCGTTCTGGCCTCTTTCTCATTCTGTGGAAGGATTCATTTATCATTCAACTATTTATAAGTGGAAACAAGTCTGATATTACTAACTACAGAGGCATTGCTAAACTGAGTGCTATTCCAAAACTAATGGAGAATATTATATCTGATATTTCGGTTCATCAAGTCTCCTCCTTTGTATCACTCAAACAACATGGTTTCCGTAAATCTTGTTCAACCATAACAAATGTCTTGGAACTGACTACAATGATTAATGAAGGCTTTAGGGATCGTTTATAGACTGATGTCGTTTATACTGATTTTAGTAAAGCGTTTGACAAAGTAAATCACTCACTTCTACAGTACAAATTACATCGCATGGGTTTCAGTGACTTAATGCTATCCTGGTTTGAAAGTTATCTGACAAATCGCACCCAATGTGTAGTATTTGATACCCCTATTTCGGAATCGATACATGTGCCTTCTGGTGTTGCTCAAGGTAGCCATCTTGGACCTTTATTGTTCTGTTTATTTATAAATGACCTTCCATCAGCAATTCGATTTGGTAATACACTTATGTATGCTGACGATGTTAAAATTATGAAAATTGTCCGGAATAGTGATGACCAAGCATTACTTCAATCTGATCTAAATAACATGTAAAACTGGTGTTTTCTAAATATGATGGAAATGAACATAAGAAAATGCAATGCTTTTATAGATTGAACCACGTTGATACAAATTATTATATTATTATTAACGACATGCGTGAAACTGTTGAATCCTTTGAGGATCTCGGAATACTGTTGGATCGGAGACTAGATTTTAGATCTCACATATATATTACCGCCAATAAATCATATGGATCACTTGGATTTGTCAAACGCTGGAGTAAGGAGTTTGCTGATCCATTTGTAACCAGGAATTTGTACACTTCACTTGTGCGTCCAATCCTTGAATATGGATTTGTAATATGGGACCCACAGTATCAAATTCATTGCAACCGTGTTGAATCTGTACAAAAGTAATTTCTACTGTTTTGTTTACGTCGGAACAACTGGACTCCTCAAACCATGCCATGCCAAGGAAAGACGTTCACTTGTAAAATTGCCTACACTGAATTAATGATGTTATTAATGGTAGATTTAAAACTGAGTTTCTTCTTAACAGTATCTCATTCAATATACCGTCAAGACCTACTCGTAATTTTGAACTGCTTCGCACTCAGTACTTTCGAGCAAACTTTGAAAATCACGATCCTGTTCGCCGATTATGTGAAGAGTTTAATAAATACTATAAATATTTTTATCTTTCAGAAGATAAATATAATATAAAAAGAAATATAACACTATTATTAAATACCTAGGCATAAGATACCATTGTAGTATAGCTTTGTTAGTCTGTAAGGGTTAATCCATAGGTGGATAATAAAAAAATCGCACTATTTTGATAAAGTAACCCAGAAGATTTCAACGCGGAATTTTTTTTAATTAAAAAAAAAATTAATCCTATCAACCCCAAATTTGCCTGTGGGCAACTTCATGTTAGCGTTGTTTTTGTTCATGCAACTGTAAGGTTATCGGCAGCTACATGTGTTCTCTTTACGTTGAATGAACCGCTTATTTGGTTATCAATGAGCAAATTTTTTCATTAGTAAGCACGTGTCTCAAGACAAAATATTTGCGAATTTGGAAAAAGATTTTTATACATGTGACTTCTTTCAAAATTAAACAAAAATTTTGAAAGTTTTTATTAAACCTGTTTTATCAAATCTGTACATATCAAGTCAAATTTTTGTGGACGTCAAATCTTGGCATTATTGAAAAAACAACATGTGAGTAATATTTATAGTAGTCAAGTTGCCTGTGGGTAATTATGGTAGTATATTTACGTAAGCAGTATGGGCTTACAGGTAGCCAGAGGCATATCAACAGATTCTAGTTCCCCTGGAATATGTAAGGTAGTTCCTTGCCTTTCCAGCTCATACGATTCGCAGTTCCCTGATATGTTCCTGTGGCCAGGCGCCCATATTAGGTGAATATTGTACTTCTCAACCATCTCATTGAGAGATTTGCGGCAGTCCAAGGATTATATTGCAGGTTAACTGTCTGAGCCCCATTTTCATGAAGCTCCGTTATTGATACGTTAGCTAACGAATTTTTAAACTGTAATATTTTGATATCTGTCATCTTGCCTATATTTTCTGTGTGCCAGTTAGGAACTTAACTATTGGAAATTTTTCAGTTAACTGGAGAGAACATATTTCTATTTGCTGACAGGCAGTTAAAGCCTAACGGAGCCACATGAAAATGGCCGTCAGTATATATTAATGCCAACAATTGTTGGAACATTACTTCTCAGCCAATTTCCCACCTCTTTTATTGCTAATATTTCCGCCTAAAAAAACACTACAGTTATTAGGTAATCTTTTCGCCATTGTAAGTTCCAGGTCTTTAGAATATACTCCAAAACCCACTTATCCATTCAGTTTGGAGCCATTGGTGGATAAATCTATATATAACGTTTATTCCCAATAGTAATCACAATACTGCAAGTGAGGCAAATGATCTTTGATCCCTTTTGGAAGATGGCAGTTCATCCAGTGATCGTTCCTTTTTTCCAGCTTCAAGAATTACTTATTGCTTTGCTTAGCCGACAACGTGCTTGTGTCGATTGATCCTAATTCAAATTTATAACTTCATTCGAAACTTAAAGTGTTAATTGAGTTTTAAGAAATATTCAATTAAAAATTTAATTAATATAACGATTTTTTTAATTAAAACAAAAATCAATCATAAAAATTAATAGTATCAATTAATTTTTTCATTGGATCAATTAATTTTTTAATTGATACTAGCATTTCTGTGATTGAAGACATTTCAATTAAAAAATTAATTGGATCAGAAAAAAATTGTTTTGTATGTACTTATTATGTTGAATCAATCAAATAGTTGATAGATTTTTGTCGCGAAATTAATTGAAATTGTAATTGATTAAATTAAAACATTGATTGAATGTCAAAAACCAATCACACAATTCATTGATTCCGTGACAAAAGTCAATTAAATTTTTAATTGAAAATCGTGTTGATTTTCAATCAAAATGGGTGATTGATATTATCATTTTCGTGATTGAAGACTTTTCAATTAAAAATGATTGAATCCGTGATTTTCGTGATTAAAATAAAAAAAAATTGTGTGTACTAATATTGTCATTTTTGAGGACCAGTTACATTCTTATCATGACTGTAATTATATAAATATCTTTTTTTCGAAATTAACCCTGAACTGAACGGACGTGTTTTTTAATAGCGGATTATTTCATCGTAATAAGTACTTATTACGAATTTCACGTGTGGTGGAAAATTAAGCCACCATGCAGCGAAATTCAAAGTCATCCACTGGATTCCTAATTCAGGGCCCAGTGGACGAGTATCGACTGAAGTTAAAAATTTGGGCAATGACCAGGAGTTAGGCCCAATTAGTCGACCTGTAGACGGGTCGACAGTTTGCGATAATTTGACAAGTCGAACCTTCCCCAAGGTAACGACATCAAAAGGAGGTAATCCCTCCAGAAAGAGATTTAAGGAACGCAGAAATGCCTTGTTTATCCTAAAGAAATTAGTGTCAGTCGACACAAGCACGTTGTCGACTAAGCAAAGCAATTCCATAAAATGGGCGCAAGGAATTCTTGAAGCTGGAAAGAGGGAAAGATCGCCTGATGAACGGCCATCTTCCAAAAGGGATCAAAGATCGTTTGCCTCAGTGGCAAAAAACAGCCTTGTGATGGCGATAGTTAATAGGGGAGCAGTGGACGGTATTGTTCCAAAGCACAAGTGGGGGGAAATTGAGAATGCTTGTCCTCGACACCAAGAGCCTGGTTGGTATCAAGGACGATTTAAGCTAGTCGCATTTGAAGACCAGATGTCTATAGAATGTTTTAAAGCTGCGTTGATACTAATTGGTGAAGTTTGGGAAGGAGCTGCTCTACACGGTTGAAAAAGACTGTTTTTCATATGTTTGGCAATAAACATTATATGTTTGGAACACAATTTTTTAAACACAATATTTTTGAGTGCAAGCATATAATGTTCATAAACTAGCATAACATGTTTGGGACATATATGTTAATATGTTAGAACATATTATGTTTGGGACATAAAATGTTTGTAAACATAATATGCTTGGATGCAAACATATATTAATTTAGAAATAGCCTATAAACATATATGTGTTTAGTAGCTTGGAGCGCTATTTAACAGGGAGCGATATTGAATTAAGTTGGTGGTTGTTGCTTGTTATTACAAAATTAACACTTTATTTTTCCTTGGGCAATTGATCAGCTACTTCTTTGATCCTTACAAACTGTGTGGTCCGCTGTTCGAATCCCCGTCCGGCAAAAGGTAAAATTAAAATAAAAAAAATCATAAAATTGAATAATTTCTTCTACAATGTTTGTATTACAGAAAAAGGTGCTAAGAACTAAAAAATCTCGTGGAAGTGAGAAAGATGTCGGGGAATATACAATTGGGCAGAAACAAAATTTTGAGCATTCAGGTCGAAAACCTACGTTGTTAGCACCTATATTACCTGTTTATTTTCATAATTCATTATGATTGTAAATATATAAATAAATAAATAAAATTTTGAGCACAATATTGTTTGGGAGAATTTTTTTTAAGAATATAATATTTTTGGGTGCAAAATGCTTCCAAACATATTATATGGTCACATAATAAGATATTGTTTTTTGGAAGACAACATTATTGAATTTGGATGCAAAAATACAAAATGTTTGGAACTTAGACTACCCAAACATATATTGTTTAGGCCAATATGCTTTCAAACATATTATATATTGGTAGAGATCAAACATATAAATGTTTGGGCAATACCCAAAAATGTATATGCTTGAAGCAAAATATGTTTGGGAGTATATGTTACAGAAGCGATTTTTTGTGAGGGTGTAGAGTTAGTCGAGAAGAAAGACATACCGGCTAGACCTAGAGCACATGCGTGGATACCTGCAAATCCTTCTGACCCTGATCCAGATCTTTCAACAGCTGATTGGAAGGTTGGCCGTTTGGATGAAGTGGATGGACCAAGACGACATGCAGTGTTTATATTGAACACTCAGTCTTTACCACATCTAGTAAAGTTCAGTGTATGTTATGGCTTTCATTATATCCAAATGAAGGTATATAACAAGTAAGGAAAGTCTAAAGTCGGGCGGGGCCGACTATATTATACCCTGCACCACTTTGTAGATCTAAATTTTCGATACCATATCACATCCGTCAAATGTGTTAGGGGCTATATATAAAGGTTTGTCCCAAATACATACATTTAAATATCACTCGATCTGGACAGAATTTGATAGACTTCTACAAAATCTATAGACTCAAAATTTAAGTTGGCTAATGGAGTAGGGTGGAACACAATGTTAGTAAAAACAAGTAAGGAAAGTCTAAAGTCGGGCGGGGCCGACTATATTATACCCTGCACCACTCTGTAGATCTAAATTTTCGATACCATATCACATCCGTCAAATGTGTTGGGGGGGCTATATATAAAGGTTTGTCCCAAATACATATATTTAAATATCACTCGATCTGGACAGTCGGCTAATGCACTAGGGTGGAACACAATGTTAGTAAAAAAATATGGGAAACATTTAAATCTGAAGCAATTTTAAGGAAACCTCGCAAAAATTTATTTATGATTTATCGCTCAATATATATGTAATAGAAGTTTAGGAAAATTAGAGTCATTTTTACAGCTTTTCGACTAAGCAGTGGCGATTTTACAAGGGAAATGTTGGTATTTTGACCATTTTTGTCGAAATCAGAAAAACATATATATGGGAGCTATATCTAAATCAGAACCGATTTCAACCAAATTTGGCACGCATAGCAACAATGCTAATTCTACTCCCTGTGCAAAATTTCAACAAAATCGGAGTTAAAAATTGGCCTCTGTGGTCATGTGAGTGTAAATCGGGCGAAAACTATATATGGGAGCTATATCTAAATCTGAACCGATTTCAACCAAATTTGGCACGCATAGCAACAATGCTAATTCTACTCCCTGTGCAAACTTTCAACTAAATCGGAGTTAAAAATTTGCCTCTGTGGTCATATGAGTGTAAATCGGGCGAAAACTATATATCGGAGCTATATCTAAATCTGAACCGATTTCAACCAAATTTGGCACGCATAACTGCAATGCTAATTCTACTCCCTGTGCAAAATTTCAACTAAATCGGAGGAAAAAATTGGCCTCTGTGGGCAAATGAGTGTAAATCGGGCGAAAGCTATATATGGGAGCTATATCTAAATCTGAACCGATTTCAACCAAATTTGGCACGCATAGCTATAATGCTAATTCTACTCCCTGTGCAAAATTTCAATCAAATTGGAGGAAAACTCTGGCTTCTGGGACCGTATTAGTCCATATCGGGCGAAAGATATATATGGGAGCTATATCTAAATCTGAACCGATTTCAATAAAATGTTGCACATTTTACTATACTACCAATTGTACTCCTAGTGCAAAATTTCAACCAAATTGGGGTAATACTCAGGCTTCTAGGGTCGTATAAGTGCATATCGGGCGAAAGATATATATGGGAGCTATATCTAAATCTGAACCGATTTCTTCCAAAATCAATAGGGTTCTATTTTGACCCAAAACACATACTTGTGCCAAATTCGAAGTTGATTGGCCTTAAATTACTACCTAATCCATTGGTTACAAAAATGTGTTCACGGACAGACGGACATGGCTATATCGACTCAGGAGCCCACCCTAAGCATTTTTGTCAAAGACACCATGTGTCTATCTCATGTCCTTCTGGGTGTTGCAAACATATGCACTAACTTATAATACCCTGTTCCACAGTGTGGCGCAGGGTATAAAAAGATCAGATAAAGGATTCAGAAATGAACAAGCCTCTGTCTGAATCAGAAATAAGCAGAACTTCTTGCGAAGTCGAGGGAGATACCGAAGATGCAGACATGGATAGACACCGTAAGCGAGAGGAGGTTTCTACTGCCTCAAAACTCACCAAAGTTGAACGTATGGTTATTGCGAGAGTCACCGCGATCTGTGAAGAGGACATTCTTGATGACTCGATTGAAACGGCTGATGTGACGGTTGTTGAAAATCTCGATGGTCCTACGGATCCTCCAGATAAATCTTCACCATTGCAAGGCTGCTTGTGCTGCCTTAAAAGTTCTCCTGATGAAAGGGGCATAAATATAGTTCTTATTCAAGAACCATATGTTTATAGAAACAAAATATGTTAATTAAGTACTCCGAGGTTCAAAGTATTGCAGTATACTGGTAAATATGTAAATCGAGCCTGTATAATTGCTAAAAATGAACTTAACTTGTTTATGCTTCCTTCAATGTGCAATGCAGACACTGTCGTTGCCAGTTGCAAATGCAAATATTGGGAATCTTCGGTCTACATGTGACATGATAGGGAGATGCCTCTATGTGCCGTTAACACCTTAGTTGAGGAGTCATTGGAAACAAAGACAAAACTCATTATGGGATGCGACGTATATGTGGAAGTGGGGACATTAATACAAGAGGATAGTCACTCCTAGAGTTTATTTTGCGTACTAATTTGGTAGTTTGCAATAAGGGAGATGCCCCAACCTTTGTCACTAAAAACAGGCAAGAGGTTTTGGACGTCACCTCGCAAGAACTGAATGAAATGATATCTGAGTGGCAGGTTTTAAGTGAACATAGCTTCTCAGATCATCGCTACATCAGTTTCAAATTTGATGTTCATACCACCAAGACCATATTTCCGCCAAATGTTAGGAAAGCTAATTGGAATAGGTATAGGGAATCGTTCAATATGATGATATCGGAAATACTAGAGACAAATATGAGCATTGTGCAAGATATCGAACACGCAGTGGAACGGATTACTAAGGCCTTCAACATCTCACTGAAAGCTGCATGCCCTAGAGGGAAGCCAAGGGGAAAAATCGACCACCATGGTGGTCTACGGACATAAGTAATATGAGGAAATCCTGCAGGAAGCTCTTTAACAAAGCAAAGTCCACTCATATAACTCACACTCCACATAACTCTTGGAATGACTACTGCAGCAGTATTGAGAATACTTCCGAGGCTTCCAGACTACTGTAGGTAATAGCATCCACTAACTCCGCTCCTGGTTTCGTTAAAAACATAGGAGGGCAATTGAATAACGTCCAGTGAGGAGACACTGGAGGTACTATTGGACACAAATTTTCCTGGAAATCAGACGGTTGAACCATGTTCTGGCGGTGTCACAGCGGTCATTTCCTATCGAGGAAATTGTATCGGAATCTAGAATAAAATGGGCGTTAAATAGCTTTGGGCCATTCATATCCCACGGACCAGATGGAATTAAATGGACTAACAGTTCCGAACGTTGATCCAGGTATACTTAGGCTTAGGTGAACTTCTAATGAAGAGACGTATTTCAGCCACACTAGAACAAGCAAACATAGGTATGTGAACAGAGGCACTCCCCAAGGAGGAGTTCTATAACCTCTTCTTTGGAATGTTGCTATAAACAAACTTCTGATTTCCCTAGAAAAGGAAAGGATAAAAGTAGTGGCATACGAAGATGATGTGGCGCTAGCTGTCAGGGGAAAATTCCCATCCACATTCAGATATATTATACAGAGAGCCCTCCGGATGACTGAGAAATGGGCGAAAGAGAATGGTCTTGGGGTAAATCCTGCAAAGACAGAACTAGTCATGTACTGCAAAGATCGCAAACCTCCCACGGTTAGGCCCATATCCTTAGTGTGTTCAAAATACCTTGGCGTTATTTTGGACAGGAAGCTGAACTTTAAGCTTAATATTGAAGAAAGGGCGAGGAAAGCAACGGTAGCTTTGTACTCGTGCAAAAAGGCAATAGGAAAAAAGTGGGGACTAAAACCAAAAATTGTGCATTGGCTATACACGGCAGTGGTTAGACCTATGATGCTATATGGTGTTGTAGTCTGGTGGCCGGCACTTCAGCAGCCGACAAGTTTAGACAAAGTTCAGCGTATGGCGTTCTTGTGTATCTCAGTCGCATTCAGCAAGACAGGAACAAATTCCCTTAATGTCATGCTGCATCTATTGCCTTTAGACATTTTGGCCAAACAGCCAGCTGCAAAAACGGCTGAGCGGTTGCGCGAGCTAACTCTGTGGTCGGAAAAATTGTACGGCAATAGTTCGGTCCTCAAAATAATGCTTAACGCAGTGGATTACACTCTGGCGAAACCACTTTTCGACATAAAGTTTGAAACTCTAATTCCCAACAGTGAGGCGTGGTGTACACTGACCCCGGGGAATAAACGATATATACATTTTTACACTGATGGCTCCAAATTGGATGGACAAGTGGGTTTCGGTGGGTTATTTTAAAGATCTGAAAATTCGAATAGCGAAAAGATTACCTAATCACTGTAGTGTTTTTCAGGCTGAAATATTAGCAATAAGAGAGGTGGTGATTTGGCTGAGAAGTAATGTTCCAATAAATATTGGCAATAATATATACTCAGACAGTCAACCTGCAATAAAATCTTTGGACTCTGTGTTCCTTAACATCGACTGCTGCAATTCTCTTAAAGAGATGGCTGAGTAGTACAATATTCACTTATCTGCGAAGCAGATGAGTTAGCAAGCCTACACGCTCACAAAAAATCGCTTCTGTAACATATACTCCCAAACATATTTTGCTTCAAGCATATACATTTTTGGGTATTGCCCAAACATTTATATGTTTGATCTCTTCCAATATATAATATGTTTGAAAGCATATTGGTCTAAACAATATATGTTTGGGTAGTCTAAGTTCCAAACATTTTGTATTTTTGCATCCAAATTCAATAATGTTGTCTTCCAAAAAACAATATGTTATTATGTGAACATATAATATGTTTGGAAGCATTTTGCACCCAAAAATATTATATGCTTAAAAAAATTCTCCCAAACAATATTGTGCTCAAAATTTTATTTATTTATTTATATATTTACAATCATAATGAATTATGAAAATAAACAGGTAATATAGGTGCTAACAACATAGGTTTTCGACCTGAATGCTCAAAATGTTGTTTCTGCCCAATTGTATATTCCCCCACATCTTTCTCACTTCCACGAGATTTTTTAGTTCTTAGCACCTTTTTCTGTAATACAAACATTGTAGAAGAAATTATTCAATTGTATGATTTTTTTTATTTTAATTTTACCTTTTGCCGGACGGGGATTCGAACAGCGGACCACACAGTTTGTAAGGATCAAAGAAGTAGCTGATCAATTGCCCAAGGAAAAATAAAGTGTTAATTTTGTAATAACAAGCAACAACCACCAACTTAATTCAATATCGCTCCCTGTTAAATAGCGCTCCAAGCTACTAAACACATATATGTTTATAGGCTATTTCTAAATTAATATATGTTTGCATCCAAACATATTATATTTACAAACATTTTATGTCCCAAACATAATATGTTCTAACATATTAACATATATGCCCCAAACATGTTATGCTAGATTATGAACATTATATGCTTGCACTCAAAAATATTGTGTTTAAAAATTTGTGTTCCAAACATATAATGTTTATAGGCAAACATATGAAAAACAGTCTTTTTCATCCGTGTAGCTTTAGATTACTGGCGGAGCTGGAAAACGTTAACTTAAGCAGTCTGTTAATGTTTTTGGAACAATCTGGTTGATTCAACAAAAGAAAATAATAGAGAAGGTTCAGTGGTTAAAACTAGAAGTGCCCATATATGTTAGGTACATTTAGTTAAATGTGGTATCACAATGGACTGAATGACCCTGAAACTTAATCGGGTTGCCACTTTAACCTAACATAACCCTCAAATGCCCTATTTTTTCTGCCAGTTAATAAAATAGTCAACGTTTACGACACCAAGCAAGAGAACGAAACAAGAAAAATCAATACGGTAAAATCCAGCATATGGTGCAAAGTCTCTTATAGAGTTTTGACTAAGTTATGCTTTTATTTTACCAATTTTTGTCAGCTTTAGGTGTATTTTACTAAAAGCATTCCGTGTTTTCGAATAGCGTCTAAAGGCGAGTTCGGGCATTAAATGCTAAAACAAAAATACATAATAAAGTATACATAGTTTGAATAATATTTTACTACTTCTAATTACTCCCAAAGCTTTAAAGACGTAATACTAGAAGCTCAAGAATATGGAGAGAAAAGAGGCGCTGGTTTGACGTCCATTTGATGAAAAAGGTATGTCAGTTATACGCCAACGGACAAAACGGTTCTTATAGTTGTTAGCTTCGCCACTAGTGCAAAAGTATTTTCGTAATCTATGCAATTGTAGGAAACCTTTTGCCGCCAGACTGGCCTTGTACCTCACCATTTTAGAGGCTTTATATTGTCAGGCTTTTCAACCATTTGCCATACTTGGCTGATTTCCATTGCCCTAATTTCTTCATTTATTGCGTTCATCCATTTCTCGCTATCAATTCTTCCTTTTATTTGAGCGTAAGTCTATGGACATTCATCTGTTCCTAAATTTTGGCTTTCCGCATTATAACCAGTGAAATATTCACTAAATACATTTGGTATTAAACCTCGGGAGCTTTTTCTCATTGACGGTGTTTTTTTATTTTTGGGCGCTTCCACTACATCTTCTACAGAACCATTGTTTTCATTTATACCATCACATCCATTCATACCTGCAGTTACGGCGCAATCAATATCCCTCTCTCGCTCGTTACTGCATGTGTGCACTATATGAATTATGACTTTCCTTATTCGATTCACGAAACGGATATAAATATTTATCAAACTTTACATCACGGGCTGTTATTATCTTTCTGGTGCTATTGTTCCAAATTCTATATCCATTATTTGTATATCCAAGCATAACACCTTCCATGTTTTTCGGATTCAGCTTCTTTCTCTTTTGGTTAGGTTTCCAAACATAACTCAGCCGGAGTTTTCATTTCTTTAATGCTTCTAGTAGGGCTCCTGTTTAACAAATAAACGGCCATTAAAACTGCTTCTCCCCACATTTTCTTTGGAGCATTTGATTCTACCAAAAACGTGCGTATTTTTTTTCCACCAACGTCCTGTTGAACCGCTCCGGTATACCTTTTTGGTGCGGATGTAAGCAATTGTATCTTCTAATTGAGTGCCCCTCTCTTTGTAATATTTTATTTGTTAATTAGAGTGGTATTCAGTACCTTGGTCACAGCTCAGGATCAATATTTTTTTTTTTTTTTGAAAATTTAGCATTAAAGAAGGCTTCATACTCCTTAAATTTTTCAAACACCTCAGGCTTGCTTTTCAAAAGGTATATAGCAGCAAAATGTGTGTATTCATCTATAACTGAAACAAAGTATTTGAATCCATCGTGGGTACTTGGATAAATTGTACCACAAACGTCACTATGGATTATTTCTAATACACTACGAGTATGATGACCATTAAATGGCTCACGACAATGTTTTCCTTTGATACAAATTTCACATAGTGCGAACGATTTTAAATTTCCCAGTCCAATCACCATTTCATTCTTGAACATCATCTATGCCAAAGTTTGGTCTCATCACGTGAACAGTTATATGAAATATATAAATATCTCTTAAATGTAAACTCAAAAATATTATCTTTTTGTTTCGCTCTAACAATTTCTAACTCATTATTTAACCCTTCTGTGCGTGATGAGGTCCCGCTGGACCTTTTTGATTTTTATTCATACATAACTTTATCTTTTATATGAATTTCTGCTTGATGGTTTATGACTTCTTGTACTGAAGTGTTTTAAGTTCAAAACTTTACATTTTTATGTGATTGAATCATTAAATCAGTTTTTATAGGTATTTGAAAAAGTTTAGTGCGATTCTGCGTGATGAGGTCCAATGGGACCTACCACTAATTACATTAGTTGTTTTAGCACAGTTTAAAAAGCAGCGTAAAGATATTGCGATTTTCGTATTTGGAACAATTAATAACAATAACATCCTTTCAGAAAATACCGTTATTTGGAAGAATTTGTCATTTTTGAAGTTTCCATTGGTTTCGTTGCTTGGTAGTACATAATTTTATGTCTTCCGTTGATATATCTTGGCCGATCTAAGTTTTTATATTTTTATACATGTTCGAGGCCCATCGGCTCCCAGAATTTGGCAAGATGTGCCTCAATTTGGACCAAGTTTGAAGCAAGCAATATGCACATAATACTGCGAACAAAAATGAACGCCCCTAAAAGAATTGTATGTTATTGTTTATCCTTCAAAAATCCAGTTTGTAAAGAACATTCAACTACCAAAACAATATATTGTTGCTTGGTACGTATAAGGATACTTATAGGTACCACGCCTGCGACAAACATCAGGGACTCTAGTATACCTAACATATCAACGTTATCTGTATCCTATAAAAAATTAAATAAAACTCCATATTTACAACCAAATATTTATATATGCAATTTGTGCATCATAGAAGAGTCCACCTACAGTAAATGATCAAAAAATATCATAGGGATAACCTCTCTACCATCCTTTTTTATTGTAGGTCCCACGGGACCTCATCACGCTGGTATCGCTTCCAGTGTTATCACATACACAAGGGTTAATATAATAGCTTTTCCATTTTTGAAAACTACTTCCAGACCACCTTTTGTCAGTTTTTTTTATTTATTTATTTATTTCAAAAATTTTCCGTAATACAAAGCCTATAAGGCCAATTAATTTATATTACTTATAACAAATCCTGAGTAATTATTATTATATTTATAAAGTAAAGTACTCAAATTATTCTATATACGTTTATAATATTATTCTTGCAGTATTAAAGTGGCTACCCAGCCATAAACAAAAATAGGAAAAAATAAAAAAATATATAATCATAAAATAAGCCCATAACATGGTAATTTTTTTTTTAAATACAAGTTCTGAATTAGAGAATAATAAAATGAAATGTAAGTAAGTATAAGTATAAAAACCATAAATGACTGAAACTTTACAAAGATTGGGGTGTAGAGGCAAAAAATTCCATTAGCTTCAATCGGAACACATTGTTACATTGAGAAAAAAATCCTTAACACAAGTGGTAGTCCGTTCCACGTACGTGCAATTCTCACCAGAAACGATCTAGAAAATATAGTTATTCTGATCCGAGGTATAAATATCTGTATGTTCCGTGTCGATCGTGAGAACGTAAATTCAAGACGTAGAGGTAAAGGTCTGGATTCCCTAATCACCTTGTAGAATAGGCAGATGCTCCGATACTCAACAAATCTCTTAAATGAGCAGCCAAGAAAGCGTTCAACATAGCCAGATACAGAATTCCTACGAGAAATGTGGTAAACAAAACGAGTAATAGTATTCACAATACGTCTCAATTTATCAAAAAATTGACCAAGTGTCCCCGAGACAACTTCAATACCATATAACATGTGAGACATCAACAGCGAGTGAGCCAAAATTCGTCGTACTCGTAACGGCAAGTAAAAGTTCTAAGCATATATCTTTGTCAAATTTACCCAAATCTTACCCGATAAGAAATCAATATGGTACCGAAATGAAAGTTCCCGGTCTACTATTACCCCTAAGCATCTATGTCGATCAACAACTTCAATGTAATCATTACCCAAGAAAAGATCCAAAGAAACATCAACATTCCTAAAAGTTCGAAATATTAACGCCTTGGTCATAGTAGCATTATAATTCAAGCAATTAGACCACGCCCAAAGCAGAAATCGATCTAAGCATGAATTTATATCAGACTCAAGGACCTCAAGTGATGATAAGCTACCATTGAAAAGTAAAAAGATGTCGTCTGCAAACAGATATTAATATCTTCCTAAGATCCGGAAGGTATAGCACATTTTTGAGAATTGCTTGTTTTCCATCTTGAGTGTAGCCGTGAATATCGCCCATTTCTGTAGCAATCAACATTTCGTCCATTGATTTTTACATTGATTTTTGTAGGGGTTTGTATCCTTGAGATCGTCTTGAATAGGCTACGATCATTTGTTATATGGTCACTTGAACACGAATCCAATATGAAGTTCATTTCATTAATATTAATATTAATAACCTGGCCTTCTTGATGGTTATTTATAAAATTAGCTTCCCTCTTTACATGACAGTTCGCTTTCATGTGACCATTTTTCCGCAGTTGTGGCATTTCTTAGTAAACTTGAACTTACCACACTTTTTGGCGACAAAACTGTCCCAGATTTGGAATTTTCACTTTCTGCACGATCTTTACGTTTCCTTTCTTCTGTTAAAAGACCGTGTTTAACAATTTGCAATGTTAAATCCTCTTCTCTCATGTTCTCTAGGACCGTAATCAGAGGATCATAACTTTCAGGCAAACTTACGAATAGTTGAGATACCAGATCACTTTCTGTCAACTGAGCTCCAGCAGATTTGAGCTGTCGAACCATCAAATTCCAGAAAATGATCCATCATGGATGTGTCTTCTGATCCATGTCTTCTGATCCATCATGGATGTGTCTTCTGATGATGGCTGGTTGATGATCTTATGCGTTCCACATCTATTTGTCTGAATTTTTATCACGCACATACCCAGCAAAAACTCTCATTACCCGGTAATCTTGTAGGTAAGCCGTTTTAAAAAATAATAACCACTTATTAATTGGCATCGCTCCGGATTACATTTACATACGCATGTCCTAGGAGGAAAGTACTTCTCCCCAGGCATACTTTCGGCCATGAAATAAGTAGTGCTTTTAAAGCATATAATAACATAATATGTAATCACTTATTCGTAGATACACCAAAGCTTGTAAAATAGCCACTTATTGTCTCAGGCAACCAAATCACGAAAATATTGATTTCTATCGCCGATTACAATGGATCAAAATATGGCGAGTAATGGTGTAATAGGAGCACTACATCCAGAAAAAAGTGCCTTCGAAACTAAAGGAAAAAATATTCATCCATTTAGATTAGCCATTTTATTTGCATTAAGTTAAATTACACTAGTTTACACTGAAAATGTACACTTGATGAGAGCCGACCTTTTTTATGTATTTTGATCTAAGTGTACATGAATTTTTTATTTTTTTGTAAACTAGTGTTATTGTGTGAAATAATAAAATTTAGTTGCTTCAGTAAAAAAATCCTAAACTGAAAGCAGTTAGGAATAGTTCATTAACTACCCACAAAAAAATTTCACGAAAATTTTTCCAATTAAAATTTTATTTGAGTTTTAAAAAATATTCAATTAAAAATTTAATTTATTCAACAAATTTTTTAATTGAAATAAAAATCAATCACAAAAATAATAGTATCAATTAATTAATTAATAACATTTCTGTGATCAATTAAAAATTAATTGTATCAATTAATTTCGTGATTGAATCACAAAAAATTTATGGCATTTTACTAATACTGTTTTCCTCGCAGGGTATACGAATTTACTACTGAACAAGAAAATTTTATCCACTGATAAAGCATTCGTAAAAATGAACAAAAACCGAACAAAAACTAAAACCAAATTTAGTAAAATTTCTTATAAAATGATAACTCTGACTTCCTTTATTATAGAAAGCTTATCATTCATACGAATAACACTTAGCATAGAAAAATATTTCAGTTCATTCGTACTAAGAAGTATTCAATCCTTTCAATTCTATTTTATTAAGCCAACTGCCTAAAAATTTGAGAATAACTATTCGAAAATTATTAGGCATTATATTTATTTTTGTCATTACAAGTAAGTCATTATAACTCACCGCAATGTAATGCAACGTGTAATGGCAGCATTACTCCTGGTAATGCGAATTGTAATGAGATGCGGTTACCTAGTTTTTGCTGGGTAATCCAGATAATCATCTGCTATGCAGCTTACAATAATTGACTTCGCTTTCTTATCCTTTCCGCGAAATTGATTTTTCATTTCATTGCTTGCATCATACGGCAGATCGACTTCAATAGCATCCAATACGTTAATGGCATCCAATGCATTTTTACACGAAAACTCCAATTTTCGTAACCGCTTCAATAGCATCCAATACGTCTATGGCATCCAATGCATTTTTACACGAAAACTCCAATTTTCGTAACTAGTTCCGTTGAACTGGACAATTCCATGAGGAACTTCCTTTCTTTGGTCGCGCATAGCCTTTTGTAGTAATTGGATTCCACGGATTTAGTTTAAAAGAACTTATTTTATTGAATGTATCTATTGAATCTATTTGAATAGATAAAAGTTTTTCAGTACATGACAAACATAGAAAAGGGGTTTCAAATTAAATTCAAACAATACTTAATAGTACATTTGCTGAGTGTTTATATACAAAGTATTTCAATAACATACTATTTTTGTTTAGAGAGGCTACCTTGTAAATAATTGTACCATGGAACGAAGAAATGTATATTCCAAAATTGAGGCAAAAGTTATATTCTTTGCAGAGGAACAGCAATTTTTATCGCAGAATTGTGAGAGTAGGAGTTTTTTAAAGCTTTTAAAGACCAACATAGAAAAAAATGGAGAGATACAACAATGTTTGTTCAATCAACTTTTGTAGCTATAAATGGTACAATAACAAAATTATGTTGTATTCAAAAAAATATGGTTATGGAGCGTACATATTTGTAGTCCATTTGGATTAATTCAAAGCCGAAATTATCCACACCATCAACAAAGAGGACCTAAACGAACGGTATCAAAACAACTAAAGTCAGTAAAACCCATAATTTGGAGAGACAAACAGTCCAAACAGTTTAAAGCGGTATGAAACGACCAACGAAACGAAATACGAGCGAAGTCGAGAGAACGACAGAAACTCAGACAACCATATTGGCCTGTGCAAAATGTATATGGACAAAAATTGGCGGAACTATATCCAAAAAATAGGACTTAATCAAAAATTGTACCTGACGGACAAGAGACCTTCACGCAAAACAAGTATTTTTAATAAAAAGAGGCGGGAATACGCTGTTTTTTTTATGCCACCGGGAGTGTTGAAAGAAAATACGAAAAGTGTTCCAAACGAGTGTTCGTTGTTTGTTGTCCGTCGAAACATTTTGCGTATCGAACGGATTACGTTGGTTCCCATGGAAACGGGTTTGCTCCGTTCTAAGAAACGCAGTTTTAAGGGCATGGAATTGTGCTACGAAATATGTACCACAACATGTATCCCAGCAAAAACTAGGTAACCACATCTCATTACAATTGACATTACCAGGAGTTAAGCTGTCATTACACGTTGCATTACATTGCGGCGAGTTATATATTGTAGTTAACATAAAAAATCAAAAAGAATATGTAATGTAATGGTAATTCTGAAAATTTTTCCGTTAAGAAATATTTCATAATAATTGTGTTTAATGACATTGTCATATTATGTTTTAAATAAATGCTTTCTTAAACCTCATTCACATTACACTTCCAAAATGCGCTTAAACTAAATTTCAAATGCCATTTGCCTTATAAAAAAGAGACTTAAAATCCACTTTTAGTAGATTCGAACCTAATGTGAATTGGCTATTGGATATATTATAACGTAATTCACGAATCCAACTACCTTAAACAACCTACATTTATTTCTATTTTATGTGTGAAATTAATTTGCGTGTAATCTTATTTAGATTATTTATTAGATTTTTTGTTTATTTATATAATATTCGTTTCTATTCAAGTAGTTCTCCTATTACAGCATCACTCGCCATATTTTGATGCATTGTAATCGGAGATAGAAATCAATATTTTCGAGATTTGGTTGGCTGAGACAATAAGTGGCTATTTTGCAAACTTTGGTGTATCTACGAATAAGTCATTACATATTAGGTGATTATATGCTTTAAATGCACTACTTATTTTATGGCCGAAAGTATGCCTGGGGAGAAGTACTTTCCTTCTAGGACATGCGTATGTAAATGTAATCCGAAGCGATGCCAATTAATAAGTGGTTATTAATTTTTAAATAGGCTTACCTACAAGATTACCGGATAATGAGAGTTTTTGCTGGGATGTTAAAAAGCCAAATTTGGTTACTATTCAAATATGTTCTACCCATTTCATCAGAATAGTGGAAAAAGATATCAAGAATTTTATGGAGGATGATTAAACTGTACTGTATGCAGCCAATATTTTCAATATAAACGAACTATTTATTTGGCTTTTTAATATTTTAGTAATCCTGTTAAACCCGACTATGGACGCGACGTGTAATATAGGCCAGCAAATAATTTTCAAAAAGTTTTTCAGCGGTGGATTATCCCACCTCAGTGATGGTGGTGACATTTCTGAGGGTTTCAAAGCTTCTCTAAGTAGTTTCACTGCAATGTGGAACGCCGTTCGGACTCGGCTATAAAAAGGAGGTCCCTTGTCATTGAGCTTAACATGGAATCGGGCAGCACTCAGTGATAAGAGAGAAGTTCACCAATGTGGTATCACAATAGACTGAATAGTCTAAGTGAGCCTGATACATCGGACTGCCACCTAACCTAACCTAACCTATATAGAAATTTTAATAAAAAAAAGATGCTTTCTTAACATGCTGTGAGGAAGATAAGGAATTCGTTGTTACAAACGCATTAAAAGATTTAAAAATATCAGCACTTTTTTATTCTTGTCTTTGAACCAAGACATATTACTCTGGTCTATCTAGACACCAAGAAGAAAATTTTTAGTTACATTAATACACTTGAAGAAATCATAACTGATGTAAAACATTTTCTTCGAGAATTCGAGCAGTCCCTCGGTGACAATACTTTTGTACCGTAGAACTACGACCACGCCATCCAGAAAGGCACTTTTAACTGTGGAGTCTCTGTGGGCCAATTTTTTGAAGCACTTCTATATGACACAGACTTGAGAAAAATAGATATTCCAAATACATACAGGAGCATAATAAAAACCACATTGCCTGAGTGTGCAGCTGATATGTCGAAAACAGGCCTCCATTGCCTATGTTGTAATGATTACCACTGTCACTCCTGCGGACGTTCCTCTTGCGTCGTATGTTTTCGATACTACTAAAAAGACGAGGAAAATTGCAAAATTTATATTCTTATACTATTTAAATAGTTAACACTAATATATTTGGCTGGGGAGACACCATCGTTATTATTCTAGTACAAATATAAATAAGATTATGTTTTGAATTTGTATCATAGACTATTGATAATTAAGTTTGTAATATTGTTATCGGCCTTGAAGGCTTTATATATTACTGTCAATAAAGAAAGAAAGAAAGAAAGAAAGAAAGAAAGAAAGAAAGAAAGAAAGAAAGAAAGAAAGAAAGAAAGAAAGAAAGAAAGAAAGAAAGAAAGAAAGAAAGAAAGAAAGAAAGAAAGAAAGAAAGAAAGAAAGAAAGAAAGAAAGAAAGAAAGAAAGAAAGAAAAACAAATGTAAATATCTTGGCAGAATGAATATGAATTAATGTTTAGTCAATGCATTAAAACTATACAATTAAACTCTAAAAATGCATTATGCATTAAAACTATACAGATAAAAATTATATAATCCCAAATTGTACTGTAAAATTACCTTAAACTCAAAAATTAATGTATACTTTCTTTAATTTTGATCATACATTGTAATGAATTATATGATATGAAAAGTACTGAGTAATTAAATATAATAATAAAACTAAACAAGTGAGTAAAGTAGAAAGTCGGGCGGGCCGACTATATCATACCCTAAAATACCCTTACTTGAGTCCATTATTTAAAAAAAGAGGAATCGCTTAATTAGTGTGGGTAATAAATCCAAATTTATGAAACTTGACAAATATATTCTTACGAATTAGATATTTCCAGATTTAAGTTTATTTAAATTAGTTTCCGTTAATTTAAAATTGTAAGGAATCACTTGTCAAAATCATCTCTTTATTTTCTAGTACTTTCCTAAACATTTTTTGTGTTCTTAGTTTCACAATCGTTCATTGTAAAGTAACCCCTTTTGTTTTGTTATCTTCATTGCTTATTGTTATTGTTGTAGTAATATGAGCATAACTATCTGTAGATAAATTACGAGATACTTGATGATTGTAGGCAAGACTATGAGCGACAGACGCGACGAAGTGATTGTAGATTGCTCTATATAGTTGTAGGAAAGACTATGAGCGACAGACACCAAAGACTACACACAAAAAAATTTCGCGAAAATTTTTCCAATTAAAATTTTAATTGAGTTTTAAAAAATATTCAATTAAAAATTTAATTGATTCAACAATTTTTTTAATTGAACCAAAAATCAATCACAAAAATAATAGTATCAATTAATTTTTTAATTGGATCAATTAACTTTTTAATTGACCTTCAATTAATTTTTTAATTGATACTATCATTTCTGTGATTGAAGACATTTCAATTAAAAATTAATTGGATCAATTAATTTCGTGATTGAATCAGAAAAAATTTTTTTTTGTGTGTATGAGCGAAAGACGTGACCAAGTACCTTTGTATGGCTATATCTCAAGACCCGGACATTTACGGGACTCAAATTTTACCGTCTTAAGACCCGTAATATGTCCGTTTAAATCTTGATAAAGTCCAGACGACAAAGAAAGTTCATACCAATGGGGTTAAATTGTCTAATTTAAGCTATTTTAATAAAGTAACCGCGAAAAGGTAACATAGTACCGGACTTTAGTAACTGTACAAGAAGCTCAAGTTTTAGCAAAGTTATTAAGCTTTGATTTCGAGTATGAAAAGTTACTCCTTCTCTCCCCTATCAAAAAAAAAAAATAACAACTCGTGGCAAAGTCGTTTTGTTCCACTAGTGAATTTGAATTTGTTCCAAATTTTGACAATCTGAAATTGTAAGCGTTTCGCGCTAAAGCATATTTTACCAAACCCCACTGTGCAGTTTAAAACAGATCAGCAAACATCAGCATTATTCAACACAGTGGCAACACTTTATAACACTTCTAAATATTCACACACAAGAAATAGCGGCACATAACAAAAGTGAATCCATAGCTGCAAAGCTGAAAGTTCTAGTTTGTTAAAGACTACGGACGAGAACAGCTACTCCCTCCACCCACAGTTAAGTTGTTTGGGTATGTATATGCATGTATTCTTTATTTATGTAGGATTTAAGTAAAGGTTGACGTACCGTGGAGTTTTATTTATATGCAATTATTTCCTAAACTTTTCACTTAAAAAATGGCAAAAATATGTTTAATAAGCACTTTCGTCAGTTGTTGTTTTTGTTATTACTTGCATACGATTTCAGATTCTATTTCACTGCCACTTTCGTCGCTAGTAAACAGAGCCCACTTCAAGAATTAACGGCGTGAAACTTGCATTTGACATCGGCCACGAAATGTTATTTGAATACAATCGTCGACGCTTTTGTGCAATCACAATAATAACGGTCGGTAAATGTTTACAGGGTGGTCGGTAATAAATTTCACAGGTGATAATCGAATAATTTACTTTTCTTTTTTTGTTTAAGGGTGGGTACATATTAAAACAGAATAAAATTATATCTTCTTGTTGCAAATTTTATTTATTATATATGATGGGGAATGATCCAATACAAAAATTGAAAATGTTTATTTTTGGGGAAATTAATTATTAAAGAAAAGTAATCGTGAAAAATGGCCAATTTAGCGCGATACTTTAAGCCTAGTACTAAGATCACGTTTTCGCACAAAAACCTGTTATACTCCATATAAAAACGTTAGCGCGGAATAAATGCAAAATCTTTGTTTTGAGGATTTTCAAACACATATTTATACAACCCGGGATTTTTCGCACGAAAAAATAGGCAGGTATATTTTTTCGCATAAATAAGTTAATATCCCTGGGTTTGAAACCCTATTTGCGGAGATAAATGAAGATATTCGTCTTTCGCAGAAACGAACTTAGTACTAAGCATTAGTCGTTAAAATCGTCACGATTACTTTTCTTTAAAAGTCCATTTTAAAGAATATAAGCTTCATAAAAAGTTGCTTTGGGCTATCCCCCCATCAACTTATAATAAAATTTGCATCAAAGAGGTACAATTTTATACTTTTTAAATGATTTATTTTTGATTTTAGCGGCTAAACTCGAATTTAGTACTCACCTTTAAGAAAAGCATATTGAATTGAAGCTTTGAATAATTTTTATTTTGCTCTGGGAAACTAAGATATTCAGATTCAAACTAAAATATTCAAAATCATTTTATAAGATATTGAAAACTTTTGGGTCATTTAGAAAGTTTTAACTAAAATAGTTTTCTAATTGCAACATGTTACAAATAAGTTAATATTTTTTCTAAATTGAAGAAATTTGCATACAAATAATAAATGTGTGTCTGTTGTGTAAGAGAATTTCATATGTTGAAGAAAAAAATTGGATTTAGAAAATGTTAAAATGTCTTTAGCGCTATACGAAGTTCAAGACAGGTACAATTAATTATACCCACCAGCATAGAATGGTGATGGGGGTATAATAAGTTTGTCATTTCGTTTGTAACACATCGAAATATCGATTTCCAACTATATCAAGTATATATATTCTCGATCGGGGAGAAATTCTAAGACGATGTAGACATGTCCGTCTGTCTGTCTGTTGTAATCACGCTACAGTCTTCAATAATGAGGCAATCGTTCTGAAATTTTTGCACAAACTCGTCTTTTGTCTGCAGGCAGGTCAAGTTCGAAGATGGGCTATATCGGTCCAGGTTTTGATATAGTCCCCATATAACCGACCTCTCGATTTGGGGTCTTGGACTTATAAAAACCGTTTCTATCCAATTTGCCTGAAATTGGAAATCTAGAGGTATTTTGGGATCACAAAGAGGTGTGCCGAAAATGGTGAGTATCGGTCCATGTTTTGATATAGCCCTCATATAGACCGATCTCCAGATTTTGATTCTTGAGCTTATAGAAATCGTAGTTTTTATCCTATTTGCCTGAAATTGGAAGTCTAGGGGTATTTTAGGACCATAAAGAGGTGTGGCGAAAATGGCGTGTATTGGTTCATGTTTTGGTATATCCCCCATATAGACCGATCTCCCGATTTCACTCATTGGGTTTCTAGAAACCGTAGTTTTTATCCGATTTGCCTGAAATTGTGTATCGGATTTAGTTTTTATCGGTCCATTTGGTAAGGCCTCCATATATATCGAGTTCACTTCTGGAGCGTATAGAAGGCACACTGATCATGAAAATTGCTTGAAACTGAATGTAAAATTTCCAGATTTTACTTCCCGTAATCATTTAAATAATGGGGATGAAAATCTACATATTTTAGATTTCAAATCAAGACGTTATTTCATCATTTTCTTGCACATCTACAAGAGATGTTAATGATTCCTTTAAAACACAAACAAAAATTAGAGTAGTACATTCACCCAGAAAAAAGTGCCTTCGGAACCAAAGGAAGAAATGTTCATCAATTTAGTTTAGCCAATTTATTTCCATTAAGTTAAATTTTTGTTTAAAATACTAAAATTTACTTGCTTCAGTAAAAAAATCCTAAACTGAAAGCAGTGAGGAATAGTTCATTAACTAGAATAAGGCATGGAATTTTACTAATACTGTTTTTTCGCTGGGTATAAGGATTTACTACTGAACAAGAAAATTTTATTCACTGATAACAAAGCATTCGTAAAAATGAACAAAATATGAAAATCCTCAAATTTAGTAAAATTCTTGTAAAATTATAATTCTGACTTCCTTTATTACAGAAAGCTTATCATACATACGAATAACACTTGGCATAACACTTTTAGTTCATTCGTACTAAGAAGTATTCAATCCTTTTAAAACTTAAGGAGACACACTTGTTAGAATATAGGAAATTTTCCTATATTTCTTTTATCTACCTGCAATCGATACCTGTCATCGAAGTAATCGATATGTTTGCGCGTGGGTTGTTTTTTTAGTTGGAATCGCGTTGTTATGGTATACGGAGGGATTGTTAAAAAATAATATAATAAATAACAAATAAAATATAAAAAAATATTTGTTATTTAAATTAGTGAGAAAAAAATTATGTTCGTGATGGTGTATAAAGAAAGAAAACAGAATAACAACCCCTTCATTCGTCTTCATTTTGGAATCTTCAATTAACAGTTAACATTCAGTGACCCTAACCTTTTGGAAAAAAATTGGTTTATGATTTTTTATATTTGTAGATATTGAAATTTTAAAAGAAGGACAAAATCGTTACGCAGCAACTTATTAAAAGTGAAAGGTACAAGAAGAAGAAAAAATGTGGTTTACTGTTGATGATATTTAATGGAAATTGGAAATAGTGGAATAATAAAATAATATTTCAAGGCCAGTCGTTGCTGTTGATTCTTAATAAATATATTTAATATACTAACAAAACGTGTATTTTATTGAAGAACAATTGCCTATACAAATAAATAAAATTGTATTTAAAAACGAAGGTAAGCAGTCCTAAGTTTGAAGTAAAAAGATTTACCACAAATATTTAAGATTTGTCCCAATGAATGAAAAAAGTTCAATAGAATCATTCCATACAGAATTCAATTCAGTTAATTTTCTTCTGTAGTATAAGGGTACATAAATATAGGAAAATATTAACTAATATATGGAATGCATTCTACCTAATTTCAACGACAATCACATCGTTCAAAAAAATAAAAATGTCTTTGGCGCTATACGAAGTTCAACTTTCTTCACAATTAGTTCATTTTAACTTAAGGAAAGGGTCACTTTTTTCTTGTAATTCGTTAATTTGGTCTTTTAAAGGCTATGAATTGCTTAAATACATGGAAATAAATGGTTCTTATAAATCCAGAATCTGATATAGTCTTCATAGGTAAAATCTTTAGATATATCTGCGGAAAGTGTACTAGTTGAACTGCTCTATTTGGGAGAATATCTGTCATCAAACCCCCCTGAAATTCCAAAGGAAACTATAATATTTGGTTCATGGTGGTGGTATTTAAGATTCGGCCCGACCGAACTTACTGCTGTATACACTTGTTTTTATTTATTTCAACTTTATTAGTAACATAGGCTCACAGAGGCCCTATTCGTTACAAAGTGTATTATTCAAATATTTCTTAAAAACTAATAATAAAATAATTAAAAATCAAATAAATATGATATCTATAACGTATCTTTATTTCCTACTGACAAATCAATTTAACGTTAAAAAATATAATGAATTATATTATATCCTTTCAGAGACGTATGAACTCAATTAAATTATTTTATTGTTTTTTTTATACCCTCCACCATAGGATGGGGGGTATATTAACTTTGTCATTCCGTTTGTAACACATCGAAATAATGCTCTAAGACCCCATAAAGTGTATATATTCTGGGTCGTGGTGAAATTCTGAGTCGATCTGAGCATGTCCGTCCGTCCGTCCGTCTGTTGAAATCACGCTAACTTCCGAACGAAACAAGCTATCGACTTGAAACTTGGCACAAGTAGTTGTTATTAATGTAGGTCGGATGGTATTGCAAATGGGCCATATCGGTCCACTTTTACGTATAGCCCCCATATAAACGGACCCCCAAATTTGGCTTGCGATGCCTCTAAGAGAAGCAAATTTCATCCGATCCGGCTGAAATTTGGTACATGGTGTTAGTATATGGTCTCTAACAACCATGCAAAAATTGGTCGACATCGGTCAATAATTATATATAGCCCCCATATAAACCGATCCCCCGATTTGGCTTACGAGGCTTCTAAGAGAAGCAAATTTCATCCGATCCGGCTGAAATTTGGTACATGGTGTTAGTATATGGTCTCTCACAACCATGCAAAAATTGGTCCACATCGGTACATTATTATATATAGCCCCAATATAAACCGATCCCCCGATTTGGCTTGCGAGGCCTCTAAGAGAAGCAAGTTTCATCCGATCCGGCTGAAATTTGGTACATTGTGTTAGTATATGGTCTCTAACAACCATGCAAAAATTGGTCCACATCGGTCCATAAATATATATATGCCCCTTATAAACCGATCACCAGATTTGACCTCCGGAGCCTCTTGGAAGACCAAAATTCATCTGATTCAGTTGAAATTTGGTACGTGGTGTTAATATATGGCCTCAAACTCCCATGCAAAAATTGGTCGAAATCGGTCCATAATTATATATAGCCCCCATATAAACCGATCCCCAGATTTGACCTCCAGAGCCCCTTGGAAGAGCAAATTTCATCCGATTCCGTTGAAATTTGGTACGTGATGTTAGTATATGGTACCCAACAACCATGCAGGTATTGGTTCATATCAGTCCATAATTATATATAGCACCCATATAAACCGATCCCCAGATTTGACCTCCGGTGTCTTTTGGAGAAGCAAAATTCATCCGATCTGGTTGAAATTTTGTACGTGGTGGTAGTATATGATATATAACAACCATGCCAAAAGTGGTCCATATCAGTCCATAATCACATATAGCCCCCATATAAACCGATCCCGAGATTTGGTTTTGGAGCCTCTTGGAGGAGCAAATTTCATCCGAGTCAGTTGAAATTTTGTACATTCTGCTAGTATATGGCCGTTAACAACCATGCCTAACTAGGTCCATATCGGTCTATAGTTATATATAGCCCTCAGATAAATCGATCCCCAATCACACAAAAATTGGTCCATATCAATAACTGTATATAGCCCCCATATAAGCGACCCCCATATTTCAATTCTGGCTCCCTACGTACCGTGCAAAAGTCCATATCGATTCGTAATTATTTGTAGACTTACCTACACATACTTTTTTTGTCTAATGTATACCACGTATGGACTAACTCACAATGTAGAAAGCGATTTAAGATACCACAACCCAAGTAATTCGATTGTGGATGACAGTCTTTCGTAGAAGTTTCTACGCAATCCATGGTGGAGGGTACATAAGATTCGGCCTGGCCGAACTTACGGCCGTTTATACTTGTTTTTTTGTAAAATTATGTACTATATTTGTATACAACTTTTTTATATTTAGTTCACTTCATTAAAGTAAGCAAAAATTCATATGAAAAACATTTGCTCACATTTGACAAAATTTAACTAAAACCAACTATTTTTCATGAACTAAAATAAAGTTAAGTTGGCATTAGCGTCCCCCCTTTTTTGAGTGAACAAATTTTTCTGTATGCATCTCTAGCGAAAATTTCGTTTGCGTGTTAATAATAAAGTTTGGCTATGCATTTTTTCTTATTGGTACAAAATGTAAACAATCGGAGTTTCAGCAGCATATTTGTCAAATTTATTTGGGCCAAGCCCTTTGTACTGCAAGACCACATTCCTCATATACATCCTCTACTTGCAGCGAAACTATCAACCACTTATAAAAATAAAATTTAAAATGTTTTTAAAAAAGGTAAAAAGCAAGACTTAAGAATTCCAATCTGAACAATTAGAGTAAAATAAAAAAAATCAGTTAATATGTACTTTTTAAAGGTGCTTAGTTTATAGGTTTTTGTGATGCAACTAATTCGCTAATTTCATGATTTTTTGAAACAGAAAAAATATGATTTGTAATAAATTTTCTTTAGTTTGACAAAAAGTATTAACTTATTTGTAGCATGTCGCAGTTAGAAAACGATTTTAGTTAAAATTTTCTAAATTAAACCTACGTTTCCTCTTATGGCGAGTTCACTCTTTTTGGGTGTATGGTACAATAATAATACCAAACGGTACAGGTGGTACACAAAGCATGAAGGTACCATATGGTATTATGAAAGTACAAATATGGTAATGAAAATAATACCTCAGCGGTACTAATACTTATATCATAAAGGTATTGATGTATTAACTATGCGGTATTACTTTAAATACGAACACCCAGAAAAAGGGGCTCTAATGCCAACTAAACTTTATTTTAGTTCATGAAGATTAGTTGATTTTAGATAAATTTTGCACAATATGAGTAAATGTTCCTTATTTAAATAATTTTTTGCTAACTTTAATGACGTGAACTAAAAAATAAGAAAAAAAGTTGTATACAAATATAGTGCACAATTTTACTAAAAAATAAAATAGTTCATATTTTCCAAAAATGGCAGAAGTTTGCTTAAATTGAGTTCATATGTCTCTCAAATGAGTAAATTTTACTAAAATTGTACCTGTCATGAACTTCGTATAGCGCTAAAGACATTTTAACAATTTTTAAATCCAATTTTTTCTTTCAACATATGAAATTTTCTTAAACAAGAGAAAAAAATTAATTATTTTTAATAAATTTTCTTCAATTTGACAAAAATTATTAACTTATTTGTAACATGTTTTCTAAAATAAACCTACATTTTCTTCCACGGTGGGTTCACTTTTTTTTGGGTGAAAATGGTATTAATTGTGATAATACATATTTAGTTTAATAAAACACACGTAACAAAGACATTTTTGCTAGAAATTATTACAATATTTATTCGAGCTTATTGGACAGGAATATTAAGGGAAATGACATCATTAAGTTACTGAAAAGAAAATGCCAGATACCCATCTCGCAAGCCTGACTATACATTTTTGCTTTAATGCATTTTATATATTAAATACATACATACATAATTTTTCATACAAAGTTCTTATTCTCTAAGTTCTATTTCCCAGCGCAGGCACTGCATGCTTCAAGTTGACAAAAAAAATTCCTCCGAATCGAAATTTTAGACAAACAAATATTGGAGTTAAAAAAGCAGTGCTTGATATAAAGGAAATGGACTGTGGTTAAAGAATTATTTACCGAAGCCGAAGCTTTTTGAGTAAGTTATTTCACATCGAATTGTCCCTGTCATGGCTGAATAAGGAGGTTGAATCACGATAACAAAAACAACAAATTTCAATATGTTCTTTACAATTTTAAGAAGACAAAATCAGCTGATAAAGGAATCGTATGGCATTGGTAAAAGTGGCAATTACTTATTCTTTCAATTGTCCTGAAAAAATAATTAAAATCCAGAGAAAAATAAAGGTTCAAATTTAATTGTGTCACCTATGAGTGATTGTGAAGTGGATAATTCATCCGAGGAACGCCGATATGAGACAAATAAGACTATAATACCCACCAAAGTTAAGAATGGAAGTCAGTCAAATGGATCTTCGCCATTTATTAACAAAAACAGTTTATGATGCAGTTTAAAAACTGATGTGCGTGGTATTTTGGGTCTGGAATATGTCATCAAGATACTCAAGTCATCTTTGAACAATTCTCCAGCTATGAATGCGCGAGTTTGTTTGAGATGCATTTGCTATGCAGTGTCATTTGGAGAGCTGCAATCACCATAAACATATGATTTTGACATCTTAAAATTTTGTCGAAATAAAAAAATTGTAATCATATGGGCCCATGATTTAACCTTCTTGTTCAGCCATGGTCCCAATGTTGAATTTGTCTCAGTCAAAACAACCAGTACAAATAAAACGTAAAAAACTACAAAAAAAAACGTTTTTATCATTATAATATCAAACTACAGAATTTTGAGGATTTTTCATATGCGACACATTTCAATTTGACGACAAACCTCATCCTCAAGATAATATTTGACAAAATAACTGTATGTATGTATGTTGAATATTAGCATTTCTCCAGTCCTTATGTTTATTGGATGCGTTTGATTCTCAAACTTGAAACTTAGCAAATACAACAAGTAAGGAAAGTCTAAAGTCGAGCGGGGCCGACTATATTATACCCTTCACCCCTATGTAGGCCAACATTTGTGTTACCATCTCAACTACTTCACATTTGCTGGAAGCTATATAAAGAAGACAATTATTTTACTTCTACAAAATCTCTAGAATTAAAATTTAAATCGACTAACGCTATCCAGTTAATTGGAGGGAACTTCCATTGAAAATGGGTCTAAAATGAGTAACAGTCTACCATATTTCCTCAACTGTGGTGTACGTATATATGGGAGCTATATATAATCTGAACCGATTTTGACTAAATTTGACATGTATAGTTAGAATAATAATTCTGCTATATATGCGAAATTTCAAGTAAATGGGAGTATAACTTTGGCCCTCCTGGTCATATGAGTGCAAATCGGACGGAAGATATATATGGGAGCCATATCTAAATCTGAACCGATTTCAACCAAATTTGGCACAGTTACCGATACTACTAAACGTACTCCTTGTGCGAAATTTGAAGCAAATCACGGAAAACCCCAGGATTTTGAGGCCATATAAGTTCAAATCGGACGAAAGATATATATGGGAGCTATATCTAAACCTGAATCGATTTTGACCATATTTGGCACATACAATAGTATCGTTAAAAGTACCGCTTGTGCAAAATTTGAAGTAAGTCAGGGCAAAACTCTGGCTTTTGAGACCATATAAGTCCAAATCGGGCGAAAGATATATATGGGAGCTATATCTAAATCTGAATCAAAATTTGACACATTTAACGATACTATTAAAGGTACCCCTTGTGCAAAATTTGAAGCAAATCACGGCAAAACTCTGGCTTTTGTGGCCATATAAGTTCAAATCGGACGAAAGATATATATGGGAGCTATATCTAAATTTGAACCGATTTCAATCAAATTTACCAAGCATTGGTAGAATGTCAATTATACCCTCTTTGCAAAATTTCACGAGGATCTGTAGTAAACTTTGGCCTCTGTGGTCATATGAGTCTAAATCGGACGAAAGATATATAGGGGAGCTATATCTAAATCTGAACCGATTTGGCTGATATTTTGCAAGATTTTCGCGATTCATAAAATATTTGGATGTACGGTATTTCAAGAAAATCGGTTGATAAACACTCTAACTATGACCAAATCGGGGATAAATATATATGGCAGCTATATCTAAATCTGAACCGATTTTTTCCAAAACCAATAGCGATTGTCTCTGTCCCAAGAAACGGCTCTATGCCAAATTTGAGGACGGTCGGACTTAAATTGCGAGCTATACTTTGTGCACAAAATTACATCGCTAAATCGACTCAGAATTTAATTCTAAGCCGATCGGTATACTAAAAGATGGGTCTATGACCACTATTTCTTGGCGTTACATACAAATGCACAAACTTATTATACCCTGTACCACAGCAGTGGTGAAGGGTATAAAAACCATCCTTGGAATATTAGTTTGGTGTTTGATGTCAACTCGATTTCAAACTTTCTACGCATATCGAATATCGATGATTAGCAACAAAGGTAATCCATGGTACACTAATAATAGTTGTGTTCCTTTACATTACTCGTGCCAAAAGTAGTAAAATAGGAAATTCAGAAATTCTTTAAAACGGAAAAATAGTAAAGATGGAAGATGTTAAAAATTAATAAATTAATTATGTGAAGTGAAAGTTTTTATACAAACATAAGCGAAATTAAGTTGGATTGCTCTATATAAGCATTAATGCCGCATCCATGGCAACTGTGTCTAAAAATTTTTGTTATCATCTTAACACCTTCCAATTTGTTGAGAGCTATAAAAAGGTTTATATTTCCAAATTTTTTAAACTTTCACGAAATCGCTAGACTCAAAAATTAACTCGGTCATGACTGGGACGTACCACAATGTTAGTAAATAATGCAAATATTTAAATTGGATAAAATTTTGCAAATCTGCATTTATGATTTATCGGTCGATATATGAATTAGAGTATAGGTAAATTGGAATCATTTTTTCGAGTTTTCGACTTAGCAGTGACGATTTTACAAGGAATATGTGGGTATTTTGCTCATATGTGCTAAAATCGGAAGAACTTATAACATATAACATATATGAGGGCTTTGTCTACTTCTGAGCCGATTTTGATAAAATTTGGCACACATTGCTAAAATTTTTATTAAACTCTCAGTGCAAAACTTCAAAAGTTTCGAAATGAAACTTTGGCCTCCGTGGTCATATGAATCTAAATCGGGCGAAAGATATATATGGGAGTTACATCTAAATCTGAACCGATTTTCACTAAATTTGACATGCGTAGCCAGAATGTTAGTCCTACCCTCTGTGCAAAACTTCAAGTAAATCGGAGTGTAATTTTGACCTCTGGGGCCATATAAGTGCTTATCGGATGGCAGCTATATCTAAATCTGAACCAGTTTAAATTAAATTTAGCATGTATACACTGAAACAAATATTGACCTAATATGGAAGATTATGCCACTTAAATTTTAGGGCTCAAAATTTACACAATGCTAAAGAAAAAATTCTTTAAAACAATGACATTTTAATTAAAAGTAAGTTTATAATCCTTGCTTCAAAATTTTTTTTCATTAAATATAAGACGCAAATCTTGAAATTTTGCGTCTCTCTGCTGAAGTTGTAGATCTTTGAAGTAAGGCATATTTTCCTTAAAATAAAGAAAAACATTTTTAATTTAAAGAAATCGTCTTTAACTCAACTGACATATTGCATTTTTAAATTTAAGATAAAAAAAATATAGGCTAAGACTTATTTTAAGGATTTGCATCTTTGGTTTAAAGTTTTGTTAGCATTAATAAAACTGTTTTTACTTTGAAGTACCTGGCATAATTTGGATTTTGAAATTGGAATTTGTTTGTACATAAATACCTCTATTAATATATCGCAAAATGAATATAAAAACTCGGTGAATGAGATCTGTATCCAATTTTAATTTTATTGATCCTAGATTTAAAGCCAGGGAGATGCGTAAAAATATCTTTATTTTAAAGAAGCCCCATCTTTGGCTCGGAATCAATACCAAAATCCTTAAGGGAAGGTCAAAATCTTTGGATCCAAGTAAACTTCTTTTTTTTGAGTGTAGTAAAAATGTTAATTCCATTCCCTGTGCGCAATTTTAGGTAAATCGGAGTGAAATTTTGACATACGGTGGTCATATGATTGTAAATCGGACGACAGATATATATGGGAGCTATATCTAAATCTGAACCGATTTCAACCAAATTCTGTACACCCAGAAAAAAGTGACCGCTTCTTTAAGTTAAAATGAACTCATTGTTAAGAAAGTTGAACTTCGTATAGCGCCAAAGACATTTTTAATTGTTTGAACGATGTGATTTTCGTAGAAATTAGGAATAATGCATTCCATATATTAGTTAACATTTTCCTATATTTATATACCACTATACTACAGAATGAAAAAATTTAACTAATTTGAATTCATATATGGAATGATTTTATTGAAATTTTTTCATTCATTTCGACAAATCTTACACATTTGTGGTAAAAGTTTTACTTCATAATTAGAACTGCTTACCTTCGTTTTTAAATACAATTTTATTTATTTCTATAAGCAATTTTATCTTCAATAAAAGACATGTTTTATTAATATATTGAATATATTTATTAAGAATCAACAGCATCGAATCTCTTTGAAATATTAGTTTATTATTCCACTATTTCCAATTTCCGTGTGATATTATCAACTGTAAAACGCACTTTTTCTTCTTCTTGTACTTTTCACTTTTAATAAGTTGCTGCCTAACGATTTTGTCCTCCTTTTACAATTTCAATACCTACAAATATAAAAAATCATAAAACATTTTTGTTGCAAAAGGTTAGCGTCACTGAATATTACCTGATAATTGAAGATTCCAAAATGAAGACAAATGAAAGGGTTGTTATTCTGCTGGTGTTTTCTTTCTTTATACACTATCACGAGCATTGATAGATTTATTTAAAAAAACGAAAATTTTTCTCACTAATTTAAAATAACAAATATTTTATTTGTTTTTTATTATATTATTTTACCATATTATTTTTTAACAATCTCTCCGTATACCAAAACAACGTGATTCCAACTAAAAAAACAACCGACGCGCAAATATATCGATTACACCCACGCGCAAACACATCAATTACGATGACAGGTATCGATTACAGGTAGACAATAGAAATTTAGGAAAATTTCCTATATTCTAACAAGTGTGTTTCCTTAAGTTTTGAAAGGATTGCATACTTCTTAGTACGAATGAACTAAAATATTTTTCTATGCCAAGTGTTGTTCGTATGTATGAAAAACTTTCTATTATAAAGGAAGTCGCAATTATCATTTTATACGAAATTTTACTAATTTTGAGGAAACTTGGTTTTAGTTCGGTTTTTGTTTATTTTTACGAATGCTTTGTTATCAGTGAATAAAATTTTCTTTTTCAGTAGTAAATTCTTATACCGAGCGAAGAAAATAGTATGAGTAAAATTCCATGCCTTATTCTAGTTAATGAACTATTCCTAACTGCTTACAGTTTAGGATTTTTTTACTGAAACGAGTAAATTTTATTATTTTTCACAAAAATTTACCTTAATGGAAATAAAATGGATAAACTATATTTATGAAAAATTTTTCCTTTAGTTTCGAAGGCACTTTTTTCTGGGTGTATGCATATTTTTATTGTTAATTCTATTCCCTGTGCAAAATTACGTAAGTCGGAGTAAAACCTTTGCCTCTGGGGCCATAGGAGTGTAAATCAGGCGAAATCTATATATGGGAGCTTTATCTAAATCTGAACCGATTTGACTGATATTCTGAAAAATTTGCGAGACTCACAAAACTTTTGTTTATACGAAATTGGAAGAAGATCGGGTGATAAATACGTCATTTATGAGCGGATGGGTTATAAATATATATATGACAGCTATATCTAAATCTGAACCGATAATATAGAGAATGTCTTTGAGCCGAGAAAAGACCCTATGCCAAATTTTAGACAATCAGACTTAAACTGCGATCTGGACTTTGTACACAAAAATACATCAATAGACAGACGGACATCGCTAAATCGACTCAGAATTTAATTCTAAGCCGATCGGTATATACCGAACACCAAAGAGTTTTTCAGTAATGCTGGTGACATTTCTGAGTGTCTCAAAGCTTACCCAAGTGGTTTCACTACAATGTGAAACGCCGTACGGACTCGGCTATAAAAAGGAAGTCCCTTGTCATTGAGCTTAACATGGAATCGGGCAGCACTCAGTGATAAGAGAGAAGTTCACCACTGAGCCTGGTATATCGGGCTGCCACCTAACCTAACCGATTACTGAATATTGCGTTTTACTCAGTAATGGGAACAATAGAACAACCCATTTTTACTTTCTATTTATAACCGCAATCTAAAGCTAAACACCCCCATTTATCACCCTATTCGCTGGTAAACTACAAAAGGATGATGTATTTTATAGTTTTGTCCTAAAAATATTCAATATATAATATTCCAAATAACTAATTTTCTTTTTTTATTTGGTAATAATATTATAATATGTATTTTATAATAATAAATATGAATTACTATTGGATACATTTTTCTTTTTAAACACAAACTTTTCGGAAATGGCGGCCCTTTCTGAACGATATCTTTATATATAGTGCTTCTCTGTAATAACATATATTGAATACTATTTCTCAAAGGTAAATACTCGGAAAAAAGCTCCCACTATGCCAAAGATTTACAGCCGTATTCATAAAAAGTTAATCGACGTTTATAAACGACTATTTCGTGAAAAATAGCATTCATAAACGATTAATAGCTTACCAAACCTTTAATAATTCTTTGGTAAGTTGTAAAAATTTATTGTAGAATGCTTGTTTTAGACAATGCCTAATAATTTTTCACTGTTTTATGCTATTTCGTATAAAGGGTGATACGGTCAAAATTTGGTCAAGGGAAAACGCGTGTAAATCGGTGAAATCGTTTATTTAAAAAATCAAATTAAATTTCTTTTTCAAGTTCAATTAGTATAAAATTCAGGAAAAATATTCAGTTAGGCTTTCGCTTTTCCAAATCCTAATTGCCGGGCCTCACGCTTGACACCTTCCATCAGATTTTGTACAGCCACCTTGTCCACCTTCTTCGCCGCAGAAAGCCAGTTTGCCTTGAACTGCTGCTCGCCCTTAGCAGTTTTTTTGGTCTTCTTTAGGTTCCGCTTGACAATAGCCCAGTATTTCTCAATTGGGCGGAGCTCTGGCGTGTTGGGAGGGTTCTTGTCCTTGGGAACCACCTGCACTTTGTTGGCGGCGTACAACTCCATGGCCTTTTTACCGTAATGGCAATATGCCAAATCCGGCCAAAACAGTACGGAATAACCGTGTTTCTTCAGGAAAGGCAGCAGACGTTTATTCAAACACTCTTTCACGTAAATTTCTTGGTTGACAGTCCCGGAAGCTATGAAACTGCTGCTTTTCAAGCCACAGGTACAGATGGCTTCCCAAACCAGATATTTCTTTGCGAACTTTGTGCTTGAACATATCTGCTACCTTTCCCCTTCCTTTTGCCGTATAAAACTCCTGTCCCGGAAGCTGCTTGTAGTCGGCTTTGACGTAGGTTTCGTCGTCCATTACCACGCAGTCAAACTTCGTCAGCATCGTCGTGTACAGCCTCCGGGATCGCGCTTTGGCCGTCGTATTTTGTTTATCATCGCGATTTGGAGTCACTAACTTCTTGTAAGTCGATAGTCCGGCTCGTTTCGATGCACGGTTGTAGACGATACACCCAGCTTATTTGCGGCACCTCGGAGAGAGAGGTTAGGGTTTCGCTTGAAACTACCGGCAACTCTCTTTGTCGTCTCAGCGGATTCCGGTTTTCGATTTCCCCCCGATCCAGACTTCCTGGCTGTCGACAAACGTTCCCCAAACACTTTAATTACATTTGTAACGGTCGATTTGGCAACTTTCAGCGATTTTGCCAGCTTTGCGTGCGAGTAGCTCGGATTTTCGCTATGCTCGAGCAAAATTTTGATACGCTACTCTTCTTGCTTGGACGGCATTTTGACAACTGAAGAGTGAATTCCAAAATCAAAATAGGAGCAACATTCTACACACACACACCTTCAAAATGAGGGGTGTTCAGGTTTTTTAAATGCAAAATTGAAAGAAATACGTCAAGTTTATATTGACCGTATCACCCTTTATCACTATGTGTCAATACGTATAAAATGGGCGATATTTTCTTATAAAAACCCTGTTTTTATGCATTTTTTCCAAATACTAAACCAAATAAGAGAACTGCACAATTCATACCTACAAATATTATTTAAATTTATCGTCATCTTAAACTTCCTTTACACGCAAAAAAATAATTCTTTCCTCCCAAACGAAATTTTAGACAAGCAAAGTTCGTTTCTCATTTGCTTTTCGCTGTAAGGAAGTGTATTTGGAAGAAAAGTTTATACTTTTTGTGATAAACGTTTATTCTTTTCCAGGATGTAAAAACAATTTCATAAAGACAAACTCAAAAAAAAAACATTGTTTTCTTGCTAATTGCATTTTCCCTCACATCTTTCTCACATCCACGAGTTTTTTTTAGTTCTTAACACCTTTTTCTTGTAATACAAACAATGTAGAAGAAATTATACGATTTTATAAATTTTTAAAATTTTTTTACCTTTCGCCTGGACGGAGAATCGAACCGCGGACCATGCACTTTGTAAGCCAACACACTAACCACTGAGCTATGTACCTGTTATGGTCATCAATAGATAAATATCCATATAAGTTATATTTATATAGCATAGCTTGCGGCGCCCACGAACCGAATAAACAAAGTTTATTTAACAGAAACAAACATTTAGTTTGGGACCGTGGAGCAGTGGTTGCTACGTCCGACTTGCATGCCAAGGGTCGTGGGTTCGATCCCTGCTTCGGCCAAAGTTTTTTTTTTTTTTACATATATTCCAAATATGTTCGGAAGATTCCGAAAAAATGTTCAACATTACATTGTGGTATATTAAATTTTGAACTGTAAAATGTGTCTTATTAAAGACCTAAAGTCAGAAAAGAACAGTGTTTGATATAAACGAAATGGACTGTGTTGTTGTTTCAAAAATAACTTTTTTTATTGAAAAAATAAAAATTTTGTAACAAACGAATTTTTTTGGTGATAAAAGTTTAAAATTTTCGAAGCAATTCAAAAAACTCTAACAAAAGAAAAACGTTTTCGGTACACGTTTTCCAAACGTTTTTTTTCTTTGCGTGTAGTTACTTTAATGAAAAATGCGTTGAAAATTAGCTCGAGAAATTACATTGATGAATTCCATTAGATTAATAATGAGTTTTTTATAACAATAGACTTGATATTAGAATACAATCCGGTTCGATTAATACAAATATCGATACTAACATATTGACTATTTATAAAATAATTGTATATAGTGAGTAATACCATCTATTTAATTTAACCTGGAAAGTTATGTTTCGCCACAAAATCATTAAAATGCTTTGTTAAGATCAACCGGATATAATTCGTTCTTCATCACTGCGATGAAAAATTTCGAATGAAACTGTTAAAAAGAGAGTTTTATTTATCCGTCATAAATAGAACTCTTTTTACTAGTTTTATTTTTTCCTTCAGAAAATGATACTCTTTTTTGGAGGTTTAATTTGTTCTTCAGAAAATAAACCTCATAAAACTCATACACGATAAGTTAAAAACTATTTTTCGAACATGACTAGTCATCTTAATTTACCCCAAGTTTCCATTGATGTCCAGACACGATGCAATTTTACCTACTTGATGCTAAAAAGCTTAATGCGTTACAAATATTTCTGCTGGAAAAATGTCGATGCCGCGTTTAATCTAAGTCAGTCAAAATGATACAGATTTATTGAAGTGCGTTCGTGACTTAGCGAATGACTTCTGATTGAAAAATGTCGATGTCGCGCTTAATCTAAGTCAGTCCGAATGGGAAAGCGTGCACGCAAAAAAATAATTCTTTCCTCCCAAACGAAATTTTAGACAAACAAAGTTCGTTTCTCATTTGCTTTTCGCTGTAAGGAAGTGTATTTGGAAGAAAAGTATATACTTTTTGTGATAAACGTTTATTCTTTTCCAGGATGTAAAAACAATTTCATAAAGCCTAGCTAAAAAAAAACATTATTTTCTTGCTAATTGCATTGTCCCTCACATCTTTCTCACATCCACGAGGATTTTTAGTTCTTAACACCTTTTCCTGTAATACCAACAATGTAGAAGAAATTATACGATTTTATAAATTGTTAAAATTTTTTTTACCTTTCGCCTGGACGGAGAATCGAACCGCGGACCATGCACATTGTAAGCCAACACACTAACCACTGAGCTATGTACCTGTTATGGTCATCAATAGATAAATATCAATATAAGTTATATTTATATAGCATAGCTTGCGGCGCCCACGAACCGAATAAACAAAGTTTATTTAACAGAAACAAACACTTAGTTTGGCACCGTGGAGCAGTGGTAGCTACGTCCGACTCTCATGCCAAGGGTCGTGGGTTCGATCCCTGCTTCGGCCAAAGTTTTTTTTTTGCTTTTGTTTTTTTTTTACATATATTCCAGATATATTCGGAAGATTCCGAAAAAATGTTCAACATTACATTGTACTATATTAAATTTTGAACTGTAAAATGTGTCTTATTAAAGACCTAAAGTCAGAAAAGAACAGTGTTTGATATAAACGAAATGGACTGTGTTGTTATTTCAAAAATAACTTTTTTTATTGAAAAAATAAAAATTTTGTAACAAACGAATTTTTTTGGTGATAAAAGTTTAAAATTTTCGAAGCAATTCAAAAAACTCTAACAAAAGAAAAACGTTTTCGGTACACGTTTTCCAAACGTTTTTTTTCTTTGCGTGTGGAAGACTTATTAGCACTCTTGGAGCCTGTGTACGTCGTCACACAAATGCTTCAAGAAGAGCAATTATTTTAAAACGATTTCTTTAAAATATGGCTTCAAATGAAGCTTGACATACAGTGCTGCTAAAAAATCCAACACTCCTTGCAGCCTTATATTTGGATCCGCGTCGTCAGTGCATCATAGCGAAGGAGCCATTACAATTAATGTGTGCTCGAACACATCTTAAAGAAGTGATGATTCGGAAATTGCAGTTTCAGAATCAAGTAAGTTGTAAATATATTCAATAATTATTTTTCTAAAAATGCTATTTATTTATTTTTCTCTTTACAGAAAACTAATAAAATAAAAAAAATGCATCGGATGTTTGCGATACATCGCTTTTGGGTAAATTTTTCAACACCCTAAATGTTGACAGGGAACAAGAAAGCGAAGAAACTGATAATAAGGGAGAAATAGCTTTCTATGAAATCGATAACTTTTCGCCAAGGCCCTTGGCGATTGATAAATCTCTTTTTGAGTTCCGGGCAGTAAAAAATTTAATTTATCCATATTTGTATATATTGGAAAAAACTGTACCGTGTGTTCATGCAACCCAAGTAAGCATTATCTGCTCTTAAATTGGTACTGAACGTTCAAATCTTTCCGTTGAAAATTTGGAAAAAATTATGTTCGTTAAATTAAACAAATAAATTAATACAAACTTTATGTAAGATAGACTCAATAAAACGAGGAACTGTAAAAAAAAAGAAAAAAATGAATATGAGTTTTATTTAAAAAATAAAACTCATGAAAAGAGTTTTATTTTCCGAAGAAAAAAAAACTCCAAAAAAGAGAATTATTTTCTGAAGAAAAAAATTAAATTCCAAAAATAAAGAGTTTATTTATGACCTTTTATTTTTACGTTGAAAAATAACCGTTAACTTTGGAGTTGGGAGCGCTTTTGTAATATCACCTTAGATTCTGAAAGAGCTTTCCGAGATGAATCTATTGGTATATGACAGTATAGGTCCCTGTTGACTCTAACATGGAGAGTTTTTGAGTTTAAATTTTCTGGATATCAGTTATTTACGGTCCCTGGTAAATTCAGTTATTTGTCTACCATTTTCAAATTTTTTTATTTCTCCAATTGACCACGAACTTCGTTGCACAAAGAAGTATTGAAAACCAGATGGGTTTTTCGTTGTAGTTTAGGGTATTGTTTTGCCAAAGTTTTCTCATATTATCTTCAACACCTTTTCAAAGATTTCGTCAACATTCTGTATTGCAGATGAGCTGTTTCAAGTCAAGTTGAAATTATGTTGAAAATTATATTTACCCTCAATCCGCAAAGTTGTTGCATTTGAAAAACGCTCATCCTGGGTTTATTGGGAAGATATAACGACATGTGTTGTCACATGATTAGGGCTGTTTTCTTTTAGCATTGGATACACTAAGCCGTGAAGGAAACAGAGTACTCGTTTATCCAGGACATCTCAAAAAATATGCAACACTGTCATCAGCTGTTTAAAAACAATCACAGAAAAGAAGTGAAATCTTGCATTTTTAATGTATGAAATGCTCAAATAGTAATAAATATTTACTGCTGCGATTATTTATGACACTGTACCACTTCTATCCAAAACATCTCATCAGTACAAGTCGTGTCGGTGTTGCCAGATTGCTTATTGATAAAGTGACGCTTTTTAGATTCACAACAGAAATTTATTGTGACTAATTTATCGAAATTTAAAGTGGTACAGCGTCATAAATAATAGTAGCAGTAAATATTTATTACTATTTGGGCATTTCATACATTAAAAATGCAACATTTCACTTTTTTTCGGTGATTGTCATAGACCAATTAAGGTAAAGACATCTCAAGTGAATTCACAACGCTGTAGTTTGTCTGCACACCGTAGAGGGCTCTTTTACGTCTGCAATTGAGTGATTTTTTAATTTGGATTTAATTTGTTTTCTTACCTTTGTTTTCTTGATGAAACACCAAATATTGTAGAAATATATAAAATTCTATACATCCACACCATTTTTGTAATGCAAATTGACTGATTTGTACGGTAATTCGCGTTTTCAAAAAAAAATAAATTGTGTCACTTGACTGCGCAGTTGAGTGGAATGACTGCACCCAGAAAACAAATTCGTTGCCTCAACCGAATTATTTGCCAACCGAAAACAGGTGGTTCCATCAACTATCAATGATATCTGTCAGCACAACTAACATTTGGCAATTGTAACTGCATAGTAGTATGTTGGATCATAGACCTTCCTTGGTCTATGTTGGGTACAGAGAAACATATTTTAATTCATTCATTTTTTCCTGATTTTGTTATCATGTGGTGATTTCAATTTCAGGCTCGACTTCAATTATAAATTATGTCATGTTTCAAGTGTAGTAAAGACAAAATCTTTGGAACCGGGCATTCTTTTTTTCAGTTCAGGAAATTCATTTATTCATTCAATTGAAATTTTATCGATCGATTAAATTAAAAAAAAATTATACCAATTGTAGCATAAATTTTTACTCGACAACATATGCGTTTTCATGAAGACCACACCCAGAAAAAAGTGACCCCTTCTTTAAGTTAAAATGAACTCATTGTGAAGAAAGTTGAACTTCGTATAGCGCCAAAGACATTTTTATTTGTTTGAACGATGTGATTTTCGTAGAAATTAGGAATAATGCATTCCATATATTAGTTAACATTTTCCTATATTTATATACCACTATACTACAGAATGAAAAAATTTAACTAATTTGAATTCATATATGGAATGATTTTATTGAAATTTTTTAATTCATTTCGACAAATCTTACACATTTGTGGTAAAAGTTTTACTTCATAATTAGAACTGCTTACCTTCGTTTTTAAATACAATTTTATTTATTTCTATAAGCAATTTTATCTTCAATAAAAGACATGTTTTATTAATATATTGAATATATTTATTAAGAATCAACAGCATCGAATCTCTTTGAAATATTAGTTTATTATTCCACTATTTCCAATTTCCGTGTGATATTATCAACTGTAGAACGCACTTTTTCTTCTTCTTGTACTTTTCACTTTTAATAAGTTGCTGCCTAACGATTTTGTCCTCCTTTTACAATTTCAATACCTACAAATATAAAAAATCATAAAACATTTTTGTTGCAAAAGGTTAGCGTCACTGAATATTACCTGATAATTGAAGATTCCAAAATGAAGACAAACGAAAGGGTTGTTATTCTGCTGGTGTTTTCTTTCTTTATACACTATCACGAACATTGATAGATTTATTTAAAAAAACGAAAATTTTTCTCACTAATTTAAAATAACAAATATTTTATATATTTTATTTGTTATTTATTATATTATTTTACCATATTATTTTTTAACAATCTCTCCGTATACCAAAACAACGCGATTCCAACTAAAAAAACAACCGACGCGCAAATATATCGATTACACCCACGCGCAAACACATCGATTACGATGACAGGTATCGATTACAGGTAGACAATAGAAATTTAGGAAAATTTCCTATATTCTAACAAGTGTGTTTCCTTAAGTTTTGAAAGGATTGCATACTTCTTAGTACGAATGAACTAAAATATTTTTCTATGCCAAGTGTTGTTCGTATGTATGAAAAACTTTCTATTATAAAGGAAGTCGCAATTATCATTTTATAAGAAATTTTACTAATTTTGAGGAAACTTGGTTTTAGTTCGGTTTTTGTTTATTTTTACGAATGCTTTGTTATCGGTGAATAAAATTTTCTTTTTCAGTAGTAAATTCTTATACCCAGCGAAGAAAATAGTATGAGTAAAATTCCATGCCTTATTCTAGTTAATGAACTATTCCTAACTGCTTACAGTTTAGGATTTTTTTACTGAAACGAGTAAATTTTATTATTTTTCACAAAAATTTACCTTAATGGAAATAAAATGGATAAACTATATTGATGAAAATTTTTTCCTTTAGTTTCGAAGGCACTTTTTTCTGGGTGCAAACACATGGTATTTTCGATAAAAAATACAATCTTTTTTTGCTATTAATATAATCCATATTTAATTATATTTTTTTCCTAATTTTCGCCTCAGGTGGATTATCATGAAAGATAACGGAAATAATTTAAAAGGCATAAGTGCCTACAAAAAACTAACGGTGAAGTTACCTGAGCCGAAACACAGATGTATAAGGTCAATGTATATTTTGGCCCTTTTGCTGGCGGCCTTCACTACGGTCGTCTTATTCCAACACTTCTGGAGAGACATGATAAGGTCTGGTGATATTGATAACCACGAAAGATTTCCAAATGTTGACGATGTGTGTCAAATGCAGTTGGTGGAGAGCATTCCGGAAAATTTGAATTACTCCGTGAATAGTCCAAAATTCATGTCCACTTATGAGGCCTGGAAAATACTCTTGAACTCGACAGTGTCGGCCCTAAATATAGGCTCTTTCTATTGGACTTTACTTGGATCGGATGTCATAAATGACACAAGTGCTGCTCAAGGTGAAGATATATTCGCGAATTTAATGCACTTGGGTATGGAAGGCAAAGTAAAGATTCGTATTGCGCAAAGTGAACCTACTGAAAGGGAACCAGATAAGAATACAATTGAGCTCAGTCGTCAAGGTGCTGCCGAGGTACGTTCAGTGAATTTCACTCGTTTAGTAGGCGGAGGTGTATTACATACGAAATTTTGGATCTCTGACCACAAACATATTTATCTGGGCAGTGCCAATATGGATTGGAGATCTTTAACTCAGGTGAAGGAAATGGGAGTGCTGGTGTCGAACTGTTCTTCCTTGGCCATGGATTTGGAAAAAATATTTGAGGAATATTGGTTGCTTGGTAATCCATCATCCACTATACCTGCGAAATGGCCACATGAATACTCTACACAGTTTAACTTTAAGAATCCCATGAATCTTTTTCTAAACAATGAATACCGTCAACCTGTCATACTTTCGAGTTCCCCGCCACCCTTAACTGCCGATGGCCGTGAAGATGATATCACTGCTATATTAGAAATCATATCGTCAGCCAAGAAATTTGTGAATATTGCCGTAATGGATTATTATCCTTTAATGATATATTCCAAGGAGAAAACCTATTGGCCTGTTATAGATGATGCTCTACGTTCGGCTGCCATAAATCGTAAGATACAAATTAAATTGCTCATATCATGGTGGAAACATTCCGATCCCTCTGAGGATTATTTTCTGAAATCACTGCAAGCATTATCGTATTCCTTACCCGATGTGGATATACGAATCAAACGTTTCATTGTACCCTCCAATGAGCATGAAGCCCAAATACCCTATGGACGTGTAAATCACAACAAGTATATGGTGACGGACAATGTGGCCTACATTGGTACATCCAATTGGTCCGGCGATTATTTCACTAATACCGCTGGTGTGGGTCTAGTCTTGATGGATACTCCCGAAATGTCGAATATGTCAACGATTCGTAAAGATCTTCTAAGTGTATTTGAGAGGGATTGGAATAGTGAATATTCTAAGGATTTAGAACTCATGTAGTATTATTGGAGGGATATGAAAGTTATTGGTGTCCTTAATATCCAGCTTGAAAGTATTGTATTATTACTTATCCTATTATTATTTGATTAATCCAAGATGCCTAAAATCACATTATATGAGAGAGGAGTACACAATGATCATTTCATTATTTCGGAGCCGAATAAATGATTCTTGTTGGTATACCCCTATTAATAATTATTTCACTATCTTAGCAGGAATCCATTAACCTGTTAAAAACCCTCTAAGTTTTTAGAAAAATATTGTATATTGGTTGTATTTTGCTCTCAAATTCTTACTAGAAAAAAATCATCATTACGAATAAAATTATTGTATATTTTACCATTTATTAAACATATTTTTATAAGATGTTTCAATCTTGATGGAAAATTTAAAATTAGATGTTCAAAAAATGTTTATAACTGTCGTGCACAACATTTGGGTAAGGACTCGCTCAATAGTCAATTTGAAATGGTACTAAATAATAATTACAAAATTATTTTTCTAAACCAATGACACATGCACTTCGTTTTAAGCGCATCCCAGGATCCTCTATTTTTTTCACATACGATGAAGGTCTTTTTTACAAGTCTTTTTAATTTTTAATTTTGCACAGTTAAATATCGCAAAAAAGAATAGAAAATTAACTTTAATAAGTTTAAAATTTTCACCCCCTTGGGGATTTGAACCGATTTACTTTTTTACTTCCATTGCAGTTCTTTTGAGAAGTTTTTGCTCCGTGATGTGCCTGAGTGTGAATGAAATTTTACTCACGCTCACACCTCTACACTCAAAAAAAGTTAACTTGGATCCAAAGACTTTGATTTGGGAGCTACCGTGATGAAGTGGTTCGATTCCTGCTTCGACCGAACACCAATAAGTTTTTCAGCGGTGGACAATCGCACCTCAGTAATGCTGGTGACATTTCAAAGTTTCTCTAAGTGATTTCAATGCAATGTGCAACGCCGTTCGGACTCGGCTATAAAAGGAGGTCCTTTGGCATTGAGCTTAACATAGAATCGCGCAGCACTCAGTGATTAGAGAGAAGTTCACCACTGTCAAGGCCGTAGCCAGGATTTTAATTCGGGGGGGGGGGGGGGGGGGGTTCAACTTTAAAAAATATATTCATATAATCTGATGTGTAGAAAATTTTATTTATGCATAGGTATGTATACAATATTTTTATACTATTAAATTGAGCCGACGGGCATTAGCGTAGCTAGACAATTTTCCTAGGGGGGGCTATAGCCCCCCTAGCTAAAACTTTATAGACTGAACTTATAGGTTCAACTAATGTTTTATTTCATAAAATTGAATAAAAAAATAGACATCAAAATAACTCGACAATCAATTTATAATAAAGCAACTAAAAGTACCCTGCGGGAAATTGGTGCAAATTGCCACTGACGGACCTATCACAGAACTAGTACCTGTGCTCCAGTTAGTTGCAATTTTCACATTTAGTGAAATAAAATTATCAGAATAACCTTTTGTTCGAGATATTTCAAAAGTTTTTTTTTTCATTTCGGGTTCGATAGGAGCCCAAATTGGAAGAGATTTCTAAGAGTTTGTCCGAGACTGGTTCCTGAGGACCTGTTTATGGGTTGCTCCTGCTAAATTGTCCCAGGACGTGTCCTTTGGTATGAGTCCAAGACGCGTCCTAAAATGTAAGTTTACTCCGTCAATGACAAACCCATGTTAAAGTGGACGGTCCCTTCCATACGTTTTGATCAGAACTGGGACTGGCCCATACACACCAGGGACTAGTCCCGTACCAGTTCTGTGGTTGATCCATTTCCCTTAGGGTAGTTCCACACTTTTCGCAGCAAACAATTGGGAGTTGTTCTAAAGGCACAACTTTAAAAGCACTTCCAAAAATGTCCTCACAAAGAAGTTAACTATTTTAACTACACAGGAAGTTTTTTTACTTCATTTTTTTTATATTTTAATGCGTAATTTTTTGTTTTCTTTTTTCAAATAGTTTAAAAAAGGTTTAAGAATAAATAAAATGGTACAAATTATTCAAATTTTGCCACAAAAATGCTAAATCCATTATAGAAAAATCGATAATATTTGAAAAAACGTTTCAAACAAGCGTTAGAATGCATTAAAAATCATAAAAAGTATAAAAATTATTTATTTGGGAAAATATCACAAAATTTTTAATTCACATTCAAAACACTGAATTCAGATCACACCTTAAGAAGTGATGCAAATTCATTGCAACGGTTGTTGAAACGGTGGACATTCGTTCTATGACAAGTTCATATTACATTCATCGCTTCTCCGCCAATTTTGTACCACTTCCAGACCCAAAAAGAACATTTTCACTTCTTCTTTGGCGACGCTTTTTTGCAGTATTATTAAGATATTAATTTATGAAAGAATAGTTTTAATATCAATTACTATTTTTTATTCAACTAAATCATAAGTTCAACCACAGCTTTATTTCATAAATATCAGACCAACGTAATTCGATTGTGCATGGAAGTCTTTAGTGAAACTTTGTGCGTTGTACGAGTATATACTTGTTTAATTTTTATAAAAATGTAAAATCGTAAATAGGTTTTCAAATTATGGGGGGGGGCTAAAATTTTTCTGGGGGGTCTAAGCCCCCTCCCCAGAGGCCTTCCTACGCTTATGCCGACAGGCTTTTTGGGCAGCAAATAAATCAATGACTTCTTCAGTCGGCACATTTATTCGGCGATGAACCGACATTAATGCCAATCCTTTGAGTCTACTAGTCGAATTTCTAAGATACGTCTTTAATCTCTTCATTGTTGAAAATGAACGTTCGGATGAGCACGTAGTAACTGCAGGGATGGAAAATGCAGTACTATAGTACTTTTTTCAAACCTTTTTCACCCCGGTCATTACCGTAGTACCCCCGCGAATAATTTAGTACCTTTTGTGTAGACATTTTTGAGTCGATATCAGATTTATGGTACAATAGCTTTGACAAAATATTTTAATATTTTGAGCAAGTCTTTATCAACCTTATTTGCTAATAGTCTTTTACAAATATGGCAAAACAGACATGTTCATGTGGGAAGAAAATCTCGATTTTGTAAAAGACATTGTCAAAAACAGGATTTTATTGAACTTCAAGAAAGTTTTAGTCGAAAAAAGAATGAGATTCTATATTATCGATTTTTTATTTCGGTAGAAAATGTTGTCAAAATTTTATTTCTATATAGAATTTTTGCAAAATTTTATTTTTATAGAAAATTTTGTAAAAATTTTATTTCTATAGGAAATTTTTGCAAAATTTTACTTCTATAGAAAATTTTGTCAAAATTTTATTTTCTTTAAAATTCAGTCTCTTGACAATAATCTTCCAGTGAAATTTTTGTTGAAATTTAGTAAAAAGTACCTTTCCGCTCAAAAAATACCTTTTTTGTACTTTCTTAAAAATTGTATTTTCCATCCCTGAGTAACTGGCAAAGTGACCAAAATTTTTAAAAGAATATGCACGTTTGGAAATATGTATCTTTATTGCTTCCATCGCTGAAGGTTTTGCGCCATTTCATTTACACATGTGTGTTTGGCTGTTTCGTTGTTGTTGCTATGGCCAAACAAAGCGAGTCATGTTCACAAAAAGAACAACAAACACACATAAAAAGCAGAAATACATTTTCCAAAAATGAAATTTGTGGTGCGAGAACAAAAACAATTTGTTTTTTTCGACCGTCGTTTGACGGGCTTTTCAACTAGTATTCTATGATTTGTGCAAGTTTTATAGGTAAGGGTTTTTCAAAATAAAACCTCCAGCTTTTCTTCAACATCTTCGATTAGATTTTTCTATGCAGCTAAAAATATATATTTATTTATATAAAAATATTCATTCATTTCGGAGGGGTTTGATCCCCCTCATCCCCCCCTGAATACGGCCTTGACCACTGTGGTATCACAATGGATTGAATAGTCTAATTGAGGCTGAAATATCGGACTGCTACTATACCTATGGTGGTGTCCGTCGGCTAAGCACATTGTTGTCTCAATGGGTACGTAAATAAGTATATATAGCAGTAAGTTCGGCCGGGCCGAGTCTTAAATACCCACCATCATGAAACAAATATTATAGTTTCCTTTGAAATTTCAGGTGGGTTTGATGACAGATATTTTCCCAAGCAGAGAGTTCAACCAGTACACTTCCCTAAGATAAATTTAAAGATTTTACCTATGAAGACTATATCAGATTCTGGATTTATGAGAACCATTTTTTGTTTCAGTTTTAGAGGAATCATACACATCTCTTGTAAGTGTGCAAGAAAAATGATGAAATAACGCCTTAATTTGAAATGTAAAATTTGTAGATACTCACCCCCATTATATAAATGATTACGAGACGTAAAATGTGGAAATTATACATTGAGTTTCAAGCAATTTTCATGATCAGTGCGCTTTTTATACTCTCAAGAAGTGAAATCGGAGGCCTTACCAAATGGCCGATAAAAACTAAGTCCGATACACGTTTTTGTGAGTCTAAAATACCAGGATATTTACAATTTCAGGCAAATCGGATACAAAACTACTAAAATATGGACCGATACTCACCGTTTTCGGCACACCTCTTTATGGTGTAAAATACTTTTACTTCTTTAAAATTTCAAGTAAATTTAAATTTAAACAACTACGGTTTCTACAAGCCCAAAAATTAAAATCTGGAGATCGGTTTATATGGGGGCTGTACTAAAACATTGACCGATACTCACCATTTTTGACACACCTCTTTATGGTCCTAAAATACCTCTAGATTTGAAATATTGAAGCATTTATTCATGAGATACCGCCCGAAAGAGTATGCCAAACTTGGACTAAGCGGATGGACCATTTGAGGCGCAGACGCGGTCAATATTTGCATGAAATAATCTTCAAACATTAAATTATATGTCATCCGCCGCCGACAAAATTGGGTTGGCTTCATACTCTGGCATACACTGAAAAAAAGCATACCCGGTTCCAAAGATTTTGTCTTTACTTTAAAACATTTGGTATTGATTCCGAGCCAAAGAAGCGGAGAATACAAGTAAGGATACTTTTAAGACACAATTCGCTTTTAAATTTGGTATTGTGTACTTGCTTCTAGGAAGCAAATTATAATTTTTCGCTTTCTCAGCTTTTTTATACCCACCACCATAGAATGGTGACGGGGGTATAATAAGTTTGTCATTCCGTTTGTAACACATCGAAATATTGATTTCCGACTATATAAAGTATATATATATATATATATATATATATATATATATATATATATATATATATATATATATATATATATATATATATATATATATATATATATATATATATATATATATATATATATATATATATATATATATATATATATATATATATATATATATATATATATATATATATATATATATATATATATATATATATATATATATATATATATATATATATACATTTTTGATATAGTCCCTATATAAACCGACCTCCCGATTTGGAGTCTTACTTTCTATCCAATTGGCCTGAAATTGGAAATCTAGAGGTATTTTAGGACCACAAAGAGGTGTGCCAAAAATGGTGAATATCGGTCCATGTTTTGGTATAGCCCCCATATAGACCGATCTCCCGATTATATTTCTAGGGCTTCTAGAATCGGTAGTTTCTGTCCAATTCGCCTGAAATTGGAAATCTAGAGGTATATTAGCACCATAAACAGTTGTGCCAAAAATTGTGACTATCGGGTGATGTTTAGGTATAGCCCCCATATAGACCGAGTTCCCGATTTTACTTCTTGGGCTTCTAGAATCCGTAGTTATTATCCAATTTGGTTGAAATTTGAAATCTAGAGGTATTTTAGGACCATAAAGAGGTGTGCTAAAAATGGTGAGTATCGGTCCAGGTTTTGGTATATCCCCCATATAGACCGATCTCCCGATATGAGGTCTTGGGCTTATAGAATCCGTAGTGTTTATCGAATTTGCCTGAAATTGGAAATCTAGGGGTATTTTAGAACAATAAAGAGGTGTGCCGAAAATGGTGAGTATCGGTCCATGTTTTGGTATAGCCTCCATATAGACCGATCTCCAGTTTTTACTTCTTGGGCGTCTACAATCAGTAGTTTTTATCCAATTTGCCTGAAATTAGAAATCTAGAGGTATTTTAAAACCATAAAGAGGTGTGCTGAAAATGATGAGTATCGGACCATGTTTTTATTTAGCCTCCATATAGACGGATCTCCAGATTTTATTCTTGGGCTTATAGAAACCGTAGTTTTTATCCAACTTGCCTCAAATTGGAAATCTAGAGGTATTTTAGGACCATAAGAAGGTATGCCGAAAATGGTGAGTATAGGTCCATGTTATAGCCATCAGATACACCCTCAAAAAAAATCGCTTCTTTAACATATGTTCCAAACATATTTTGCAGGAAGCACATATATTATTGCATACTGCCGAAACATTAATATGTTTGTTTTATGTGAACATGTTATATGTTTGGAAGCATTTTGAGCCAAAAATATTATATGCTTGGAAGAATTTTTCCCAAGCACGATTGTGCTCATTCCCTAACATACTCGTAATTTTCACTTCCACGAAATTTTATAGTTATTGGCACCTTTTTCTGTAATACAAATAATGTTGAAGAAATTATTCACTTTTATAAATTTTTAGAATTTTACCTTTCGCCTGCACGGAGAATCGAACCGAGGACCATACAGTTTATAAGCCAACACACTATCCACTGGGCTACGTAGCTGTTATAGTAACCAGTAGATAATTATCGTTTTAAGTTACATTTATATAGCATAGTTTGCAGCGCCCACGAGCCCATGCAAACATAACATTATTTAACAGAAATATACATTTGTTTGCCACGTGGAGCAGTGGTTAGCATGTCTGCCTTGCATGCAAAGGTTCGTGGGTTCAACCCCTGCTCCGACCGAACATTTTTTTTGTTTTTTTTAATTTACACATTTATATTTATACTATATTAATTTTTTTTAATGAAACTTCGAAATGTGCGTTATTAAAGATTTATAGTCAGTAACAGTGCTTGATATAAACGAAATTGACTGATTTTTGGATAAAATATTATTTTTTATTGCAAAAATAACAATCTTGTAACAAAAAACTGTTTTTGGCACAAAACTTTAAAATTTGGAAGGAATTCAAAAACTCTAACAAAAGAAGAACGTGGAGTCGAGTATAAACATACATACATAATTTTATAATATAAACATAAATTTATTTAGGAGTGAACAGTTTTTTACTAGCATTTAACACCATCGCTCTAAAATTCCTTTCATTTTTCTTTAATAATTCATTTTAAAGAAAATAAACTTTTTAAATTGTTTTAGCTGTAAAACTCGAACTTAATGCCCGCTATTATATTTGATGGTGTCCGTCAACTCCTCGTGGACTACTTTTTAATAAAGAGGAACTAAAGTTTGTTTTTTTTACATTTTACTGTGTAATTTTTCACTATTTCCTCCTTATTTCATTTTACTGTCCCAACTCTAAAAAGAGTATAGTGCCCTTTCGTTATTTTTATGAAGACCCCTGATTTCTTTTAACGAACCAAGAAAAAAATTGTGCCCATAATGCCAAAATGATAAACCCAACGCACGTCCACACATACATAAAATGCTGCTCTCAGGGCGAAAACATATGCTGTTTGTTTTTCAAATGTCTATTCTCTTGGTTCCTAATGTCTATTCTCTTTATTCAAATTAAATAATATTTAGACTTAAACATATCAAATTTTTGGCCTTATCATAAAACAGTTTTCCGAAACAACATACAAGCGGTTTCACAGAAATTGTTCTCTTTTGACTCTTTTGCTGTGTTATATTGATATCTTTCGTCAACTCTCCCGGTTTCCATCTCTATTTCTCTCTATACTCTCTCTGTCGCTTTGAATAAAATATCACAACATATGTATGTTTAGTCGAAATTTGTAAATTTATATATATTTGTATTCACACATATGATTTTTATGAAACATTCATGCCACAAACATAATATATTCTAACATATTAATATAGATGTCCCAAACATTTAGTGTTAGTTTAGGAACATTACATGTTTGCACTTAAATATATTGTGTTTAAAAATTGTGCCCGAAACACATTTTGTTTATATCGGAACATATGAAAAACATATTTTTCTAACAGTGTAGAAACATATTAATTTAATTTATTCGTCAGGTCTCAAAGTGGTTTAAAAAACGTGTTAAATGGCAACTTACATTTCCAAATTCTTCACATAGAAATAATGCTATGTTTCAAGTAAAACGTCTTTAAAATGAAAAACATCTCCTATTTTAACGCTTTTTTGCTTTACAATTCAGATACAAAAATACAACAAATTTAAAGACTATTTTGAAGAATTTTTCAGAAAGCCATGTTGGCCTTAGTTCAACAAAATTTTCTTTCATGTATAGCTATCCATATTTACGTCGAATCTCCTAACTATAAAGACAAAACAACTTCATTATAAAGTTTATCGACTTTTGGAAAAAGAAACAAAAAAAAAGAAAAAAAGAAATGAATTTGTATTTTAAGGACATGAAATCTTTGACATTGACACGACAATATTTTTTTCAGCATATGTATATGGAATAAAAACCTTTATATATGTCGCAACAAAATTTGAAAGATTTGAGATGGTATCAAAATTGTTGGTCTAGAAAATGGCGAATGGTATTATATAGTCATTCCCGTCCGACTTTAGACCTTCCACTTGTCTAGAGGCAATACACGCAATATAGCATTAACGGAATCTACACTGAAAAAAATATTGTCGTGAGGTCAAAGATTTCATGTCTTTAAAATACGAATGCAAAGTTTGCTTAGCATAGAAGACGCATTTCTCTAGTATAAAGTTTTTTTCCTTGACCAAAGGTCGATAAACTTTGCAATGAAGTCGTATTGTCCTTATAATTAAGTGATTTGATTTAAAAATGGATATCATAACATGAAAGAAAAAGTGTTTGAGCTAAGGTCAACTTGACTTTAATAATTTAGAAAAAATCTTTAAATTTAATGAAATTGTCTTTAAATTTGTTGTCTTTTTACATCTTGACTACAAAGCAAAAAATCGTTCAAATATAAGACATGTTTTTCAACACTTTATTTTAAAGACGTTTTTTACTTGAAACACAGCATAATTTCTACTAGAAGTCGAGTCTTAATTTGGAAAATAAAGTAGTCGTTAACTTGTTTTTAAAGGGCTTTGATAGCGTATGAAGAAACAAGTATATAAAGCAGTAAGTTCGGCCGGGCCGAATCTTAAATACCCACCACCATGAATCAAATATTATAGTTTCCTGTGAACATTTCAGGGGGATTTGATGACAAGCAGATCAGTTCAACCAGTACAAGAAAACGATGAAATACCGCCTTGATTTAAAATCTAACACCCGTAGATTTTTACCCCCATTATTTAAATGATTACCAGAAGTAAAATCTGGAAAATATAATTCAGTTTCAAGCAATTTTCTTTATCAGTGCACATGGACCGATATTCACCATTTTCGGCACACCTCTTTAAAATAAAATACTTCTAAATTTAAAATTTCATGTAAATTTGATAAAAACTATGGTTTCTAAAAGCCCGAGAAGTAAAATCGGGTGATCGGTCTATTTGAGAGATAAACCAAAACATGGACCAATACACGCCATTTTCGCCTCTCATATTTAAGGTCCTAAATACCTCTAGATTTCTCATTTCAGGCAAATTAGATAAAAACTACGGATTCTAAAGCCTAAAAAATAAAATAATTTCTTACAAACCTATTTATATTCGTAAAAACCTCCAGATTTTCGATTTCAGGCAAAGTGGACAACAATTACGGTTTCTAGAAGCCCAAAAGGTAATATCGGGAGATCGGTCTATCTGATGGCTATAACATGGACCTATACTCACCATTTTTTTATGGTCCTAAAATATCTCTAGATTTCCAATTTGAGGCAAGTTGGATAAAAACTTGCCTCAAATTGGTTTCTATAAGCCCAAGACTCCGATTTGGAGTCTTGGGCTTATAGAAACCTTACTTTCTATCCAATTGGCCTGAAATTGGAAATCTAGAGGTATTTTAGGACCACAAAGAGGTGTGCCAAAAATGGTGAATATCGGTCCATGTTTTGGTATAGCCCCCATATAGACCGATCTCCCGATTATATTTCTAGGGCTTCTAGAATCGGTAGTTTCTATCCAATTCGCCTGAAATTGGAAATCTAGAGGTATATTAGCACCATAAACAGGTGTGCCAAAAATTGTGACTATCGGGTGATGTTTAGGTATAGCCCCCATATAGACCGATTTCCCGATTTTACTTCTTGGGCTTCTAGAATCCGTAGTTATTATCCAATTTGGTTGAAATTTGAAATCTAGAGGTATTTTAGGACCATAAAGAGGTGTGCTAAAAATGGTGAGTATCGGTCCAGGTTTTGGTATATCCCCCATATAGACCGATCTCCCGATATGGGGTCTTGGGCTTATAGAATCCGTAGTGTTTATCGAATTTGCCTGAAATTGGAAATCTAGGGGTATTTTAGAACAATAAAGAGGTGTGCCGAAAATGGTGAGTATCGGTCCATGTTTTGGTATAGCCCCCATATAGACCGATCTCCAGTTTTTACTTCTTGGGCGTCTACAATCAGTAGTTTTTATCCAATTTGCCTGAAATTAGAAATCTAGAGGTATTTTAAAACCCTAAAGAGGTGTGCTGAAAATGATGAGTATCGGACCATGTTTTTATTTAGCCTCCATATAGACGGATCTCCAGATTTTATTCTTGGGCTTATAGAAACCGTAGTTTTTATCCAACTTGCCTCAAATTGGAAATCTAGAGATATTTTAGGACCATAAAAAAATGGTGAGTATAGGTCCATGTTATAGCCATCAGATAGACCGATCTCCCGATATTACCTTTTGGGCTTCTAGAAACCGTAATTGTTGTCCACTTTGCCTGAAATCGAAAATCTGGAGGTTTTTACGAATATAAATAGGTTTGTAAGAAATTATTTTTTGTTTTTTAGGCTTTAGAATCCGTAGTTTTTATCTAATTTGCCTGAAATGAGAAATCTAGAGGTATTTAGGACCTTAAATATGAGAGGCGAAAATGGCGTGTATTGGTCCATGTTTTGGTTTATCTCTCAAATAGACCGATCACCCGATTTTACTTCTCGGGCTTTTAGAAACCATAGTTTTTATCAAATTTACATGAAATTTTAAATCTAGAAGTATTTTATTTTAAAGAGGTGTGCCGAAAATGGTGAATATCGGTCCATGTGCACTGATAAAGAAAATTGCTTGAAACTGAATTATATTTTCCAGATTTTACTTCTGGTAATCATTTAAATAATGGGGGTAAAAATCTACGGGTGTTAGATTTTAAATCAAGGCGGTATTTCATCGTTTTCTTGTACTGGTTGAACTGATCTGCTTGTCATCAAATCCCCCTGAAATGTTCACAGGAAACTATAATATTTGATTCATGGTGGTGGGTATTTAAGATTCGGCCCGGCCGAACTTACTGCTTTATATACTTGTTTCTTCATACGCTATCAAAGCCCTTTAAAAACAAGTTAACGACTACTTTATTTTCCAAATTAAGACTCGACTTCTAGTAGAAATTATGCTGTGTTTCAAGTAAAAAACGTCTTTAAAATAAAGTGTTGAAAAACATGTCTTATATTTGAACGATTTTTTGCTTTGTAGTCAAGATGCAAAAAAACAACAAATTTAAAGACAATTTCATTAAATTTAAAGATTTTTTCTAAATTATTAAAGTCAAGTTGACCTTAGCTCAAACACTTTTTCTTTCATGTTATGATATCCATTTTTAAATCAAATCACTTAATTATAAGGACAATACGACTTCATTGAAAAGTTTATCGACCTTTGGTCAAGGAAAAAAACTTTATACTAGAGAAATGCGTCTTCTATGCTAAGCAAACTTTGCATTCGTATTTTAAAGACATGAAATCTTTGACCTCACGACAATATTTTTTTCAGTGTAGATTCCGTTAATGCTATATTGCGTGTATTGCCTCTAGACAAGTGGAAGGTCTAAAGTCGGACGGGAATGACTATATAATACCATTCGCCATTTTCTAGACCAACAATTTTGATACCATCTCAAATCTTTCAAATTTTGTTGCGACATATATAAAGGTTTTTATTCCATATACATATGCTGAAAAAAATATTGTCGTGTCAATGTCAAAGATTTCATGTCCTTAAAATACAAATTCATTTCTTTTTTTCTTTTTTTTTTGTTTCTTTTTCCAAAAGTCGATAAACTTTATAATGAAGTTGTTTTGTCTTTATAGTTAGGAGATTCGACGTAAATATGGATAGCTATACATGAAAGAAAATTTTGTTGAACTAAGGCCAACATGGCTTTCTGAAAAATTCTTCAAAATAGTCTTTAAATTTGTTGTATTTTTGTATCTGAATTGTAAAGCAAAAAAGCGTTAAAATAGGAGATGTTTTTCATTTTAAAGACGTTTTACTTGAAACATAGCATTATTTCTATGTGAAGAATTTGGAAATGTAAGTTGCCATTTAACACGTTTTTTAAACCACTTTGAGACCTGACGAATAAATTAAATTAATATGTTTCTTAAAGCTATCCTCACTTCAATTCTTCACGTTATTGGCTCGGAATGAATTCCAAAACCATTAGTGTAAATACAATATCGTTTTTTTTTTCAGTGTATATTTTAATCTGAACCGATTTGAACAAGATTTTTAACACTTCGGAAAAAAATAATCGCAAAGATTTAGATTTTCGATTATCAACTATTTTTTTAATTTTGACTATCAAAAATCGATTTTATATTATTAACTATTTCTTAATTTTGATTATCAAAACCCGATTTTAATGTTTTCTATTTTTATATTCATTGATTTCAATTGAATTGAACAGTACCTAGATGTGGAGAAAAGCTCACAATTTTTTCCATTACCACAACACCCAAAAAAAGTTTAAGTTTATTTTAGAAAATTTTAACTAAAATAGTTTTCAATTTGCAACATGTTACAAATAAGTTAATACTTTTTGTCAAAATGAAGAAAGAAAGAATTTTTAAAAATAATTAATTTTTTTCTGTTGTTTAAGAAAATTTCATATGTTGGAAGAAAAAATTGGATTTAAAAATTGTTAAAATGTCTTTAGCGCTGTACGAAGTTCGATACAGGTACAATTTTAGTAAAATTTACTCATTTAAGAGACTTATGAACTCAATTTAAGCAACTTCTGCCATTTTAGGAAAATATGAACTATTTTATTTTTTAGTAAAATTGTGCACTATATTTGTATACAACTTTTTTTTTCTTATTTTTAGTTCACGTCATTAAAGTTAGCAAAAAAATATTCAAATAAGGAACATTTACTCATATTGTGCAAAATTTAAAATCAACTAATCTTCATGAACTAAAATAAAGTTCAGTTGGCATTAGAGCCCATTTTTTTTGGGTGTATATTAAACAAATTAAAATAATAACATTTTTACTGCGTTTCTTATTAATATTTTGTATAATCATTATTTCTACGAAATTCGTTTATGAAAAATCGAATATTCAAATTTCGATTGGTAAAAATAATCGAAAATCGATTTTTGATTGAAAGTCAATAATGGAAAAGTCGAAAAATCGATTATTGGTTTCCACTATAGATCCCTATTAAAGAAAGTTTAAAGTCGGGAGGGGTCGACTAAATTATACCCCTCACACCCAGAAAAAAGTGACCCCTTCTTTAAGTTAAAATGAACTTACTGTGAAGAAAGTTGAACTTCGTATAGCGCCAAAGACATTCTTATTTTTTTGAACGATGTGATTTTCGTAGAAATTAGGTATAATGCATTCCATATATTAGTTAACATTTTCCTATATTTATTTACCACTATGCTACAGAATGAAAAAATTTAACTGATTTGAATTCATATATGGAATGAGTTTATTGAAATTTTTTCATTCATTTGGACAAATCTTACATATTTGTGGTAAAACTTTTACTTCATAATTAGAACTGCTTACCTTCGTTTTTAAATACAATTTTATTTATTTATATAAGCAATTTTATCTTCAATAAAAGACATGTTTTATTAATATATTGAATATATTTATTAAGAATCAACAGCATCGACTGGCCTTGAAATATTAGTTTATTATTCCACTATTTCCAATTTCCATGTAATGTCATCAACTGCAAAACGCATTTTTTCTTCTTCTTGCACCTTTCACTTTTAATAAGTTGCTGCGTAACGATTTTGTCCTCCTTTTACAATTTCAATACCTACAAATATAAAAAATCATAAACCATTTTTGTTACAAAAGGTTAGCGTCACTGAATATTACCTGATAATTGAAGATTCCAAAATGAAGACAAATGAAAGGGTTTTTATTCTGCTGGTGTTTTCTTTCTTTATACACCATCACGAACATTGATAGATTTATTTTCAAAAAAAACGAACATTTTTCTCACTAATTTAAAATAATAAATCTTTTATATATTTTATTTGTTACTTATTATATTATTTTACCATATTATTTTATATTATATTATATTATATTATTTTACCATATTATTTTATTTTTTAACAATCTCTCCGAAACAACGCGATTCCAACTAAAAAACAACCCACGCGCAAACATATCGATTACACCCACGCGCAAACACATCGATTACGATGACAGGTATCGATTACAGGTAAACAATAGAAATATAGGAAAATTTCCTATATTCTAACAAGTGTGTTTCCTTAAGTTTTGAAAGGATTGCATACTTCTTAGTACGAATGAACTAAAATATTTTTCTATGCCAAGTATTGTTCGTATGTATGAAAAACTTTCTATTATAAAGGAAGTCGCAATTATCATTTTATAAGAAATTTTACTAATTTTGAGGAAACTTGGTTTTAGTTCGGATTTTGTTTATTTTTACGAATGCTTTGTTATCGGTGAATAAAATTTTCTTGTTCAGTAGTAAATTCTTATACCCAGCGAAGAAAACAGTATTAGTAAAATTCCATGCCTTATTCTAGTTAATGAACTATTCCTAACTGCTTACAGTTTAGGATTGTTTTACTGAAACGAGTAAATTTTATTATTTCTCACAAAAATTTACCTTAATGGAAATAAAATGGATAAACTATATTGATGAAGAATTTTTCCTTTAGTTTCGAAGGCACTTTTTTCTGGGTGCACCACTTTGTGGACTAAACATTTTTAACACATCCCAAATCCTGCAAATATAGTATCATAAAACCAAACGCAACTAAAAAAACGCATTGCCTAGAAAAGCATCTTTTGATTGTGCATGTCTCTTATTGTTTACAATCAATTGTATGAATTATAAGCTTATACGAGTATTGTATAAATATGAGAACAAAACTATGTGTTGGCGCTCTCAATAGATAGTCATTATTTTCGTATATATTATGTAAAGTTTCTTGAATTTTACGAAAACTATTATATACACCCAGAAAAATATAGAGGACATGACTTAATAGACTTACCCTGTATACACCGTACACCCAATTTTCAATATTTTATGTCCTTTTAGTTAAATCACACTTCCTCTCATACAGAAAAAATCAACAATTGTATACTATAAATAGGTCACCTTAATTGCTCAAGGGCAATATCAGAAATGACAAAAAATGGATTTCACTTTTTCCATAGAAAAAAAACGAAACACATGTTCGACTATATAAAACTGGAAAGTAAATATTAGAAGGACCCCCTTAACATACTCCAACAATTTTAAATAAAGCATAAAAAGATAATGTATAATCGACTCTCAAAGTCATGTTCTCCCAGGTGGACATCGGTAGTGAAAGGGTTAAGCAAAAGTACTCTTCTTGTTGCAAAATATAGTAAAATCTAAAAATTGGAAAAATTCCCATGGCATTAAATTTTCCTGGTTTTAACAACGCTTTGTGGAAATCTCAAAATGTGGAGTAAAATGTAGTTAAATTTTCGTGCGAGGTAGTTCATTCTTCCTATAAAACAGTTTACATATAAACCGATCACCAGATTTGACCTCCGGAACCTCTTGGAAGACCAAAATTCATCTGATTCAGTTGAAATTTGGTACGTGGTGTTAATATATGGCCTCAAACTCCCATGCAAAAATTGGTCGATATCGGTCCATAATTATATATAGGCCCCATATAAACCGATCCCCAGATTTGACCTCCAGAGCCTCTTGGAAGAGCAAAATTCTTGCCATTCGATTGAAATTTGGTACGTGATGTTAGTATATGGTATCCAACAACCATGCAGGAATTGGTTCCTATCAGTCCATAATTATATATAGCTCCCATATAAACCGATCCCCAGATTTGACCTCCGGTGCCTTTTGGAGAAGCAAAATTCATCCGATCTGCTTGAAATTTGGTACGTGGTGGTAGTATATGACATTTAACAACCATGCCAAAAGTGGTCCATATCAGTCCATAATCGTACATAGCCCCATATAAACCGATCCCGAGATTTGGTTTTGGAACCTCTTGGAGGAGCAAATTTCATCCGAGTGAGTTGAAATTTGGTACATTGTGCTAGTATATGGTCGTTAACAACCATGCCTAACTAGGTCCATATCGGTCTATAGTTATATATGGCCCTCAGATAAATCGATCCACAATCACACAAAAATTGGTCCATATCAAGTTCATAATTGTATATAGCCCCCATATAAGCGACCCCCCATATTTCAATTCTGACTCTCTACGAACAAAAAGTCCATATCGATTCGTAATTATTTGTAGACTTAACTATATATAACTTGTTTGTCTAATATATACCATGTATGGACTAAATCACAATTTAGAAAACGATGTTAAGAAGTTTTAAGATACCACAACCCAAGTAATTCGATTGTGGATGACAGTCTTTCGTAGAAGTTTCTACGCAATCCATGGTGGTGGGTACATAAGATTCGGCCTGGCCGAACTTGCGGTCGTATATACTTGTTCTGATTCAATCACGAAATTAATTGATCCAATTAATTTTTAATTGAAATGTCTTCAATCACAGAAATGATAGTATCAATTAAAAAATTAATTGAAGGTCAATTACTAAATTAATTGATCCAATTGAAAAATTAATTGATACTATTAATTTTTGTGATTGACTTTTGTTTCAATTAAAAAATTTGTTGAATCAATTAAATGTTTAATTGAATATTTTTTAAAACTCAATTAAGACTTTAATTGGAAAAATTTTCGTGATTTTTTTTTTCTGTGTAGGTGGACATTAGTAGTCAAAGGTGTCAATTCACCTAAATATACTGAAACACATTTTAATATGTGACCTTCAATTCTGTTAAAAATGTTGTTTTTTTTTTTTGCATGTATTTTGGAAAATAGTGCACCCAGAAAAAAGTGACCCCTTCTTTAAGTTAAAATGAACTCATTATGAAGAAAGTTGAACTTCGTATAGCGCCAAAGACATTTTTATTTGTTTGAACGATGTGATTTTCGTAGAAATTAGGAATAATGCATTCCATATATTAGTTAACATTTTCCTATATTTATATACCACTATGCTACAGAATGAAAAAATTTAACTGATTTGAATTCATATATGGAATGAGTTTATTGAAATTTTTTCATTCATTTGGACAAATCTTACATATTTGTGGTACAACTTTTACTTCATAATTAGAACTGCTTACCTTCGTTTTTAAATACAATTTTATTTATTTATATAAGCAATTTTATCTTCAATAAAAGACATGTTTTATTAATATATTGAATATATTTATTAAGAATCAACAGCATCGACTGGCCTTGAAATATTAGTTTATTATTCCACTATTTCCAATTTCCATGTAATGTCATCAACTGCAAAACGCATTTTTTCTTCTTCTTGTACCTTTCACTTTTAATAAGTTGCTGCGTAACGATTTTGTCCTCCTTTTACAATTTCAATACCTACAAATATAAAAAAAATCATAAACCATTTTTGTTACAAAAGGTTAGCGTCACTGAATATTACCTGATAATTGAAGATTCCAAAATGAAGACAAATGAAAGGGTTGTTATTCTGCTGGTGTTTTCTTTCTTTATACACTATCACGAACATTGATAGATTTATTTTCAAATACGAACATTTTTCTCACTAATTTAAAATAATAATTATTTTATATATTTTATTTGTTACTTATTATATTATTTTACCATATTATTTTTTAACAATCTCTCCGTATACCACAACAACGCGATTCCAACTAAAAAAACAACCCACGCGCAAACATATCGATTACACCCACGCGCAAACACATCGATTACGATGACAGGTATCGATTACAGGTAGACAATAGAAATATAGGAAAATTTCCTATATTCTAACAAGTGTGTTTCCTTAAGATTTGAAAGGATTGCATACTTCTTAGTACGAATGAATTAAAATATTTTTCTATGCCAAGTGTTGTTCGTATGTATGAAAAACTTTCTATTGTAAAGGAAGTCGCAATTATCATTTTATAAGAAATTTTACTAATTTTGAGGAAACTTGGTTTTAGTTCGGATTTTGTTTATTTTTACGAATGCTTTGTTATCGGTGAATAAAATTTTCTTGTTCAGTAGGAAATTCTTATACCCAGCGAAGAAAACAGTATGAGTAAAATTCCATGCCTTATTCTAGTTAATGAACTATTCCCAACTGCTTACAGTTTAGGATTTTTTTACTGAAACGAGTAAATTTTATTATTTCTCACAAAAATTTACCTTAATGGAAATAAAATGGATAAACTATATTGATGAAGAATTTTTCCTTTAGTTTCGAAGGCACTTTTTTCTGGGTGTAAGCGCACTTCTATTTTGTGGAAAAGTCCACAAATTTATAAAAATTTACAAGTTGATGTACAAATTTATATTTTATTTTTTTTAGTTTATTTAGTATAAAACGATTGACTTGTTCGCTGATTTTTTTTGCTCTATTTTTACATCTCATGGAATTACTGCTACTTAATCATTTAGATTCTGTTATTGATTTTGGGTCACTTGAATTAAATATGGATGATATTTTCTTTGGTATTTCTAAATTGAAACCTTCTTTTCATATTGATTCAGATGGATTATGTGGATTGTTTATTAAAAATTGCAAATTATCTTTGGCACCTTCTTTGCTAATATTATTTAACATGTCCTTGAGACTTGGAATTTACCTTGATCGTTGGAAGTTTGCTGCAATTACCTATACATAAATCAGGAGCTAAAGATGATATATCTAATTACAGGCCAATTTCTAAATTATGCAATATTAGTAAAATATTTGAGCACATCGTTTTTGAAAAACTGTATTTTGTTGTGAGATTTGTAATATCTCCATACCAACCCAGCAAAAACTCCTATTACCAGGTATGAGTACAAGTATGCCTGCGCCAAATTGGTAACAACTTCCTCGTACATATATCAGTAGTAATACTTTTACACGGGCATGACATTGGAGGAAAGTACTTCCGTGCAAGCATACCAGCAGTCGAAAAATAAGTACTTCTTCGCAAGCATACCAGCTCTCCAAAAATAATATCTTTTCCATAAAGATACCCAAAAAGTGCGAACTCACCCCTGTTGTTTTGTAATCCAAAACACTATACCACGCTCCACGACATGGATCTATTCAATGTTGTTATTTTGTAATATAAATTATATACTATACAGCTTTAGAAAACAAAGGTATATTTTATTATCAATTTTTTTCTGAAATGCAATTTGGCATTACTTATCGCTACTACTAACGGTGCCCACTGTAGAGCCGAACCCTGACCTCAAGATATGATTTTGATTACCGGTATTAATAGAAAGAATCACTTTTTGCCTACACAGGGAAGTTATTATTTTTAAATCCCAGGTAATACTGCAAGTAGTAACTTTTTGATTACCGGTATTACTGAAAGAATCACTAGTGCTTACCCAGTTTTTGCTGGGAACATGGTTTCATTCGTGGTTGCTCTACTATGACTAATTTGGCGGTATTTAGTAACTACTGCATAACTAGTTTTGAATTTGATATGCACACCCAGAAAAAAGTGCCTTCGAAACTAAAGGAAAAAATTTTCACCAATATGGTTTATCCATTTTATTACCATTAATGTAAATTTTTGTGAGAAATAATAAAATTTACTCGTTTCAGTAAAAAACTCCTAAACTGTAAGCAGTTAGGAATAGTTCATTAACTAGAATAAGGCATGGAATTTTATTCATACTGTTTTCTTCGCTGGGTATAAGAATTTACTACTGAACAAGAAAATTTTATTCACCGATAACAAAGCATTCGTTAAAATAAACAAAATCCGAACTAAAACCAAGTTTCCTCAAAATTAGTAAAATTTCCTATAAAATGATAATTGCGACTTCCTTTATAATAGAAAGTTTTTCATACATACGAACAACACTTGGCATAGAAAAATATTTTAGTTCATTCGTACTAAGAAGTATGCAATCCTTTCAAAACTTAAGGAAACACACTTGTTAGAATATAGGAAATTTTCCTAAATTTCTATTGTCTACCTGCAATCGATACCTGACATCGTAATCGATGTGTTTGCGCTTGGGTGTATCGATATGTTTGCGCGTGGGTTGTTTTTTTAGTTGGAATCGCGTTGTTGTGGTATACAGAGAGATTGTTAAAAAATAATATGGTAAAATAATATAATAAATAACAAATAAAATATATAAAATATTTGTTATTTTAAATTAGTGAGAAAAATGTTCGTTTTTTTGAAAATAAATCTATCAATGTTCGTCATGGTGTATAAAGAATGAAAACACCAGCAGAATAACAACCCTTTCATTTGTCTTCATTTTGGAATCTTCAATTATCAGGTAATATTCAGTGACGCTAACCTTTTGTAACAAAAATGGTTTATGATTTTTTATATTTGTAGGTATTGAAATCGTTAGGCAGCAACTTATTAAAAGTGAAAAGTACAAGAAGAAGAAAAAGTGCGTTTTACAGTTGATAATATCACATGGAAATTGGAAATAATTGAATAATAAACTAATATTTCAAGGACAGTCGATGCTGTTGATTCTTAATAAATATATTCAATATATTAATAAAACATGTCTTTTATTGAAGATAAAATTGCTTATATACATAAATAAAATTGTATTTAAAAACGAAGGTAAGCAGTTCTAATTATGAAGTAAAAGTTTTACCACAAATATGTAAGATTTGTCCAAATGAATGAAAAAATTTCAATAAAATCATTCCATATATGAATTCAAATCAGTTAAATTTTTTCATTCTGTAGTATTGTGGTACATAAATATAGGAAAATGTTAACTAATATATGGAATGCATTATACCTAATTTCTACGAAAATCACATCGTTCAAACAAATAAAAATGTCTTTGGCGCTATACGAAGTTCAACTTTCTTCACAATGAGTTCATTTTAACTTAAAGAAGGGGTCACTTTTTTCTGGGTGCAAGTAGGTACTATCTACACAGATTTTTCTAAAGCCTTTGACAAGGTAGCTCTCCACGTGCTAGTTAATAAATTATTTTCTTTGGGATTCCATTGAAAATTTCTTGATTGGATTGGATCTTATTTGATGGATAGAAGTTACTTTGTTTGTGTTGATGACCACTGCTCATATATCTATAAAGCGACTTCCGGGGTCCCATAGGGGAGTATTTTGGGACCTCTACTTTTTGCTTTGTTTATCAATGATATTCACTACTGTGTTAAGTTCTCTAAGAAGGGTTTCCTGCGTATAAATACATTATCTGATATTCATCGTCTTTTTATACCCTGCGCCACACTGTGGAACAGGGTATTATAAGTTAGTGCATATGTTTGTAACACCCAGAAGGAGACGAGATAGACACATGGTGTATTTGGCAATAATGCTCAGGGTGGGTCCCTGAGTCGATATAACCATGTCCGTCTGTCCGTCTGTCTGTGAACACATTTTTGTGATCAAACTCTAGGTCGCAATTTAAGTCCAATCGCCTTCAAATTTGGCACATATTCCTAATTTGGGTCAGAATAGAACCCTATTGATTTTGGAAGAAATCGGTTCAGATTTAGATATAGCCGACTAACATAGATTTGGGTTCCAGAGAGGATAATTTTACAATGATGAGAATTCTGGCAAATTATACAACGGGCATAAATATTTGTCATATTAATACACAAAGTTTAAATAACAAAATCGATGAATTTCGTATACTTTTTGAACATTCAGGGATAGATGCAGTATGCGTTTCTGAAACTTGGTTTCATCCTGACTGCAATGATGAAACATACAAACTAAATGGATACAGACTTTTTAGAGCTGACCGGCAAACTAACGGAGGGGGAGTTGCTATATATCTTCGAGATACACTAAGATGTAATTTGATAGATTCATCCGAAAGCTTTCAAATTCATGAGCACTTTTTTCTGGAAGTGTTATGCAATGACACCAAAATTTTACTTGGATGCATCTATAGGCCAAATCGCCAAATTTCTATTGAGCCAATTATTTCAAAATTGGAATCCATATCGGTTGAATACAGTGACATAGTTATAACAGGAGACTTCAACAGTAATGTACTTCTGGAAAAAAATCTAGTTGATGCAATGGAAACTTTGAATTTGAATTTGGTCAATTCCTGTAATCCAACACATTTCTCTACCACAGTTAATATCTTACTGGACCTGGTATTTGTGAACAACAATGAGAGAGTCCTCCACTATGATCAACTGAGTGGATCAGGTTTCTCAAAACATGATATTATATTTCTTTCATATGACTGCTCAATAACATCACAAATCAATACATATACATATCGTGACTTTAAGAGAATCAACATCTCAGCTTTGGAATGTGACTTATCAAACAAATGTTGGACCCCATTATATTTCCTCTCAACATCTGAAGAAAAAACTAGATACCTTACAGATGAAATAATAAATTTATACAACCAACATGTTCCACTAGGTTAAAGTGGCAGCCCGATTAAGATTCAGGCTCACTTAGACTATTCAGTCCATTGTGATAAACATGTTCCACTAGTAATAACACCCAAATTAAGACCTTGGTTCAAGGAAGACACTAAACTGTTAATTGAGAAAAGAGACAAAGCTTATAGGCGATGGAAACGATATAAGACTCCGTCTCTCTACAAGTCTTATAAAATTGCTAGAAACAAGGTAGTGGCAAAAGTAAAAAAAGACAAAATATTGTACTACGACAACAAATTCGATTCATTCGAGCCATTGGAAGTAAGCAGACATGGAAAGGAATTCAAGAAATATGTGGCATAAAAAACGAACAGTTGTTAGTTATGATATCAATGTTGATGAACTGAACGAAAAATTTGTTAATCTGCCAATTCTGGAAATCGAGGATAACATAACCGTGCAGCAGCCTCTAAATATCGATGCAGAGCAGATTTTAACTTTTTATAATGTGGAGGAAGAAGATGTACTGCGTGCCTTAATATCGATTAAGTCAAACGCTACAGGATACGATGACATAAATCCTAAATTTGTTAAACTGATAGCACCACAAATTCTAAGACCATTAACACATGTCATCAATTTCACCATAACAACTAGCACTTTTCCAAATATTTGGAAATGCTCCAAAGTCATCCCAATAGAAAAGGCCCTTAAAGAGTTTAGACCTATATCCATCCTGCCCTTTTTATCCAAAGTCTTTGAAAAACTAATACATGAACAGATTTATACACATCTACAAAACCGAAAACTTCTTTCAAATTCCCAGTCAGGCTTCAGATCGAATCATAGTTGTCTTACGGCCCTGGTTGACGTCTCCGAATCTTTGCGTTATAGCCTCGACAATAATGAAGTCTCAGTACTTATCTTATTAGATCACTCCAAGGCATTTGATTCAGTGCATTACCCTACATTGTGTCGGAAACTATCCGACATGTTTGCCTTCTCCGATACTGCTACAAGACTGATAGCTTCCTACTTAAAAGATCGCCAACAATTTACTGTACATCAAGGTCAATCTTCATCGTCGCTTCCATTAAAAAGAGGTGTACCTCAAGGCTCTATATTGGGACCACTGTTATACACAATGTATTCTAATGATTTGCCGAATGTGATCCAACACTGTAACGTCAGAATGTATGCGGATGACGTACAACTACATATTTCATCCAAAATTTCAATGCTTGATGATTGCATTTCTATGGTAAACCACGATCTCTCAAACATATTACAATGGGCAAGTAAAAACGGACTTTTATTGAACCCCAGAAAGTCAAAAGCAATGATTGTTCGTAGAAAGAACGGACTTTTATTGAACCCCAGAAAGTCAAAAGCAATGATTGTTCGTAGAAAGAATGTTGAGATTAGAGATGTCAATATACACCCAGGGGGCACCCGTATTGAAATTGTACCCAAGGCAAAAAATTTGGGAGTTGTATTTAATGAACATCTCAGTTGGACTGACCATATAAACATGGCGTGCGCAAGTGTATATGCCAAGCTACGAAACCTTTGGTTAACACAATATTTTACTCCATTCAAAATCAGAATGCTATTGGCAAAAACATATTTAACTCCTACACTTACATACTGCTGCGAAATTTTTGCTGGTTGTAATGTTAGAGACGCTGAAAAACTCACAAAAACATTCAACAATATAGCCAGATATGTTTATGGAATCAGAAGATTCGATAGAATTTCCGTTTATGCGAATCAAATATATAACATGCCGTTCCAATGCTATATAACATATAGAATTCTCTCCTTTTTCCATAAAATAATATACACAAAAGAACCGAGCTACCTCTATGAAAGGATAACCTTCTCTAGATCAAGGAGAGGCAGAAATGTAACCCAACTATTCCACAGGAGTCAAATATCGGAAAGACAATTCTATGTTAGAGCTATCCGTCTCTGGAATCAATTACCAAACGATACTCAAACTATCGCCAACACAGCTAAATTTAAAACGTGTTTAAAAAACTTCCTACAGATTTAGATATAGCTTCCATATATATCTTTCGCCCGATATGCGCTAATATGGACCCAGCAGCCAGAGTTTTATAGCGATTTGTTTGAAATTTTGTACAAACATAACACTTGGTCGTATAGTCAAGTGTGCAAAATTTGATTGAAATCGGTTCAGATTTAGATATAGCTCCCATATATATCTTTCGCCCGATATGGACTTATATGGCCGAATTTGGTTGAAATTTTGCACTAGGAGTACAGTTAGTAGTATAGACAAGTGTGCAAAATTTTATTGAAATCGGTTTAGATTTAGATATAGCTCCCATATATATGTTTTTCTGATTTCGACAAAAATGTCAAAATACCAACATTTTCCTTGTTAAATCGCCACTGCTTAGTCGAAAAGGTGTAAAAATGACTCTAATTTTTCTAAACTTCTAATACATATATATCGAGCGATAAATCATAAATAAACTTTTGCGAAGTTTCCTTAAAATTGCTTCAGATCTAAATGTTTCCCATATTTTTTACTAAAATTGCGTTCCACCCTAGTGCATTAGCCAACTTAAATTTTGAGTCTATAGATTTTGTAAAAGTCTATCAAAATCTGTCCAAATCGAGTGATATTTAAATGTATAAAATTGGAAGTTGTTCCACAAACATTTCTTTAAAAGCCCATCCCAGAATCCCCCATCGAGTTTTTTCAACTTCCGATGCAGTCCTTTTGGACAAGTCCACAAACATTTCTTCTAAAGCGCATCTTGGGATCCCCCAATAATTTTTTTCCACTTCCGATACAGTCCTTTTGGACAAGTGCACAAACATTTCTTCTAAAGCGCATCTTGGTATCCCCCAATGATTTTTTTCTACTTCCAATGCAGTCCTTGTGGACAAGTATTAGAAAGAACGCAATCAGGCTATTTTAAGTGCAAATTTTGTACAATTAAATTTTACAAAAAAATAGAAAACTAATAAAAAAAAAAGAAAAAAATAGAAATTAATAAAAAAGTAAAAATAAATAATAAAAAAAAATAAATTTCATCCCCGCTAGGATTTGAACCTGTGCCGTTTGACTTTTTCACTTCCATGGAAGTTCTTTTGAGAAGGTTTTGCAAATTACGAGAATTTTTAATTTTTTTGTTGATTTTTAATGGAAAAAATATATTTATACGAAAATATATGCCGAAAATCAAAAATAAAAACGATGCATGACATAAAAAAATTATTTTTTAGAAAATATTTGATAAAAAAATTGCCGCTGGTGAGATTTGAACCTGCGTTTCTTATTTTTTCGTTCATACTAATAAAGAACATCTCGAGAAGCAATTATATTGTCATTCCATGGTGTCGTTTTACGTCCATATCACAAACATTTGAATTGACCTTTCGACGCTTTATGTTCAATGGCGTTTGTGGCTGAGTGTGCTAAGACGTTCTGTTATGGTGCCAGCAACCCAGGTTCAACCCCTGGTCGGAGCGAAAAAGTTTTTCAAATTGTAACAATTAGATAATAGGAAAATAATTGTGTAATAAAATATATGAATGAAACAAAAGTGAAATTGGATGAAAAAATTTTTTTTTCGCTTTTTAAATTTCTTCATTCAAATTAACTTCCAGGGCACAACTTCTAAAGCAATGCAAAGGATCCAAAAAGGGAGTACTTCCGTCCTATGACAAGCCCATGTAAAATTCATTGGAGATGATCCAAGTTTGCACTACTTCCGGATCACAGATTGGGGATCCAAACTACTTTTTGGGAAGCTCTTTTTTTGCTGGGAAATAATTTTCTTTTTATAGTTTAACATATTATAATTTGTGGTTATTTCATATTAGTTTTTTTAATTTAGAACTTATATTAACAAATCTTGTGAAGCTTTTCTCTTCCATCTTGTGAAGGTTTCGGGATTTGACATAAGGTTTGATGCTAATGGATTTGGATGACTATCAATTCTGGATTTATATCTTGTTATTTGGGATATCACCTCTTCCTTTACTGTCTTGATGTTAAGTTCCTCATGGAGACGTTTGTTTGTTATGTAAGTTGGAGCATTTACAATTTCTCTCAAGGTTTTTGACTGGAATTGTTGCAGAAATTTTATGTTGGTGTTAGAGGCAGTTCCCCATAGTAGTCCCCACACCCTCAAAAAAAATCGCTTCTTTAACATATGTTCCAAACATATTTTGCAGGAAGCACATATATTATTGGATACTGCCGAAACATTAATATGTTTGTTTTATGTGAACATATTATATGTTTGGAAGCATTTTGAGCCCAAAAATATTATATGCTTGGAAGAATTTTCCCCAAAGAAGATTGTGCTCATTCCCTAACATAATTGTCACTTCCACGAAATTTTTAGTTCTTGGTACCTTTGTCTGTAATACAAATAATGTTGAAGAAATTATTCAATTTTATAAATTTTACCTTTCGCCCGGACGGAGAATCGAACCGAGAACCATACAGTTTGTAAGCCTACACACTATCCACTGGGCTACGTAGCTGTTATAGTCACCAGTAGACAATTATTATAAAAGTTACATTTTTTATAGCATAGTTTGCAGCGCCCACGAGCACATGCAAACATAACATTATTTAAAATAAACATACATTTGTTGGCCACGTGGAGCAGTGGTTAGCTTGTCTGCCTTGCATGCAAAGGGTCGTGGGTTCAATTCCTGCTCCGACCGAACCAATCTTTTTTTTTTGTAATTTAGACATTTATACTATATTAAATTTTTATAATGAAACTTCGAAGTGTCGGTTATTAAAGATTTACAGTCAGAAACAGTGCTTGATATAAACGAAATGGCTTTTGAATAAAATATTATTATTTTTTGCAAAAATAACAATTTTATAAAAAACACTGTTTTTGGTATAAAAGTTTGAAATTTTGGAAGAAAATCAAAAACTCTAACAAAAGAAGAGTATAAACATACATAAATAATTTTATAATGTATTTAGGCGTTAGCCGTTTTTTACTAGCATTTAACACCATTTTAAATGCCTTTTAAACTTATCGTGTTTTATATTTTTTTTTTTTTGTTTTTAATTTCATTTTTACCTTTAAGGCCATTAAAAAATGTGTGTCCATAATGCCAAATTGATAAACAAAACACTTGTCCACACATACATAAAATTCTCCTCTCAAGGCGAAAACACAGGCTGTTTTTCAAATCTCTATGCTCTTGGTTCCGATTGTATATTCTCTTTACTCCGAATACTCATTATAATATTCAAATTAATTAATATTTAGACTTAAGCATATCAAATTTTTGGCCTTATCATAAAGCAGTTTTCCGAAACAATATACAACCGTTTCACAGAAATTGTAAATATATATATGTTTACTCGAAATTTGTAAATTTATATATGTTTACATTCACACATATTATTTTTATAAAACATTCATGCCCCAAACATAATATATTTTAACATATTAACATATGTGTCCCAAACATTTAGTGTTAGTTTAGGAACATTACATGTTGGCACTTAAATATATTTTGTTTAAAAATTGTGCCCGAAACACATTTTGTTTATATCGGAACATATGAAAAACATATTTTTCTAACAGTGCATATGTCCACACTGGTTTTATGATACATTTGTAGATTAAAAGTTTGTTCTCAAGGGAGAGCTTCGAACGACGGCCGATAAGAAACCTCAGCTTATTTATTTGTATGTTTAAAGCTTTCCGTTTTGTTTGAATGTGCTTGTTCCGTTTCAGCTTCCTATCTAGGTAGATTCCTAGATACTTAATATCATCATGCTGTGGTATTTGAGTTTGGTTCATAAGAACTGGTGGACATGTTGTTTGTTTTAAAGTAAACGTTACATGAGAGGATTTAGTTTCGTTTGCTTTTATACGCCACTCTTTCAACCAAGTGGAGAGCTTATTTAGATGTCTTTGCAACAAGACGCTAGCGGCTTTGGGATTTTTATTCACTGCTAGGACCGCTGTATCGTCTGCAAAGGATCCTATCAAAGTTTGTTGGCCTACAGGGATATCTGCTGTGAATAGTACATACAATAAAGGACCAAGTACCGAACATTGTGGGACCCCAGCATTAATATCTTCGATTTGGCTAATTTCTCCCTTCTCTTTTACATAAAGGTATCTATCTTGTATGTAAGATTTCACGAATAAGTAATAATTTATTGGCAAAAGTATTTTGAGTTTGTAAAGAAGGCCTTCATGCCATACTTTATCAAATGCTTGTGATATATCAAGAAATGCTGCCGTGCAAAACTGCTTGTTTTCAAATGAGTTATTATTACACCCTCAAAAAAATCGCTTCTGTAACATATACTCCCAAACATATTTTGCTTTAAGCATATAAAGTTTTGGGTATTGCCCAAACATTTATATGTTTGATTTCTTCCAATATATAATATGTTTGAAAGCATATTGGTCTAAACAATATAATATGTTTGGGTAGTCTAAGTTCCAAACATTTTGTATTTTTCCATCCAAATTCAATAATGTTGTCTTCCAAAAAACTATATGTTCTTATGTGAACATATAATATGTTTGGAAACATTTTGAACCCAAAAATATTATATGCTTAGAAGAATTTTCTCCCAAAGAAGATTGTGCTCAAATTTTTTTTTCTGCCTAATTGTATATTCCCTCACATTTTTCTCACTTTTTCTGTAATACAAACATTTTAGAAGAAATTATTATATTTTATATATTTTTTTAATTTTACCTTTTGCCGGACGGGGATTCGAACAGCGGACAACACAGTTTGTAAGCCAGCACACTAACCACTGGCCTACGTAGCTGTTATGGTCATCAAGAGATAATTATCGTTATAAGTTATATTTATATAGCATAGCTTGCGGCGCCCACGAGCCGATGCAAACATAACATTGTTTAACAACATAACATTGTTAAACATACATTTGTTGGCAGCGTGGAGCAGTGGTTGGTCGTCCGCCTTGCGTGACAGGGGACTTGGGTTCGATCCCTGCTTCGACCAACACCATTTTTTTTTAAATATATTTTTTAACATATATTCCAGATACGTTCGGAAGTTCCCGAAAAGGTGTTCAGCATTACATACTATTATATAAAATTTTTACTACGAAATTGTAAAGTGTGTTTTATAAAAGACTTAAAGTCAGAAAAGAAAAGTGCTTGATATAAACGAAATGGACTGAGTTCAAATCAAATATTATTTTTTTATTGCAACAATAAAAATTGTGTAACAAATAAAGGTTTTTGTATACAAGTTTAAAATTTTCGAAGAAATTCAAAAACTCTTACAAAAGAAGAACGTGAAGTCGAGTATATATAAATATTTTTCCATCGAATCCTAAGGTCAACGATAACCATTCAAAAGCACATGATATTTAAATTCTAAACAGTAATTTTAAAACAGCACATAAATTTATTTTGGTGCTGTTTTAATTTAATTCTTAAGGCCGGTATAAATTGGCATTATCACGTTAAAATGACCATGCTTACCCTTTTACTTTTCTTTAATAATTTCTTTTAAAGAAAATAAACTTATTCAATTGTTGCTTTGGATCTTTCCCCACCATGTTATAATACAATTTACCGGAAAAAATTGTAACGTTATTCTGGTTTTGCCGATAAAATGAGAAATAATTTTAGCGGCAAAACTCGAACTCAATGCCCACTTTTATTTTCGAAAAAATCCGTCAACTCCTCTTGGACTACTCATTAATAAAGAGGAACTAATCTTTGTTTTTATAGATCTTCAAAGGTCGATACTTTCAATGAAGTCGTGTTGTCGTTATAATTAAGTGATTTGACTTAAAAATGGGTATCATAAAATGAAAGAACAAATTTTGGACTAAGGTCAACTTGACTTTAATAATTCAGAAAAATTCTTTAAAATTAATGAAACTGTCTTTAAACTTGTTGCATTTTTGCATCTTGACTACAAGGCAAAAGCCATTCAAAAATAGGATATGTTTATCAATACTTTATTTTAAAGACATTTTTTACTTGAAACATGGCATAATTTCTACTGGAAGTCTTGTTTTTAACGGACATTTTATAGCATATGAAAAAAAGCTGAAAAAGCGAAAAATTGAACTGTGCTTCGTAGAGTCAAGTACACAAAACCCCATTTAAAAGAGAATTGTGTCTTAAAAGCATCCTTACTTGTATTCTCCGCTTCTTTGGTTCGGAATCAATATCAAAATTGTTAAAGTGGAGACACAATCTTTGGAACCGGACATGCTTTTTGTTCAGTGTATAGTGCCCTTTCGTTAGTTTTTTGATTACCTTTGTTTGAATATTTTGACTTACTCGTCCTACGTTCCGATTTGTTTTGACGAAACAAAAAAATTGTGCCCGTAATGCGAAAATGATCAACAAAACTAATGCTCTTTTTTTCAAATGTATTTTATCTTGGTTCCGAATGAGTTTTCTCTCCGAATACTCATTTTAATATTTTACTTAAGCATATACAATTTTTGGCGAAGTCTTATATCAAAAAATATATATTTTTACTCATACTATGTAAATTTATACTTGTTTATATTCACACATAGTATTTTTCCTATATTTAATGAAATTTTCTTTGTGTATGCCACGCTCACAAAAAATCGCTTCTGTAACATATACTCCCAAACATATTTTGCTTCAAGCATATACATTTTTGGCTATTGCCCAAACATTTATATGTTTGATCTCTTCCAATATATAATATGTTTGAAAGCATATTGGTCTAAGCAATATATGTTTGGGTAGTCAATTTCCAAACATTTTGTATTTTTGCATCCAAATTCAATAATGTTGTCTTCCAAAAAACAATATGTTATTATGTGAACATATAATATGTTTGGAAGCATTTTGCACCCAAAAATATTATATGCTTAAAAAAAATTCTCCCAAACAATATTGTGCTCAAAATTTTATTTATTTATTTATATATTTACAATCATAATAAATTATGAAAATAAACAACATAGGTTTTCGACCTGAATGCTCAAAATTTTGTTTCTGCCTAATTGTATATTCCCCCACATCTTTCTCACTTCCACGAGATTTTTTAGTTCTTAGCACCTTTTTCTGTAATACAAAAATTGTAGAAGAAATTATTCAATTGTATGATTTTTTTTATTTTAATTTTACCTTTTGCCGGACGGGGATTCGAACAGCGGACCACACAGTTTGTAAGGATCAAAGAAGTAGCTGATCAATTGCCCAAGCAAAAATAAAATGTTAATTTTGTAATAACAAGCAACAACCACCAACTTAATTCAATATCGCTCCCTGTTAAATAGCGCTCCAAGCTACTAAACACATATATGTTTATAGGCTATTTCTAAATTAATATATGTTTGCATCCAAGCATATTATATTTAAAAACATTTTGTGTCCCAAACATAATATGTTCTAACATATTAACATATATGTCCCAAACATGTTATGCTAGTTTATGAACATTATATGCTTGCACTCAAAAATATTGTGTTTAAAAATTTGTGTTCCAAACATATAATGTTTATAGCCAAACATATGAAAAACAGTCTTTTTCGTCCGTGTATATATTTGTAATGCGCCAATTGGTTACTTTCATTATTTTACTTCCAGCATACACTTTGTCTCTCTTTGTAAACACATATATGTTTATGGGCTATTTCTAAATTAATATATGTTTGCATCCAAGCATATTATATTTACAAACATTTTATGTCCCAAACATAATATGTTCTAACATATTAAGATATATGTCCCAAACATATTATGCTAGTTTATGAACACTATATGTTTGCAATCAAAAATATTGTGTTTAAAAATTTAAGTTCCAAACATATAATGTTTATACCCAAACATATGAAAAACAGTCTTTTTCGTCCGTGTAGTCTCAACTAAGCGGTGTACTTGTTCAATTGTAATGTGATTTCGTCTGAATCCAAATTGGTGATTTGGTATCAAGCCTTTTTGGTCTATGATATGCGTTAGTCGTGAAAGAAATAATTTTTCTAGCACTTTTGAGAGCACTGGCACTTTCCATTGAGGTGGAAAAAAACAACGTGTTAAGCAAGCATTGAATATATATGTTTTGAGATTTATTCCCTAATTTGGCAATTTTTTTAGAACTTTGGGTGTAATTAGATCATATCCTGGTGACTTTTTATCTTTTAAATTTTTTATTTCTTTTCTCACTTTTGATTTCGAAAACTTTTTGATTGGCAAGTCAAGTTAGTGTGGTTCGACGAGATATTCTTGGATATATGCTGGGGTATCTTCATATGAGTTTGGAGTAAATACAGTTTTTAGATACTCTGCAAAAGTCTTAGCTTTCTCTAGCGAAGATTTGGTCCATGTGTTGTCAGCTTTTTTCATTGTATGGTTTACTTTGCGGTATTGATTTACAGTCTTGGTCATTTTCCAAAGTGAATAGTCAGAAGACTTCCTAGGACCTAAATTCAGAATTTCAGTTTCAAGTTTTTTTTCTTGAAGTTCTCGGAGTAAATTTTGAAGATTTCTTGTAGCTTTGTTCAAGATTCTTTTATCTTCAGGATATTTGCCATCGCTTTTCGCCATTCTTTTCTCAGATAGTTTTTGTAGGACTATATTTGGACATCTTTTATCATGATTTAGGCTATTCTGCGGTGTTGAGTTCCACGCAGCTTGTGGGATAATGTATACCAGCGGTTCTACCCCTCTAGTTATATCTTTTTCACTTTTTAGGGAAATATTTCTATTTACAGTTGATTTTATAAGATATAAGTAATAAACCCAGATAGTTTTCTTGTTATGAAGTTTCGTCGTCTTCAAGAAGACTTATTATCCATTGCTCATTGGTGCTCTTCAAATTTCTTAGAAATCAATATTGATAAATGCTGGTCAATTTATTTTGATTACAACTTATGTGGACGTAGCTTAAAGCGAGTTGATGAGGTTAAAGATTTGGGAGTAATATTTGATTCGAAGTTTACTTTTGTTAGTCATATTAACGTAATAATTACGAAAGCGTATTCGTTATTTATAAAGAGAAATTGCAAAAATTTCTCTGATCCATACTCTATTAAACTAATTTATTCTTCAATAGTTAGATCGAACCTTGAATATTGTTCGTTTATTTGGAACTCTTTCTATGAAGTTCACAGTAATAGAATAGAAAGAATTCAAAAAAGATTTTTAAATTTTGCCTTGCGTACAATTGTCTTTTCTAGTCCAGCTCCATCATATATTGAGAGATGTCGTCTGATTCACTTGGAAACTCTTAAAAATAGGAGGGCTTATCTTTCCCAGATATTTCTGTTTAGGATTATTGGTGGGTGGGTTGATTGTCCTCTTCTATTATAGCTGATCACTTTTCATGTGCCTGTTAGATTACTGGGCAACAATGTTGTTTTCTCTACTCACATACATAGAACTAATTATTCGGCCAATTAACCAATTTGTCGTGCGTTAAATGAATTCAATAATATCTCCAAAAATGATCTTGACTTTTGTCTAAGTTTAGTTAAGTTCAGAGAGATTTTGGATTTTATATATTTCTAGTTTTAAGCATTTATTGTTTGTCTGTAAGGAAATGTATGTATATCCATAGACATGAACAAATAAATAATGAGCTTCGTGAAAACACTTTGACACCGCCAAATCGTATAGTCTAAGAGACGCTACAGAATTCTTTCAGCAAATAACACAATTTCCGACTTACTTCATTGCATGTTTTCTTTTATAATTTATTCTTGCTGTTACAAGAATCTAAAGCCACAGAGAGATGAATGTATTCAACACGTGTTATTAAAATATTTATCGTGATCATCACAACTACTCGTCCGATTACAGAGAACTTTACTTGGTTCTCAAATATAAAATTAATCAGGACAGTGCGAGCTAGCTCGCGATATCCACAGGAGTCAAATCAACGATATCTATAAATTAGTTAGTCATAACCGACAAACATCCACGAAACATTTATGTAGTCGTCCTACCAAATAAATTTCCGATATACCCTACCGTTAAAACTAAACTATTTCGTAACAAGATATATACATTTGTGTTTGTGGTGAGAGCCGTATTTGCATGAGTATGAGAGAGCACTAAAATTGTATTCAGAGATTTATTTAAAAAATCAAGTATATACGAAAAAAAGTTCGGTCGGGCCGAATCATAAATACCCACAACTATGAATCAAAAAATATAATTGTTTCCTTAGAAAACTTTCCGTCAGGTTAGTTGAAAATACATATATAGAATTTCAGGTGGATTTGATGACAGATACTCTGCCAAGCAAACATATATACCAGCATAGAAATCGATAGACTTAATACATGGGAGCTATTAAAAAACATGGACCGATCCACAATATATTCGCTACACCTATTTACGGACCGAAAATACCTCTAAATTTCGAATTTCCGGCAAATTGCATAAAAATTGGGATGTCTATACCCTGAAGAAGTCAAATCTTGAGATCGGTCTATATGAGATAAATACGACAACATGAACCGATACACACCATATTCGGCGTACTTATGCGTGGACTCAAAATATTTCCAGATTTTCTCAAGAAGTCAAATCGGGAGATAGGGCTGCATGGAGGCTAAACTAACAGGTTGGCTGATAAGTCCCCGGTCTAACAAAGAAAAACACATTTTTTTTGTCAACATTCGTTTTTATACCCACCACCATAGAATGGTGACGGGGGTATAATAAGTTTGTCATTCCGTTTGTAACGCATCGAAATATCGATTTCCGACTATATAAAGTATATATATTCTTGATCAGGGAGAAATTCTAAGACGATATAACGATGTCCGTCTGTCCGTCTGTCTGTCTGTCTGTCTGTTGTAATCACGCTACAGTCTTCAATAATGAAGCAATCGTGCTGAAATTTTGCACAAACTCGTCTTTTGTCTGCAGGCAGGTCAAGTTCGAAGATGGGCTGTATCGGTCCAGGTTTTGATATAGTGCCCATATAAACCGACCTCCCGATTTGGGGTCTTGGGCTTATAGAAACCGTAGTTTTTATCCAATTTGCCTGAAATTTGAAATCTGGAGGTATTTTGTGACCGTAAAGAGGTGTGCCAAAAATGGTGAGTATCGGTCCACGTTTTGGCATAGCCCCCATATAAACCGACCTCCCGATTTGGGGTCTTGGGCTTATAGAAACCGCAGTTTTTATTCAATTTACCTGAAATTGGAAATCTAGAGGTATTGTAGGACCACAAATACGTGTGCCAAAAATTGTGAGTATCAGTCCATATTTTGGTATAGCCCCCATATAAACCGATCTCCCGATTTTACTTCTTGGGCTTATAGAAACCGCAGTTTTTATTCAATTTACCTGAAATTGGAAATCTAGAGGTATTGTAGGACCACAAATACGTGTGCCAAAAATTGTGAGCATCGGTCCATATTTTGGTATAGCCCCCATATAAACCGATCTCCCGATTTTACTTCTTTGGCTTATAGAAATCGCAGTTTTTATTCAATTTACCGGAAATTGGAAAGCTAGAGGTATTGTAGGACCACAAATACGTGTGCCAAAAATTGTGAGTATCGGTCCATGTTTTGGTATGTTCCCCATATAAAACGACCTCCCGATTTGGGGTCTTGGGCTTCTAGAAACCTTATTTTTTATCCAATTTGTCTGAAATTGGAAATCTAGAGGTATTTTAGGACCATAAAGAAGTGTGCCGAAAATGGTGAGGATCGGTCCATATTTTGGTATAGCCCCCATATAGACCGATTTCCCGATTTTACTTCTTGGGCTTCTAGAATCCGAAGTTTTTATCCTATTTGCCTGAAATTGGAAATCTAGAGGTATTTTCGGCTCATAAAGAGGTGTGCCGAAAACGGTGAGTATCGGTCAATATTTTAGTATAGCCCCCATAAGAACGATCTCCCGATTTAACTCCTTGGGTTTCTAGAAACCGTAGTTTTTATCTGATTTGCCTGAAATTGTAAATATTCTGGTATTTTAGGCTCACAAAAACGTGTATCGGATTAGGTTTTTATAGGTCCATTTGGTAATGCCTCCATATAGACCGACTTCACTTCTTGAGGGTGTAGAAGGCGCACTGATGATGAAAATTGCTTGAAACTCAATGTAAAATTTCCAGATTTTACTTCTACAGATTTAAGATTTCAAATCAAGACGATATTTTATAATTTTCTTGCACACTTACAAGAGATGTTAATGATTCCTCTAAAACTCAAACAAAAATGGTTCTTATAAATCCAGAATCTGATATAGTCCTCATGGATGAAATCTTTAAATTTATCTTCGGGAAGTGTCCTCAAGTCCTCAAGCCCTCCTGAAATTTCAAAGGAAACCCTAATATTTGGTTCATGGTGGTGGGTATTTAAGATTCGGCCCGGCCGAACTTACTGCTGTATATACTTGTTATTATTCAACATAGTTTCCTTCAAGAGCGATACAACGATTATAACGACCTTCCAATTTTTTTATACCATTTTGGTAGTACTCCTTCGGTTTTGCCTCAAAATAGGCCTCAGTTTCGGCGATCACCTCTTCATTGCAGCCAAATTTTTTCCATGCGAGCATCCCTTTGAGGTCTGAGAACAAGAAAAAGTCGCTGGGGGCCAGATCTGGAGAATACGGTGGGTGGGGAAGCAATTCGAAGCCCAATTCATGAATTTTTGCCGTCGTTCTCAATGATTTGTGGAACGGTGCGTTGTCTTGGTGAAACAACACTTTTTTCTTCTTCATATGGGTCCGTTTTGCCGCGATTTCGACCTTCAAACGCTCCAATAACGCCATATAATAGTCACTGTTGATGGTTTTTCCCTTCTCAAGATAATCGATAAAAAATTATTCCATGCGTATCCCAAGAAACAGAGGCCATTACTTTGCCAGCGGACTTTTGAGTCTTTCCACGCTTCGGAGACGGTTCACCGGTCGCTGTACACTCAGCCGACTGTCGATTGGACTCAGGAGTGTAGTGATGGAGCCATGTTTCATCCATTGTCACATATCGACGGAAAAACTCGGGTGTATTACGAGTTAACAGCTGCAAACACCGCTCAGAATCATCAACACGTTGTTGTTTTTGGTCAAATGTGAGCTCGCGCGGCACCCACTTTGCACCGAGCTTCCGCATGTCCAAATATTGATGAATGTAATGACCAACACGTTCCTTTGATATCTTTAAGGCCTCTGCTATCTCGATCAACTTCATTTTACGGTCATTCAAAATCATTTTGTGGATTTGTTTGATGTTGTCGTCGGTAACCACCTCTTTCGGGCGTCCACTGCGTTCACCGTCCTCCGTGCTCATTTCACCACGCTTGAATTTTGCATCCACCGCATTTTTTCCTTTCAGAAAACAGTATTTTATCAAAACACGAAATTCCTTTTTTTCCATTTTTCCATAACAAAAGTTGCTGCACAAAAGACGCTCTATCTCACAAACTAATTGACTTACAGACGTCAAATTTTGACACGAATCATTTGAAGGTTGGTACTATATAAAAATAATATGCATTTAATACTAGCGACGCCATCTATGTGTCAGACCGGGGACTTATCAGCCAACCTGTTAAACCTTGGACCGATACACACCATATTCGGCATACCTCTACATTTTTAATTTCAGGTAAATAGGATAAAAATTGGACCGATACACAAAATGTTCGTCACACTTATTTGTGGTTCTAAAATACCTCTAGATTTCCAATATCCGACAAATCGGATAAAACTTACGGTTTCTTGAAGCCCCAGAAGTAAAATCAAAAAATCGTCTATACTCGTATGGGGGCTATATAAAAAACATGAACAGATACACGCCATTTTCGACTCACCTATTTGAGGTCTTAAAATACCTCTAGATTTCCAATTTCAGGCAAATCGAATAGAAAATACGGTTTCTAGAAGCCCAAGAAGTAAACTCGGGAGATCGGTCTATGTGAGGGCTATACCAAAACATTTTCGACATACCTATTTGTGGTCCTAAAATACGTCTAGATTTCAACTTTCAGACAAATCGGATAAAAACTACGGTTTCTAGAATCCCAAGAAGTAAACTCGGGATATCGGTCTTTATACACTGAAAAAACAGTGAACCCTTTTCCATTGCAAAATGAACTAAACTGTAGTAATATTGACCATGATTTAGCCCTTAAGATTTTTTTCAACTTGTCTAGTTTATAATTCTCTTAAATTTTAGTTCATCTATAACAATGTATTTTAGTTCATTTTTACAACACCATAAGATTTATATACCCCTACCAAGTTAAAAAGTCAATATTCTTTTGGTTTACTTGCTTATTTTGTGGGAAACCCGATAATAAAAATTGGTTTACAGTCTCTTTAAAATGTCGACAACTAAACTATTTTTAAATCAATCCTTCCACAGTACAGAGAAATTAAATAATTAAAGGAACAACAAATCGTTTTACTATTATGAAAATGTTCATACATTAAAATTAAACTTTCCTTAAGCAAAAGTACTTTATTATAAAAACTTATGATGAAAGTTCTTAATACAATGTTTTTTGTGAATAAAAATTATGACCACGTGGAACAGAGAGTAGTTCATTTGAACCCGCTGTTTGGACATTTTAACTTATCCTTTTTTTTATTCATCGTAGGTAATTTTTTCACATATCTTGCTGGAAAAAAATGGAAACAATAATGAAAATTGTTAAAAATTAACACCATATAATGAAATATAATTTTAAATCTTCATTTTAGCTTGTAACTTACCATATTTGGGGGCATTTTATCGAATGGTGTAAGGAATTCAACTTTTCTTTGGAAAACGTATCTCATAAAATTGGTACCTGAAACAATTAGAGAAATAATGAAGTATTCTATATAAACTCATAAAACTGTGTTGTTATCGATGTGAAGGATATAATAAAATAAATATTCTAGTTGAAAGAAAGCCAGAGTTTTAATATAAAACTTACCAATTCTCTATTAAATTGTACGCTGAGGGGAAATATAAAAAGTTGTCCAAATTTATTTGGGCTATTCTGAAATTAAATATTTATTTTTTACATTATATAAAATTATTAAATAGGTTTCCAAAAAATCGAATGAAAAAAATAATAATATACTTAAAAAACCAAATATTCTTGATAACCCTAGATAGTCATTATTCGTCAAAATGACGACACGTAATTTAATTTTCGATTTAAAATGCATTTTAGTCTATTGGGAAATGGTAAATTTAAGTTATTCTAATTCGACCGTTTTATGAATTTTTCTTTTATACTAAAAACCAAATTGAATAAGAAAATAAATTCAAATTTGGTTCACTTTTTCGCTCACGATGAAAATTATAGCGTCTTGAAATCAGCCGTAGTCAAAATGACGAAGGATGACGTTAATGTACAAAAAAAAAATAAGGATGACTGTCGAGGGTTAAAAGAAAGTTAAAGAATCCTTACCAATTCACTATTAAATTACAGACAAAGGAGTACTAAAAATTTTCCAAATTTTTAAGGGGTTATTCTTAAATATTTGTTTTTACATTAAAAATATTACATTGGTTTCCAAAAAATTTGATTAAAGAAATACTAAAACAAGGTATTAAAAACCAGTAATTTTGATGACAAAAATGTCACAAAAACGTAAATATTCTAGTTGAAATAAAGCCAATTTTTAAAAGAAAACTTACCAATTCTCTATTTTTTAAATTTGTTCGAATCCATCTGGAGTTGCTCTGAAATTAAATATTGTTTTTACAACAAAGAAAAATATTAAACTGGTTTCCAAAAAAGTAATTAACAAATAATAATATACATAAAAAATATTCTTTTTAAAAGAAAGTCATATTAAACTTAACTTACTTACCAATTTATGAATAAACTATACGCTGAGATATAACAAAAATTTTCCAAATTCATCTGGAATTGAATATTAATTTTTTACATAGAATAATAAAAAATTCAATACACTTTCAATTTCAACATATTTTCCTAAATATTCTTAATAACTTTTTTTTTCTAAACTATCGATAAAATATTAATAACTCTCATTTAAAAGGTTTAATAAACAAACACCAATATATGTCTCAAAAATCCATAATATTCCATGCCTTTATATTCCCTTGTTGCATACCTACTCAAAAGATGCAACAGCCCACGCCAACGCCAACTATACAACTGAAGCATGCCAAACAAAACCAAGCAAAGCCAAAACATCCCTACAACAACAAAAACACATGTGCCTTTATTGTAAACAACACCTCATCCAGCCAAATAAACCATCCGCGAATAACAAACACACACACACACACAAACCACTACATGAATAAAAATAAAAACAACCCCACGCTCATGTATACACAACAAAACTCAAGCAACATCATCTTTACATTAATCACATTCCACTATGCCGATAAAGATCTCTGTACTATGCATAAGTTCATCGCATCTACTGCCAGTTTACTCTAAGAATAATATTCGTAAAGGCACACCAGTTTATGAACGATGAAACGTTTAACTTAAAATTTGCAAAAATTTCATGAAATGTTATCTACCATTTTTGACGAAAATGTCTATAAATTTAATTACATGTGAACTAAAAATATTTCATTGGGTAATTTTTTACCAACAATTATTAACTATAGGAATTGTCAGTAAGAAATTGCTATCCACTTTCAAGTTCATTTTTCGTAAAAAAATATTTTCTCATACAAAAAAATCTTATAGTAAATTGCACTTATTATTTAGAAAATACTTTACATTTCACAAGTAGTTTTATAACATGACAAACGAATTTTTTACTACCAGTTAAGAAATTTTTTAAGGAAATTTCCATCGTATTTTGTAGGCCATGAACTAAACGATTGCTACTTAGAATTTGTAAGATTTCCTTTCGAGTAGTTAATTTTCGTTGAAGATACGAAAAATGAACTAAAAATCTGGAAAATTCTTGTAATAAATTATTGTAAAAATCTTCTTAAATTTACGAGACACTTTTTTTTCTGTGTAGGGGCTAAACCAAAACATGGACCGATCTAGAAGCCCAAAACTCCAAATCCGGGGATCGGTTTATATGGGAACTATATCAAAACCTGGAGCTATAGTCCATCTATATACGTTATATAGTTTGAAATCGATTTTTCTATGTGTTACAAACGGAATGACAAACTTATTATACCTCCATCAATATTCTATGGTGGTGGGTATAATAAAGAAAGTGGTGGAAATTTCAAACACGGGTTGTATCAATGGTGGATCAATCATATTTGTTTTCCTTTTTTCCTAGATAATTGATTGATTAATAAATGTTGAGAAACGAAATTTTGAAAACTGTAAAAAATATGCTTAGAGCCAAAATATATAACTTTGAAGCCAATAGGTATGTTTGGGAGTATATGTTACAGAGGCGATTTTTTGAGGGAGAACTTACACAGGACCTCATCTATATCTATTGGTCAACGGTAAAAGTATAAAGATATATAAATTTAATTCAAACAGTTATGTGGGAAATCTTAACCGAAAATGGGGAAAACTCCCCTTAAATAGTTTCTCTGATATTTTGAATAAGAAATGGCCAAAATCAATATGAATAGTGCACAATATAATGTTGGTCTATGAGTCAATCACCCTTGGCCATTGATTCCTTTTGAAAGAATCTTGCCAATTTTGTTTGACTACAAGAGCTCTGATGTTTGAATTAAATCCCAAAACAATTTTTGAGAGATCTCATCAGAGTAATCAATTGCCGAAAATCGGGGGATGGGGTGTACCGTTAATGTCTTTAGTCATAAAATAGCACTTCCGTATCCTGCGACAAGTTGTTTATGTTGGTTTTGCTGTTGAAGCCTTATTAAATTAACCACCCGCGATCATTTTAATGTGCTATCCCTTACAAACATACACATGTACTCGTACTTATGTACCATAATCATATATATGGTATGCATGTGTGTGTATATATAGTCATGTGTACACTCTCTTTAATCACAAAACTGACACACATACAGTCACTGTCGTTGTTTTCAGTAATAGACTCACTAAATCGAACGCTAATTAAAAGCTTACGAAAATAATAATGAGGTGGGGTTTAGGGTTGTAGAATGGGTCCCGAAGAGAAAACAAACAAATATGTAGACCAAGTGAAATCCAGTGAAAAAGAAAAACTCTACAGAGGGTGTTTTAATTACTTCCGCCTCCCATGCAGAAGGAGTCTGCGAAGCGAGCATTCACATAACAGGCGACTGCAATGCATAGCTAGACTGTTGTATTTTTTGTTTGTTTGTATGTTTGCTTGTTTACACAGTGTTATATATACTTACAAAATTTTTCTTGTGCCTTGGTATTGTTGAGAATACACCAATAAAATAAATGCAGTAGACACTGAACAAAATATTGTCGTGAAGCCAAAGATTTCATGTCCTAAAAATATGAATTTGAATTTTGTTTAGCATAGAAGATGCATTTCTCTGATATAAAATTTGTTTCCTTGTCCAAAAGTCGATAAACTTTTCAATGAAGTCGTTTTGTCCTTATGGTTAAGTGACTCGACTTAAAAATGGGTATCTTTACGTGACAAAAGATTTTGTTTGAATAAGGACAACTTGGCTTCAATAATTTTCTTCATTTCATTTTTATTGAGTAGCTACACAACAAGATTGAAATCTTATAATTGCAGTGCAGGATTATAAATGTTAAAACATCTCCGACTTGTAATAAATATATATAATAATAATTACATTTTGCATTTTGAAGATAAAAAGAAAATAAATAAAAATTAAAATAAATAAAATTAATATTAAAAGAAAAAATATAGAAAACTAATTTTAATGTTCATATACATTGCATTCTTGATGATTGAAATTGTGAGTCAATATTATATCTAAAAGCAAAATTTTAATATTAGGTATTCTAATTGTGAAATAAATTTTGAATATTATTTTTAAAAGATGATGTCTTGCTGATGCATTGTATATCGGGTGGTAGAGTGTTCCAGAGACGTATTGTGCCAATAAAGAACTGCTATTCGGATACAAGACCTGTCCTTCTAAAGGGTACTATATTCCTATTTCTATCAGATCTGGTAAACCGAATTCCATCGTAGAAATAGCTTGGTTTTCGTTTGTAAATTTATGTAGAAGTACTAACGACTTGTCATTAAGCAGGGTATTAAAACTAAAGCCAACGAGGGAGTCTGTAGCATGCGAAACATGATCGGTCCTTCGTGACCCATAGGTTAGGTTAAAGTGGCAGCCCGATTAAGTTTCAGGCTCACTTAGGCTATTTAGTCCATTGTGATACCACATTTAACTAATATGGCACTTCTAGTTTCAACCACTGAACCTTCGCGATTATTTTCATTTGTTGAACCAATCAGATTGTTCCAGAAACATGAACAGACTGCTTAAGTTAACGTTTTCCAGGTCCGCCAGTAATCTAAAGCTATATGCCCCTAAAATTCATTTACGCCATAAACAAAATGTAGGACACACACACAAGAGGCGTTTAATTGATTCCTTTTCCCCTGCATGATGACAGCTCATACAGTAGTCATTATACTTCGCACCAATAGTTTTTGCAAATTCGCCAATCAGGCAGCAAACCGTTATAGCAGATATCAGGAGTGATATCTGGCGTCTTGAGAACACTAGCATATCTAGTGTGCGGTTTATGTTTAAATGGGGCCATATTTGCTTGGTGTCGTTACAACCCTTGCAATTCTCCTATCGAACATTGGCCATCATAACAGTCTCCTCACGCAGTAAGAGCTTGCATGTAGCCAGAGGCATACCAACAGATTCTAGTTCCCCTGGAATATGTAAGGTAGTTCCTAGCCTTGTTAACTCATCTGCTTCGCAGTTCCCCGGTATATTCCTTTGGCCAGGCACCCATATTAGGTGAATATGGGTGCCTGTCGGTTGCTGAAGTGCCGGCCATCACACTACAACACCATATAGCATTATAGGTCTAACCACTGCCGTGTATAGCCAATGTACAATTTTCGGATTTAGTCCCCACTTTTTCCTATTGCCTTTTTGCACGACAAACATGTTACATGGTCACCATCCAAAAATAACTTTTTGCTCTTGAAACATGGTTGAGGTGATCATATTCCTTCTCTGGGTGTAGAGAAACCAGAAGGTTGTTTATGGCAACATTCCAAAGAAGGGGTGATAGAACTCCTCCTTCGGGAGTGCACATACCTTTGTATGTTTGCTTGTCCTAGTGTGGTTGAAATAAGTCTGCTCATTAGCAGTTCGTCTAGCAGCCTAAGTATACCGATCAACATTCAGAGTTGCCAGTCCATTTAATATCGAGCTCGGATGGACGTTATTGAATACCCCATCGATGTCTAGAAACTCCACGATTGTGTATTCATTGACAGATAGTGAGCTTTCAATAAAGCTGACTAGTTCATGCAAAGCGGTCTCAGTAGACCTGCCTTTCGAGTGTGCATGCTGTCGTTTCGAGAACAAACTTGAATCGACGCTAGTTCTAAGATAAATGTCTATCATCCTCTCCAGAGTCTTAAGTAGGAATGAGGATAAGCTGATTGGTCGGAAATCCTTCGCACTCGAGTGAGAGGCTTTTCCCGCTATAGGTAAGACAACGACTTTTGTTCCCCTCCACTTTTCTGAAATATATGCTAAGTTTATACATCCTTCAAATATGACCGTCAACCAGGGGATAATTCTTTCAGTCACTGCTTGTAACTCCGCCGGAGTAATTCCAACAGGTCCGGGGGATTGGAATGGTTCAAAGCTATTTAACGCCCATTTTATTTAGATTCCGATTTCCTATAGGAAATGACCGCTGAGCCACTGTAGCACCGCTAGAACATGGTTCAACCGTCTGATTTCCAGGAAAGTGTGTGTCCAAAAGTACCTCCAACGTGTCCTCATTGGACGTTGTCCAATTGCCCTCCGATGTTTTAATGAAACCTGGAGCGGAGATAGTGGATGCTAGTACCTTCCGTAGCCTGGAAGCATCTGACGTATTCTCAATACTGCTACAGTAATCATACCAAGAGTTATGTTGAGCCCTTATCAGTTCTCGTTTATATCCTCTGAGATTCATCTTATAAGTGCCCCAATCCTCCGGAGCTCTTGTGGACTTTGCTTTGTTAAATAACTTCCTGCAGGATTTGTTGAAGGCCTTAGTAATCCGCTCCACTGCGTGTTCGATATCTTGCACAGTGCTCATATTTGTCTCTGGTGTTTCCGGTATACTCATGTTGAACGACTCCCTACACCTATTGCAATCAGTTTTCCTAACATTTGGTGGAAATGTGGTCCTTGAAATACGAACAGCCAATCTGAAACTGATGTCCCGGGAAATTTCTTATCATTCAGTTCCGGAGAGGCCAATGTGACGTCCAAAATCTCTTGCCTGTTTTTGGTGACGAAGGTTGGTGCATCTCCCTTATTGCAAAGTACCAGATTAGTACGCAATATAAACTTTATTAGCGACTCTTCCTTGCATTAGTATCACTACTTCCCCAAATACTATGATGTGCATTTGCATCGCATCCCATAATGAGTTTTGTCTTTGGTTTCAATAACTCCTCAACTAAAGTCTTAACGGCACATGGAGGCATCTCCCTATCATGTCCCATGTAGACCGAAGATACTCAATATTTGCATTTGGATATCTCAAGACTGGCTACGACATTGGCTACATTGCTCAATGAAGGAAGCAGAAACAAGTTTAGTTCGTTTTTAGCAATTAGACATGCTCGATTGCTCAATTCACAGATCTTGTTCTTATATATGTATGGTTCTTGAATAAGAACTATATCTTTGTCTCCTTTCATCAGGAGAACTTTTAGGGCAGCACAAGCGTCCTTACAATGTGAAGATTTATCTGGAGGAACCGTAGAACTATCCAAATTTTCAACCACCGCCACATCAGCCGCTTCAATTGAGTCATCAAGGGCTTCCTCTTCACAGATCTCGGTGACTCTCGCAACAATCCGCGGTTCAGCTTTAGTGAGGTCTGAGCCTGTAGAAACTTCCCGCATACGATGTTCGTCAATGCCTGCAGTTTTTATGTCTCCTTCGGCTTCGCAAGGCGATTTTTTCAGTTCTGACTTTACCGGAGGCTTGTCCGTTTCGGAATCCTTTGGCTGATCGTTTTTGTATACCTTCATATGGATATCATGAAAGCCATAACTTATACGTCCTTGGGTCTGTGCAAGATGTGGCAGCGACTCAATGTTCAATATAAACACCGCATGTCGTCTTGGTGAATCCATCACATCCAAACGACCAACCTTCCAATTGGCGGTTACAAAGATCTGGGTTACATTCCTTTAGTCTGTTGACTCAGGATCAGGAGGGTTTGTAGGTATCCATGCATGTGTTCTAGGTTTAGCAGGTATCCAATCATGTGTTCTAGGTTTAGCCGGTATGTTTTTTTTTATCGACTAACTCCAAAGCGGCTCCTTCCCAAACTTTACCAATTAGCATCAAAGCAGCTTTAAAGCAATCCATAGACCTTTGGTCCGCAAATGCTATTAACTTATATCGTCCTTGATACCATCTTGCCGTCGAGGACTTGGTCCGGGAAACTTTTTTCGCACCTCTGAGTAGACATCAGACATCGCGTTCTCAATTTCCCCCCATTTTTGTTTTGGAACCATACCGTCCAATGCTTCTTTATTAATGATAGCCATCACAAGGCTGGCTTTTGCAACTGAGGCAAACGATCTTTGATCTCGTTTAGATGATGGCAGCTCATCCGGTGATCGTTCCCTTTTTCCAGCTTCAAGAATTCCTTGAGCCCATTTTAAGGAATCGCTTTGTTTAGCCGACAACGTGCCCGTCCACTAGGCCCTAGAAACCCAGTGGATGACTTTGCATTTCGCTGCATGGTGGTTTAATTTTCCACCGCCCATGAAATTCGTAATAAGTACTTACGATGAAATAATCCGCTATTAAAAACACGTCCGTTCAGTTCGACGGTTGAATAATAAATACCCACACACATAACGAACTATACTATTAAATGCCACGTTAAGTCTATTTTGGCTCATGGAGTCACAATTTGCGAAGAGTTTAGATCCGTAAATTAAACCGGTATAAAAAGACTTTTTGCCAGGACTAGACTAACTCAAAGTGCTATTGGAAACCACTCGTAAATTCTTAGCACTAGTGACTATATCGATTTTCTGACCATTTATCAGAATATCAGCATTCGACAAAGAGATCCTTCTATTCTTGTGTATAATCAAACATTTAGATTTTTGTGGATTTAGTAGCAGACCATTGTCCCTTAGGTTAGGTTAGGTGGCTGCCCGATGTATCAGGCTCACTTAGACTTTTTAGTCCATTGTGATACCACAATGGCGTTCCACATTGCAGTGAAACCACGACCTTGTGTATGCAAGGCGGACATGCTAACCATTGCACCACGGTGGCTCCCATTGGCCCTTACCCAACGAAACACACGATCAGGTCGTGGTTAAGTTTCCCCAAACACTCACTAGCATCACTTACCGGACTATTTAAAAAGATTTGTATGTCGTCTGCATACATAAGCATCTGACTATGGACTATTTCTGAAGGGAGATCATTGGCGTACATGCAAAATAATAGAGGTCCAATTATAGAACCCTATGGAACCCCTTTCGTAAGTGGAAATGACAATGATAAAGTATCTCCGGTGTAAACCATCTGTAACCGATTGTTAAGATAGGAAGTAATAAGAGAAAAATTCTGAAAAATTATTTAAAATAAATGTTTGAATTGAAAATCAATGAAGTCGTCTTTAAATTTATTGACTTTGTGTATCTTTACTGCAAAGCAAAAAAAGCATTCAAAAATAAGAGATATTTTCAACACTTTATTTTAAAGGCGTGTTATACTTGAAATATAGCATAATTTTTACTTGGAGTTTGAATTTGGAAATGTAAAGGCGATTTCATTTCGGTGAAAAGGTGTAACCCTAGGGTTACACTACTTCTTCCCTAATTGTTTTTAAGCACAAATTATAGTATAGGTTAGGTTAAGGTTAGGTTAAAGTGGCAGCCCGATTAAGATTCAGGCTCACTTAGACTATTCAGTCCATTGTGATACCACATTAACTAAAAGTACATATTACATATGGGCACTTCTAGTTTTAACCGCTGAACCTTCTTGATTATTTTTCTTTGTTGAACCAACCATATTGTTCCAAAAACATTAGCAGACTGCTTAAGTTAACGTTTTCCAGATCCGCCAGTAATCTGAAGCTATATGCTCCTAAAAGTTGCTTGCGCTTTACACAAAATGCAGGACACTCACACAAGAGGTGTTTAATTGATTCTTTTTCCTCCGCATCATGACAGCTCATACAATAGTCATTATACTTCGCGCCAATAGTTTTTGCAAAATCGCCTATCAGGCAGCGACCCGTTATAGCAGATATCAGGAGTGATATCTGACGTCTCGAGAACATTAGCATATCTAGTGTGCGGTTTAAGTTGAAATGGGGCCATATTTGCTTGGTGTCGTTACAACCCTTGCAATTCTCCCATCGAACATTTGCCATCCTAACAGCCTTCTCACGCAGCATGAGCTTGCAGGTAGCTAGGGGCATACCAACAAATTCCAGTTCCCCTGGAATATGTAAGGTAGTCCCTAGCCTTGCCAACTCATCCGCTTCGCAGTTCCCCGGTATGTTCCTATGGCCAGGCACCCATATTAGGTGAATATTGTACTGCTCAGCCATCTCATTGAGAGATTTGCGGCAGTCGATGGCCGTTTTCGAGTTGAGGAACACAGAGTCCAAGGATTTTATTGCAGGTTGACTGTCTGAGTATATATTAATGCCAATATTTGTTGGAACATTACTTCTCAGCCAATTCGCCACCTCTCTTATTGCTAATATTTCAGCCTGAAAAACACTACAGTGATTAGGTAATCTTTTCGCTATTCGAATTTCCAGATCTTTAGAATATACTCCGAACCCCACTTGTCCATTCAATTTGGACCCATCAGTATAGAAATCTATATATCTTTTATTCCCCGGGGTCTGTGTACACCACGCCTCACTGTTGGGAATTAGAGTTTCAAACTTTTTGTCGAAAAGTGGTTTTGCCAGGGTATAATCCACTACGTTAGGCACATCTGGCATTATTTTGAGGACCGAACTATGACCGTACATTTTTTCCGACCACAGCGATAGCTCGCGCAACCGCACAGCCGTTGTTGCAGCTGACTGTTTGGCCAAAATGTCTAAAGGCAATAGATGTAGCATGACATTAAGGGAGTCTGTTCCTGTCTTACTAAATGCGCCTGAGATACATAAGCTCGCCATACGCTGAACTTTATCTAAACAAGTCGGTTTCTGAAGTGCCGGCCACCAGACTACAACACCATATAGCATTATATGTCTAACTACTGCAGTGTATAGCCAATGCACAATTTTTGGTTTTAGTCCCCACTTTTTCCCTATTGCCTTTTTGCACGAGTACAAAGCTACTGTGGCTTTTCTCGCCCTCTCTTCAATATTAAGCCTAAAATTCAGCTTCCTGTCCAAAATAACGCCAAGGTATTTTGCACACTCACCAAAGGGAATTTCAGTACCCCCTAAGGAAATGGGCCTAACCGTGGGAGTTTTACGACCTTTGCAGTACATGACTAGTTCTGTCTTTGCTGGATTTACACCAAGACCATTATCTTTCGCCCATTTCTCAGTCATCCGGAGAGCTCTCTGTATAATATCTCTGATTGTGGATGGGAATTTTCCCCTGACTGCTAGCGCCACATCATCTGCGTATGCCACCACTTTTATCCTTTCTTTTTCTAGGGAAACCAGAAGGTTGTTTATAGCAACATTCCAAAGAAGAGGTGATAGAACTCCTCCTTGGGGAGTGCCTCTGTTCACATACCTTTGTATGTTTGCTTGCCCTAGTGTGGCTGAAATACGTCTCTTTATTAGAAGTTCGTCTAACAGCCTAAGTATACCTGGATCAACATTCAGAGTTGTCAGTCCATTTAATATCGAGCTTGGATGGACATTATTGAACGCCCCTTCGGTGTCTAGAAACTCCACGATTGTGTATTCATTGACAGATAGTGAGCTTTCAATAAAGCTGACTAGTTCATGCAATGCGGTCTCAGTAGACCTGCCCTTCGAGTATGCATGCTGTCGTTTCGAGAGCAAACTTGAATCCACGCTAGTTCTAAGATACATGTCTATCATCCTCTCCAGGGTCTTAAGTAGGAATGAGGATAAGCTGATTGGTCGGAAATCCTTCGCACTCGAGTGAGAGGCTTTTCCTGCTTTAGGTATGAAGACGACTTTTGTTTCCCTCCACTTTTCTGGAATATATGCAAAGTTTACACATCGTTTATATATCACCGTCAACCAGGGGATAACTCTTTCAGCCACTGCCTGTAACTCCGCCGGAGTAATTCCATCAGGTCCGGGGGATTTGAATGGTCCAAAGCTATTTAAAGCCCATTTTATTCTAGATTCCGACACAATTTCCTCGATAGGAAATGATCGCTGAGCCTCTGTTACACCGCCGGAACATGGTTCAACCGTCTGATTTCCAGGGAAGTGTGTGTCCAAAAGTACCTCCAACGTCTCCTCACTGGACGTTGTCCAATTTCCCTCCGATGTTTTAATGAAACCTGGAGCGGTGTTAGTGGATGCTAGTACCTTCCGTAGTCTGGAAGCCTCTGACGTATTCTCAATACTGCTACAGTAATCATCCCAAGAGTTTTGTTGAGACCTTCTCAGTTCTCGTTTATATTCTCTCAGATTCATCTTGTAAGTGTCCCAATCCTCCGGAGCTCTTGTGGACTTTGCTTTGTTAAAGAGCTTCCTGCAGGATTTCCTCATATTACTTAACTCCGTAGTCCACCATGGCGGCCGATTTTTTCCCCTTGGCTTTCCTCTAGGGCAAGCAGCTTTCAGTGAAATGTTGAAGGCCTTAGTAATCCGCTCCACTGCGTGTTCGATATCTTGCACAGTGCTCATATTTGTCTCCGGCATTTCCGGTATCATCGAATTGAACGATTCCCTATACCTATTCCAATCAGCTTTCCTAACATTTGGCGGAAATATGGTCTTTGAAGTACGAACAGCCAATCTGAAACTGATGTAGCGATGATCTGAGAAGCTATGTTCCCTCAAAACTTGCCACTCAGATATCTTATCATTCAGTTCCGGAGAGGTCAACGTTACGTCCAAAACCTCTTGTCTGTTCCTGGTGACGAAGGTTGGTGCATCTCCCTTATTGCAAACTACCAGGTTAGTACGCAAAATAAACTCTATTAGCGACTCTCCCCTTGCATTAGTATCACTACTTCCCCAAATACTATGATGTGCATTTGCATCGCATCCCATAATGAGTTTTGTCTTTGTTTTTAGTGACTCCTCAACTAAGGTCTTAACGGCACAGGGTGGCATCTCCCTATCATGTCCCATGTAGACCGAAGATACCCAATATTTGCATGTGGATATCTCTAGACTGGCTACGACAGTGTCTGCATTGCTCAATGAAGGAAGCAGAAACAAGTTTAGTTCGTTTTTAGCAATTATACATGCTCGATTTATATCGGTACCGGTATTATGCAAAAGTTTGAAACCCGGAGTGCTTAATTCACAGATCTTGTTCTTATATATGTATGGTTCTTGAATAAGAACTATATCTATGTCTCCTTTCATCAGGAGAACTTTTAAGGCAGCACAAGCGGCCTTACAATGGTGAAGATTTATCTGGAGGAACCGTAGAACCATCCAAATTTTCAACCACCGTCACATCAGCCGCTTCAATTGAGTCATCAAGGGCTTCCTCTTCACAGATCTCGGTGACTCTCGCAACAATCCGCGGTTCAGTTTTGGTGAGGCTTGAGCCTGTAGAAACTTCCCGCATATGATTTTCGCCATAGTCTGCAGGTTTTATGTCTCCTTCGGCTTCGCTAGGAGATTTTTCCACTGCTGACTCTACCGGAGGCTTGTCCGTTTCGGAATCCTTTGGCTGATCGCTTTTGTATACCTTCATATGGATATCATGAAAGCCATAACTTACGCGTCCTTGGGTCTGGGCTAGATGTGGCAGCGACTCTATGTTTAATATAAACACCGCATGTCGTCTTGGTCCATCCACCTCATCCAAACGACCAACCTTCCAATCGGCGGTTGGAAGATCTGGGTTACATTCTTTTAGTCTCTCTAGTATTGACTCAGGATCAGGAGGGTTTGCCGGTATCCATGCATGTGCTCTAGGTTTAGCCGGTATGTCTTTTTTATCGACTAACTCCAAAGCGGCTCCTTCCCAAACTTCACCAATTAGCATCAATGCAGCTTTAAAGCAATCCATAGACCTCTGGTCTGCAAAAGCTATTAACTTATATCGTCCTTGATACCATCCAGCATCTTGCCGTCGAGGACTTGGTCCGGGAAACTTTTTTCGCACCTCTGAGTAGACACCAGACATCGCGTTCTCAATTTCCCCCCATTTTTGCCTTGGAATCATACCGTCCAATGCTCCTTTATTAATAATAGCCATCACAAGGCTGTCTTTTGCAACTGAGGCAAACGATCTTTGATCCCGTTTAGAGGATGGCAGCTCATCCGGTGATCGTTCCCTTTTTCCAGCTTCAAGAACTCCTTGAGCCCATTTTAAGGAATCGCTTTGCTTAGCCGACAACGTGCTTGGGTCGACTGATCCTAATTTCTTTAGGATAAACAAAGCATTTCTTCGTTCCTTGAATCTCTTTCGAGAGGGATTGCCTCCTTTTGATGTCGTCACCTTAGAAAAGGTTCGACTTGCCAAAGTGTCACCGCCAGTCGACCCGTCTACAGGTCGACTAATTGGGCCTGACTCTTGGTCGATGCCCAAATTTATAACTTCAGTCGTTACCCGTCCACTGGGCCCTGAAGTTAGCAACCCAGTGGATGACTTTGAATTTCGCTGCATGGTGGTTTATTATTTCCACCACACGTGAAATTCGTAATAAGTACTTATTACGATGAAATACTCCGCTATTAAAAAACACGTCCGTTCAGTTCGACGATGAAGAATTATAGTATAGCTACAACACAGTCGTTTACATTTTGCAAACAACTTCGTAAATGTTGCACTTTTTATTACAATTAGGGTTTTCTTTTTCCCGGACTTTTTCCATTCCCGGGAAAGCGGGAATTTTTTTCAAATTTCCCGGGATCCCGGTCAAAGGGCAACGCGTTTCGATGTGGCATATTGACATTTGAATAAATAAGAAATCGCCTAAAGCTACGGTTATAAGGCGCTGTCTGAAATATTTGGTAATAACAAAATACAAAAAGCCTGTACAATGGTTACAATGGACAGTCTCTTCGATATAGTGGGAATTTTTTGTAACACTAAAAATTTTATGGAAATAAAAGAAACTTATTTCGACGTCACCATTATAAAACAGAGTCACTATATGCCACTATATGCACACACCCTCAAAAAAATTGCTTCTCTAAAATATGCTTCAAACATATTTTGCAGGAAGCACATATATGCCGAAACATTAGTATGTTTGTTTTATGTGAACATATTATATGTTTGGATTGTGCATTGTGAGCCCAAAAATATTATATGCTTGGAAGAATTTTCCCCAAAGAAGAGTGTGCTCATTCCCTCACATAATTTTCACTTCCACGAATTTTTTTAGTTCTTGGCACCTTTTTCTGTAATACAAATAATGTTGAAGAAATTATTCAATTTTATAAATTTTACCTTTCGCCTGTACGGAGAATCGAACCGAGGACCATACAGTTTGTAAGCCAACACACTATCCACTGCGCTACGTAGCAGTTATAGTCGCCAGTAGACAATTATCGTTATAAGTTACATTTATATAGCATAGTTTGCAGCGCCCACGAGCCCATGCAAACATAACATTGTTTAACAGAAACATACATTTGTTGGCCACGTGGAGCAGTGGTTAGCATGTCTGCCTTGCATGCAAAGGGTCGTGGGTTCAATCCCTGCTCCGACCGAACACCAATTTTTTTTATATTTTAACATTTATATTTATACTATATTAAATTTTTATAATGAAACTTCGAAATTTGGGTTATTAAAGATTTACAGTCAGAAAAGAACAGTGCTTAATATAAACGAAATGGACTGAGCTTTTAGATTAATTATTATTTTGTATTATTATTTTTGTATAAAAGTTTGAAATTTTGGAAGGCATTCAAAAAATCTATCAAAAAAAAAAAAAGAACGTGGAGTCGAGTATAAATACACATAAATAATTTTATAATATACACATAAATTTATTTAGGCGTGAACAGTGGATTAATTATTATTTTTTTATTGTAAAAATAACAGTTTTGTAACAAAAAACTGTTTTTTGTATAAAAGTTTGAAATTTTGGAAGGCATTCAAAAAATCTATCAAAAAAAAAAAAAAAAGAACGTGGAGTCGAGTATAAATACACAAAAATAATTTTATAATATACACATAAATTTATTTAGGCGTGAACTGTTTTTTACCTGCATTTAACACCATTTTAAATGCATTTAAAACTTATCGTGTTTTGTACTTAATTTAATTTTTAACTTTAAGGCCGGTATTAAGTTGGCATTATCGCTCTAAAATGACTCTGTTTTGCCTTTGCCTTTTACTTTTCTTTAATAATTCGTTTAAAGAAAATAAACTTTTTCAATTGTTTTAGCTGCAAAATTCGAACTTAATGCCCGCTTTTATATTTGAAGGTGTCCGTCAAGTCCTCTTGGACTACTTATTAATAAAGGGGAACTAAACTTTGATTTTATACATTTTACTGTTTAAAATTTCACTGTTTCCTCCTTTTTTCATTTTACTGTCCCAACTCTAAAAAGAGTATAGTGCCCTTTCGTTATTTTTATGAAGATCCCTTTGTAATTTTTGTATATTTTCCACCGTTTTTTTTTTAATTTCCGTTGCCTGAATATTATATCTTTTGATTCTCTCGCTGTGTTATGTTGATATCTTTCGTCAACCCTCCCGGTTTTCATCTCTATTTCTTTCTCTATACTCTCTCTCCGTCGCTCTCTGAATAAAATATCACAACATATATATGTTTACTCGAAATTTGTAAATTTATATATGTTTACATTCACACATATTATTTTTATGAAACATTCATGCCGCAACAATAATATATTCTAACATATTAACATATGTGTCCCAAACATTTTGTATTAGTTTAGGAACATTACATGTTTGCACTTAAATATATTGTGTTTAAAAATTGTGCCTGAAACACATTTTGTTTATATCGGAACATATGAAAAACATATTTTTCTAACAGTGCATGTTCGGTCAATATTCCCAGAAGGAATACATAATTTCAAATATAACAAGTATATATGGCCGTAAGTTCGGCCAGGCCGAAGCTTATGTACCCTCCATCATGGATTGCGTAGAAACTTCATCTAAACACTGCCATCCACAATCGAATTACTTAAGTTGCGGTAACGCTTGCCGATGCCAAGGTATCTTAAAACCTCCTAACACCATCTTCTAAATTGTATGTAAGTCCATACGTGGTATATATTAAATCAAAAAAGATCGATCCAATACGTATATAATTCAATTTGACAAAGTAGACATAAAATTTTGACAAAATTTTCTACGGAAATAAAATTTTAACAAAATTTTCTATAGAAATAAAATTTTCACAAAAAATTTTCTATAGAAATAAAATCTTGGTAGATTATTTTTGGCTCGAGTGGCAACCATGATTATGAACCAAATAAAATTTGAACAAAATTTTCTATAGAAATAGAAATAAAATTTTGACAATGATGAAAATTTTATTATGAACCGAATAAAATTTTAACAAAATTTTCTCTAGAAATAAAATTTTGACAAAATTTTCTATAGAAATAAAATTTTGGTAGACTATTTTTGGCTCTAGTGGCTACCATGATTATGAACCGATATGGACCAATTTTTGTGTGATTGGACCAATTTTGGTATGGTTGTTAGCGACCATATACTAACACCACCCACGTTCCTAATTTGAACCGGATCGGATGAATTTTGCTCCTCCAAGAGGCTCCGGAGGTCAAATCTGCAGAACGTTTTATATGGGGGCTATATATAATTATGGACCGATATGGACCAATTCTGGCACGCTTGTTAAAGATCATATACTAACACCATGTTCCAAATTACAACCGGATTGGAAGAAATTTGCTTCTCTTGGAGACTTCGCAAGCCAAATCTGGGGATCGGATTATATGGGGGCTATATATAATTATGAACCGATGTGGACCAATTTTTGCATGGTTGTTAGAGACCATATACTAATATCATGTACCAAATTTCAGGCGGATCGGATGAAATTTGCTTCTCTTTGAGGCTCCGGAACCCAAATCTGCGGATCGGTTTATATGGGCGCTATATATAATTATGCACCGATGTGGACCAATTTTTGCATGGTTGTTAGAGACCATATACTAACACCATGTACCAAATTTCAGCCGGATCGGATGAAATTTGCTTCTCTTTTAGGCTCCGCAAGCCAAACCTGGGGATCGGTTTATATGGGGGCTATATATAATTATGGACCGATGTGGACCAATTTTTGCATGGTTGTTAGAGACCATATACCAATACCGACCTACATCGATAACAACTACTTGTGCCAAGTTTCAAGTCGATAGCTTGTTTCGTTCGGAAGTTAGCGTGATTTCAACAGACGGACGGACGGACGGACATGCTTAGATCGACTCAGAATTTCACCACGACCCAGAATATATATACTTTATGGGGTCTTAGAGCAATATTTCGATGTGTTACAAACGGAATGACAAAGTTAATATACCCCCATCCTATGATGGAGGGTATAAAAATTAAGGTAACTATCATAATGAAAGTTTCCATTTTAATATTTCATAAACACACCCTTGCAATAATTATGAAAATATTTTGAAATTATGCAATTGCAAAAGTGATTATATAATGTAAAATGACTCATAGTTTATAAAAGTTTACCAGTCTATGGGAATGGCATTTTACACAAATATGACGATAAAAAATTAGGAAGATCAACCTTCTTTTAACCAATTGGTAGGCCGTTAGAACCTGGGATAGAACCCACTACTATATAGTCTGACAATGAAACTATTGCTACTTGGTACCATATTCAAATAGGAGAATGCAATTTCCAAAGTAATTGAAAATGTTTACTTAAATTATTTCATTGCATAATTTATTTTTTCTAAACAAAAATACCAAAACCAATTAAATTAGGTCAAAATATACCCCATACACATGAAACTCAAAATAGAAGTCCCTTATTTATAGAAAATTACAGTTGAAAATAGTTAAAGTAGATTTTGGAAGTAATGAGTAATGAGAATGATGATTTACCAAATGGTAGTTAAAATAATATTTTTGCAGTATTTATTCCCCATTTTATATAAAATACTGCAAAGAACCGCTTTACCGGGAATTCCCTCACTTAATTCCCGGGGAAGCGGGAGCGAAAAAATAGCGAATTCCCCGGAATCCCGGGAAAAAACCTTAATTACAATCGAAATCGCTATAAGTTTTCATTAACACGTTTATTACGAACTTTGGAGAAAAAAAGCTAAAAAAACGAATGAATTAAAATTTGTTTCCCAAAATCAAGTACGCAGAACTCAAATTTGAAAGAGTATTTTCTCTTAAATTTATGCTCAGAATCAATAAAAAAATCATTAGTGTAAAGACAAAAACTTGGAACCGGTCATGCTTTTTTTTTCAGTGAAGAACTAATTTAGGTCCAAACCATTGCTGAATGATTTAGTGTGTCTCATTATGCCATATCTAAATTCTAAATAGATCAAGCCGAAGGGGATATAAAATATGGATTTTAATCCTACACGCAGAGAAGAAACATGATTGTCACGATCATATTCGAAGAGCAAAATAATATGATAGGAGCTTTTTCCGCGGCGACCATGTAACATTTTCAACTGCAACCACGTTGGCTCAGTGAACATGGTGCTAAGAAAAATAAAAAATCCTTATCCAAAATGTTATTATATTGATAAAAAAAAGAATTTTGTTTGAATCAAAAGGCAATGGTCATGATCTAAAATGTTATGGTATTCATCTAAAATGTTTTTCACATGGTCACAACTTAAAATGTTTTGATCTTTATGAAAAAACTTTTTTCGCCGTCGAAAAAAAGACGCCACCTGAGAAAAAAAACACAAAATTATCTTTATTTATTTATAAACTAATTCATTGTTTATTTGGATTTATAATGTTGTGCAAGCAAAATCACATATTTTTACATATCACATATTTTTTGGATCAATTTCAACAATAAGTAATCATTCAATTTTTACGTCGTGCTCATCAACCTGTGCAAACGCTGAAACATGTTACTGCAAATAAAAGATACCATATAGCAAAATGTAGAACAAACAAGTAAGGAAAGTCTAAAGTCGGGCGGAGCCGACTATATTATACCCTGCACCACTTTGTAGATCTAAATTTTCGATACCATATCACATCCGTCAAATGTGTTGTGGGCTACATATAAAGGTTTGTCCCAAATACATACATTTAAATACCACTCAATCTGGAAGAATTTGATAGACTTCTACAAAATCTATAGACTCAAAATTTAAGTCGGAACACAATTTTAGTAAAAAACAAGTAAGGAAAGTCTAAAGTCGGGCGGAGCCGACTATATTATACCCTGCACCATTTTGTAGATCTAAATTTTCGATACCATATCACATCCGTCAAATGTGTTGTGGGCTACATATAAAGGTTTGTCCCAAATACATACATTTAAATACCACTCAATCTGGAAGAATTTGATAGACTTCTACAAAATCTATAGACTCAAAATTTAAGTCGGAACACAATTTTAGTAAAAAAATATGGGAAACATTTAAATCTGAAGCAATTTTAAGGAAACTTCGCAAAAGTTTATTTATGATTTATCGCTCGATATATATGTATTACAAGTTTAGGAAAATTAGAGTCAGTTTTACAACTTTTCGACTAAGCAGTGGCGATTTTACAAGGAAAATGTTGGTATTTTGACCATTTTTGCCGAAATCAGAAAAACATATATATGGGAGCTATATCTAAATCTTAACCGATTTCAACCAAATTTGGCAGGCATAGCTACAATGCTAATTCTACTCCATGTGCAAAATTTCAACTAAATCGGAGCAAAAAATTGGCCTCTGTGGTCATATGAGTGTAAATCGGGCGAAAGCTATATATGGGAGCTATATATAAATCTGAACCGATTTCAATCAAATTTGGCACGCATGGCTAGAATGCTAAATCTACTCCTTGTGCAAAATTTCAACCAAATTGGGCAAAACTCGGGCTTCTGGGGCCATATAAGTCCATATCGGGCGAAAAATATATATGGAAGCTATATCTAAATCTGAACCGATTTCAATCAAATTTGGCAAACATGACTATACTACCAATTGTGCTCCTTGTGCAAAATTTCAAGCTATAAAAAACGATAAAACTCTGGCTTCTGGGTCCATATAAGTGCATATCGGGCGAAAGATATATATGGGAGCTATATCTAAATCTGAATCGATTTCAACCAAATTTGGCACACATAGCTACAATGCTAAACCTACTCCTTGTGTAAAATTTCAACTAAATCGGAGCAAAAATTGGCCTCTGTGGTCATATGAGTGTAAATCGGGCGAAAGCTATATATGGGAGCTATATATAAATCTGAACCGATTTCAATCAAATTTGGCACGCATAGCTAGAATGCTAAATCTACTCCCTGTGCAAAATTTCAACCAAATTGGGTCAAAACTCTAGCTTTTAGGACCATATTAGTCCATATCGGGCGAAAGATATATATGGGAGCTATATCTTAATCTGAACCGATTTCAATCAAATTTTGCACACTTGACTATACTACTAATTGTACTCCTAGTGCAAAATTTCAACCAAATTCGGCCAAAAAACTGGCTTCTGGGGCCATATAAGTCCATATCGGGCGAAAGATATATATGGGAGCTATATCTAAATCTGAACCGATTTCAATCAAATTTTGCACACTTGACTATACGACCAAGTGTTATGCCAATACAAAATTTCAAGCAAATCCGTATAAAACTCTGGCTGCTGGGTCCATATTAGTGCATATCGGGCGAAAGATATATATGGGAGCTATATTTTAATCTGAACCGATTTCAATAAAATTTGGCACACTTGACTATAGTACTAATTGTTCTTCTTGTGCAAAATTTTAAGCAAATTAGGGTAAAACTCTGGCTTCTGTGGCCATATAAGTCCATATCGGGCGAAATATATATATGGGAGCTATATCTAAATCTGAACCGATTTCTTCCAAAATCAATAGGGATCTATTCTGAGCCAAAACACATACTTGTGCCAAATTTGAAGTCGATTGGACTAAAACTGCGACCTAGACTTTGATTACAAAAATGTGTTCACGGACAGACGGACAGACGGACATCGCTATATCGACTCAGGAACCCACCCTGAGCATTTTTGCCAAAGACACCATGTGTCTATCTCGTCTCCTTCTGGGTGTTGCAAACATATGCACTAACTTATAATACCCTGTTCCACAGTGTGGAGCAGGGTATAAAAACAGGTAGATTTTTTCAATTACACTTTCCTTCTTTTATGCTCACATAAAACCACGTGCCACTTCTGAATAAATAAATTAACACAAAACACAGTAATTCCGTATTCTCCGTCCATTCCAAGCAACAATCAATACACGACTGACTCGAAAAATGTGTACCTGCTCAATGTTCTTATGAAATTCTTTTCGCTGCAAAAAAGTTAAAAAATTAAATGGTCACGAAAAAATGTACATGGTCTTTATGGCCATGTAATGGTTCTAGACATGTCTATACGTAACCTATAAAAATACTTTTTTCTCTGCAAAAAGTCAAAAATTGAATGGTCAGGTACATGGTCTCAAATTCTATCATTTAAATAATAGAACATGTTTGCGGCATTTGAGAACCATTTAAATGTTTATTGCCAGCATACATTTTTCTCTGCTCGAAAATTATTTTTACAAAGACAAATGCATGGTTTTCACGACAATTACATGCTCTAGATAAGCATTAAATGGATGCGGTAACCATGCCCAAACATGTTTTTTCTGTGCGTGTAAGGAGCACCAATGAAATATTGGCCTTTGTAGAAGTGTTGAAATCTTTAAAAACCCAGCGAAAACTCTCATTAACCGGTAATCTGGTAGGTAAAGCCACTTAAGAAGTTATAACCACTTATTTATAAATCGACATCGATCCGCATTACATTTACGTACGCATGTCCTAGGAGGAAAGTACTTCGCCCCAGGAATACATTCGGCCATGAAATAACTGGTGCATTAAAAGGATAGGATCAATCCCAAACATTTATGACCGGAAGTTGATATTTCTATATGTTATAAACGGAATGGATTTTTCTGGACTTTTATTGTGAATGGGCATAAAACAAGGCTTGAATTATTCTATTGTTTACATTCATATATCATGTTAAACCACCATTCTATAGTGGTGAGTATAAAAATATTTGAAGGAATTGGAGGTTATACGTACATATTATAGGAACCGAAAATTTTCCCAATTTAATTATTTTTTTTTATGAGTAAAGTCACTCTTGGCAAGCTGTTTATATTTATATTTATCTCAATTCCAATATAATGTAATTCGATATGTATTAAAATTGCTTTCTTTGAGTGTGGCGCTGAGTTTGTTGTTTCATTCCAGACACAAGACTCGATGAAGAGTTATCGTCCTTCTTTTGGGCACTATGCATTGCCGTTGTTGCTAGAAATTGCTAAGATGTCACAGTGGGACCCCACCGTATAATAACTTCGTTCTAAATTCAATTTCTTTGCCAGTGTGTGTAAATTATTTTTCTTTGCACGTGAATACATGTATGTATGGTTTACGGTATGGCCACACTGGACAAATATTTGACAAAAAAAAAAAAAAAAAAACAAATCGTCGCCAAAGTCAAACCCGCATACATTTTTAGCTCATATTGGATACATTGCTGTATCCAGATATTTCGAAAATGGTTCTGGAAAAAAGTTCGGCATTCATTTTGGGCAAATATTGGATAGTATGACCATGTCCTTAGTCTCTACAACTATCGTGCCAGGCATTAGGTGTTAAGGTTTGTATTCGCTAATACACCGAAAAAAAGTAAATTGTTTTATAGGAAGAATGAACTAAGTCGTACGAAAAGTGAACTAAATTGTATTCCACATTTAGAGATTTCCACAAAGCATTGTTAAAACCAGGAAAATATATTGCCCTGTTATACTTTTTATATACAGTTCACAAAATTACACTCTCTCATAGAAGAAAAAATTAACAAAACGTCAAAAAGGAAATCATTGGCGCAAAATCAGGACCATTTTCTGTCCATTGTATATATGTTACTGTCCATTTTTACAAATTTTGGGAATCGTACACACTAAAAATATTTTATTGTCTTTCAATTAATTTTTGTCACGAAATTGATTAATTCCAATTAATTATACCGACCACCATAGAATGGTGATGGGGGTATAATAAGTGTGTAACACATCGAAATATCGATTTCCGACTATATAAAGTATATATATTCTTGATCAGGGAGAAAGATATAAGCATGTCCGTCTGTCTGTCTGTTGTAATCACGCTACAGCCTTCAATAATGCCGCTATCGTACTGAAATTTGGCCCAGATTCGTTTTTTGTTTGCAGGCAGGTCGAGTTCGAAGATGGGCTATATCGGTCCAAGTTTTGATATAGTCGCCATATAAACCGATTTCCCGATTTGGGGTCTTGGGCTTATAAAAACCGTAGTTTTTATCCAATTTGCCTGAAATTAAAAATCTAGAGGTACTTGAGGCCCATAAAAAGGTGTGCCGAAAATGGTGCCCATCGGTCCATGTTTTGGTATAGTCCCCATATAGACCGATCTCCCGATTTTGCTTCTTGGGCGTCTAGAAACTGTATTTTCTATCCGATTTGCCTGAAATTGAAAATCTAGAGGATATGTAGGGCCATAAAGAGGTGTGCCGAAAATGGTCCGTATCGGTCTATTGTTTGGTATAGCCCCCACATAGACCGATCTCCCGATTTTGCTTCTTGGGCTTCTAGAAACTGTATTTACTATCCGATTTGCCTGAAATTGGAAATCTAGAGGTATTTTGGGTCTATAAAGAGGTGTGTAGAAAATTTTTGAGGAACATTAAGAGGTGGTGAGTATTGGTCCTTGTTTTGGTATAGCCCTCACATAGACCTAACTCCAGAATTTATTTATAGGACTTCTGGAATCCGGCTGACCACAAATAGGTCAGCCGAATATGGTGTATGTCGATCCATGCTTTAGTATAGCCTCCACATAGACCGATCTCCAGATTTAACTCCTTGGGCTTCTAGGAACCGTAGTTTTTATCCGATTTGCACAAAAATTTAAATATACTGTAATTTTAGACCCTCAAAAATCTGTATCGCAATTATTTTTACCGGTCCATTTGGCAAGGCATCGATATAGACCGATTTAACTTCTTGAGGGTACACCCAAAGACAAAATATTTTCCTCCGGAATGAAATTTTAGACAAATGAAATTCCCCTTTCGCATAAAGTATTTTCTTTTAGAGCAAACTAGTCCGAATTTTTGATAAGCGATTGTCTCTAAAATTTGTGTCAAAAGAAAACTTTGCTTGTCTAAAATGTCGTTCCTCAGAAAAGAAAACACTTCTTTCAGGGTATAGCAGGCGCACTGATCGTGCAAATTGCTTGAAACTGAAAGTAAAATTTCCAGATTTTACTCATCGTATTCATTTAAATAGTGACGGAAAAAATCTACAGATTTAAGATTTCAAATCAAGGCGTCATTTGATCATATACACGATATGTTTATGATTTCTCTAAAACTCAAAAAAATGGTTCTCATAAATCCAGAATCTGATCTGGTCTTCATAGGTAGAATCTTTAATTTTTTTCTTTGGGAAGCGTACTTGTTGAACTGATTTGGTTGGGCGAAGAATTGTCATCAAACCCCCAAAATGCTATATATTATCAAGTAACCCGATATGACGAAGAGTTTTCAAAGTAAACTATTATATTTGATGCATGGTGGTGGGTATTTAAGATTCGGCCCGGCCGAACTTACTGCTGTATATACTTGTTTTTTGAAATGTCTTCGATCATAGAAATGATAGTATCAATCACCAACGTCAACTAAAAAATTAATTGATGCAAGAAATTTTTGTGATTGATTTTTGTTTCAATTAAAAATTTTTTTGAGTTAATTAATTTTTGAATTGAATATTTTTTAAAATTCAATTAAAAATATAATTGGAACATTTTTCGTCATATTTTTTTCTGTGTACTATATTTTCCTTATGCTTTAGTTCATATCGAATGTGTACGGTCATTGAATTTTATACCCACGTTTAGTTCATAAAATGTTTGAGACATGCTTAAAAAAGTAAGATTTCATTAAGTTGTGGAAAATTTCGATAAATAAAAAAAAAATTAACATAATATACAAATAATTTTTTGCGGATTTTTTTTTCTGTGTATACAGGGATTCCCATAAACAACTCCCAAATGTCTTGCGCACAGAGAATAACCATCCAACAATATGTTAAAAGTTTTGCCCAAAAAGAAATGGAAATGGTGTACAAATTAGATCAAAAGCAATGAATTGTACATGGGCTTGTCATCTTTAAAACAATCGCATTAGTACTTTGTGTTAAGATATAATTTCAGCATTTCTGATTTTATAAAAAAAATAAGGAAAGAATTAAGGCTTTTTGAAACTGATTCAAAAAGATTTTCAAATATTTCTTGGAAATTTAAAGTTAAAATTTCCCCAATATTACGAAGTTTCCCTTAAACCTTTTGGTTTGATTTAGTTACATAAACTGAATAAGAGAAAAACGGGTGGTGTAAAAATTTTATGTTTGGAACTCAAATTTTTAGCACATTACATTTAGGTGCAAGCATAGGTTAGGTTAACCTAACCTAACCTAACCTAGGTGCAAGCATATAATAAACTAGTATAACATGTTTGAGACATATATGTTATTATTTAAGAACATGTAATGTTTGGGTCATTTTCTTAAATAATTTATTAATTTAGAAATTTTGTATAGAAATGTCATGCGACGGAGATAGATAACGAAAGACATCAACATAACAATGTGAGAGAATCATATGAGAGCAAAAAGTAGGCCCCTACCTGAGAGGCATATCTTGTTGTGGATAAATGTGCTTGCATTTATTTTGGTAAGTGTCTGGTACATGAGGCACCCCAAAAATTGGAAATGTTTCAGTCTAAACATTATTGAATTCAGGTCAGGTTAAGTGTCATCCAAAGAAATCGAGTCGGCCTATGTGTAAGTCGATATTTTTCGACCAAGCAAAAATAATGAGATAGCAGAGAGCATTAAAAATATATGAATTTAAAAAAATACAGAAAGAAATTAACTGGGGCTTAAAAAAGATATGCTTATGGTGAAACATAATATCGATGTCCTCATTCCAGAATACGCTAAGTCGACTTAGCATTTTTTGATGGAGTTCGTTGTTATACCCACCACCATAGAATGGTGACGGGGGTATAATAAGTTTGTCATTCCGTTTGTAACACATCGAAATATCGATTTCCGACTATATAAAGTATATATATTCTTGATCAGGGAGAAATTCTAAGACGATATAACGATGTCCGTCTGTCCGTCTGTCTGTCTGTCTGTTGTAATCACGCTACAGACTTCAATAGTGAAGCAATCGTGCTGAATTTTTGCACAAACTCGTCTTTTGTCTGCAGGCAGGTCAAGTTCGAAGATGGACTATATCGGTCCAGGTTTTGATATAGTCCCCATATAAACCGACCTCCCGATTTGGGGTCTTGGGCTTATAGAAATCGTAGTTTTTATCCAATTTGCCTGAAATTTGAATTTGAATTTGAGTATCGGTCCATGTTTTGGTATAGCCCCCATATAGACCGATCTCCAGATTTTACTTCTTGGGCTTATAGAAACCGCAGTTTTTATTCAATTTACCTGAAATTGGAAATCTAGAGGTATTGTAGGACCACAAATACGTGTGCCAAAAATTGTGAGTATCGGTCCATGTTTTGGTATAGCCCCCATATAGACCGATCTCCCGATTTTACTTCTTGGGCTTATAGAAACCGCAGTTTTTATTCAATTTACCTGAAATTGGAAATCTAGAGGTATTGTAGGACCACAAATATGTGTGCCAAAAATTGTGGGTATCGGTCCATGTTTTGGTATGATCCCCGTATAAAACGACCTCCCGATTGGGGGTCTTGGGGTTATAGAAACCGTAGTTTTTATCCAATTTGTCTGAAAGTGGAAATCTAGAGGTATTTTAGGACCATAGAGAGGTGTGCCGAAAATGGTGAGTATCGGTCCATATTTTGGTATAGCCCCCATATAGACCGATTGCCCGATTTTACTTCTTGGGCTTCTAGAATCCGAAGTTTTTATCCTATTTGCCTGAAATTGGAAATCTAGAGGTATTTTCGGGTCATAAAGTGGTGTTCCGAAAACGGTGAGTATCGGTCCATGTTTTGGTATAGCCCCCATAAGAACGATCTCCCGATTTAACTCCTTGGGTTTCTAGAAACTGATTTGCCTGAAATTGTAAATATTCTGGTATTTTAGGCTCACAAAAACGTGTATCGGATTAAGTTTTTATCGGTCCATTTGGTAATGCCTCCATATAGACCGACTTCACTTCTTGAGGTTGTAGAAGGCGCACTGATCATGAAAATTGCTTGAAACTCAATGAAAAATTTCCAGATTTTACTTCTACAGATTTAAGATTTCAAATCAAGACGTTATTTTATAATTTTCTTGCACACTTACAAGAGATGTTAATGATTCCTCTAAAACTCAAACAAAAATGGTTCTTATAAATCCAGAATCTGGCATAGCCCTCATAGGTGAAATCTTTAAATTTATTTTCGGGAAGTGTCCTCAAGTTCTCAAGCCCTCCTGAAATTTCAAAGGAAATCCTAATATTTGGTTCATGGTGGTGGGTATTTAAGATTCGGCCCGGCCGAACTTACTGCTGTATATACTTGTTTTTTATTCGGATTGATGTGAATTGCAACCTCTCAAAAGTTCGAATTTATTGGACACTTCCATCAAAAGTTATAGTTAATAAAAAAATCTATAATAAACATGAAAATGGAATTTATATCTTATACGGTTTTTGAGAAATTCCAAAAAAAAAACTTTGAACTTGTCTCCTGTAAAATTCACTTTTTAGACTTAGCGTACTTTGGAATGGAGACATCGATATATTGCACAATACAAACAATTTTTTGTATGGACAAATTCTGAAGCGGAATATGTTTGGGAGTATATGTTACAGAGGCGATTAGTTTTGAGGGTGTAGAACACAATGATTGTGGAATTGATTCACATTCACCTAGTAGTGGATATGCGAACATGAGCAACAATCTTTTGTGAAAATCTACAAAGTGCCACCACCTTGACCATAAATGCAGCATTTGCGCCTTTTTATAAATTAAAATAATACCCTGTTCCACAGTGTGGCGCAGGGTATAACAAATATAACGTTAATTTCTCAAAATTAGCTGAACGATATTTTATAATTGAATTATACAGTTTTTTTGTTGGCCATCAAGATGACCAAGGGGCAAACATTTGAATATTTTACATTATTTACAAATTTTTTCATTGTGGGTTTAGTTTCAGTTGAAAACCATTTGTGGACTAAAATACAGGAGTAGTTAACCAAAAGATAAAAGCCAAATTGATTAGACTTCAAGACGTTTAAGCTAAATTTTAAAAATAAAGGGTGATACGGTCAAAATTTGGTCAAGGGAAAACGCGTGTACATCGGTGAAATCGTTTATTTAAAAAATCAAATTAAATTTCTTTTTCAAGTTCAATTAGTATAAAATTCAGAAAAAATATTCAGTTAGGCTTTCGCTTTTCCAAATCCGAATTGCCGGGCCTCACGCTTGACACCTGCCATCAGATTTTGTACAGCCACCTTGTCCACCTTCTTCGCCGCAGAAAGCCAGTTTGCCTTGAACTGCTGCTCGTCCTTAGCATTTTTTTGGTCTTCTTTAGGTTCCGCTTGACAATAGCCCAGTATTTCTCAATTGGGCGGAGCTCTGGCGTGTTGGGAGGGTTCTTGTCCTTGGGAAGCACCTGCACGTTGTTGGCGGCGTACCACTCCATGGCCTTTTTACCGTAATGGCAAGATGCCAAATCCGGCCAAAACAGTACGGAACAACCGTGTTTCTTCAGGGAAGGCAGCAGACGTTTATTCAAATACTCTTTCACGTAAATTTCTTGGTTGACAGTCCCGGAAGCTATGAAAATGCTGCTTTTCGCAGTCAAACTTCGTCAGCATCGTCGTGTACAGCCTCCCGGATCGCGCTTTGGCCGTCGTATTTTGTTTATCATCGCGATTTGGAGTCACTACCTTCTTGTAAGTCGATAGTCCGGCTCGTTTCGATGCACGGTTGTAGACGATACACCCAGCTTATTTGCGGCATCTCGGAGAGAGAGGTTAGGGTTTCGCTTGAAACTACCGGCAACTCTCTTTGTCGTCTCAGCGGCTTCCGGTTTTCGATTTCCCCCCGATCCAGACTTCCTGGCTGTTGATAAACGTTCCCCAAACACTTTAATTACATTTGTAACGGTTGATTTGGCAACTTTTAGCGATTTTGCCAGCTTTGCGTGCGAGTAGCTCGGATTTTCGCGATGCGCGAGTAAAATTTTGATATGCTGCTCTTCTTGCTTAGACGGCATTTTGACAACTGAAAAGTGAATTCCAAGATCAAAATAGGAGCAACATTCTACACACACACACCTTCAAAATGAGGGGTGTTCAGGTTTTTTAAATGCAAAATTGAAAGAAATACGTCAAGTTTATATTGACCAAATTTTGACCGTATCACCCTTTAAGAAATGTAGAGCACGCATTGAGCGCGGTTGCAATATTTAAAAAAAAAAACTAAAAACTAATATAGTTTTGGTTAAAATCGATATTTCTAAGATGCTATCGAAAATGAAAACCTCATTTCAAGACTTTTCTTCCGATACCAAAATTTGTAGAACAGGTATTGGGCCCGCATGCTCTATATTGTGTCGAACATAGTACCCACTTGCATTTATAGTACACCAACTTCGAAAACAAATCAGAAAAATTAATATTTTTGGGATGCTTTCGGAACGACAAAATGCTTACTCGAAGGGCAATCTGTCAATGAATACACAATTGTGGCTTTTCTAGACATCGAAGAGGCATTCAATAACGTCTATCCGAGCTCGATTTTAAATGAATTGATAACTCTGAATGTTGATCAATGGATACTTAGGCTGTTAGAAAACTAAACAAACTAATAGTGGATTACACTCTGGCGAAACAACTTTTCGTCAAACGATTTTTCAAATCTTTTACCCAAAAGTGAGGCGTGGTGACAAGATTACCTAATCACTGTAGTGTTTTTCAGACCGAAATATTAGCAATAAAAGAGGTGGCAAATTGGCTGAGGAGTAATGATCCAACAAATGCAAAAAAGTCCTTGGACACTGTGTTCCTTAACTCGACACTGTGTTCCTTAAATGATCATAGACTACCGTAAATCTGGCACCATCTGTTATAACGGTTCGCTGCCTTATAAGCGAGTTTTCAAAAACTATTAGCGGGAAGTATAATCGGTTGTAGTAGTCACCCCAAAAAAAATCGATTCTGTAACATATACTCCCAAACACATTATGCTTCAAGCATGTACATTTTTGGGTATTGCCCAAACATTTATATATATTTGATTTCTTCCAATATATAATATGTTTGAAAGCATATTGTTCTAAACAATATAATAGTTTGGGCAGTCTAAGTTCCAAACATTTTGTATTTTTCCATCCAAATTCAATAATGTTGTCTTCCCAAAAACTATAGGTTTTTGGATATTTCCGAAACATTATTATTGGATATTGGCGAAATATTATTATGTTTGTTTTATTGGAACATATAATATGTTTGGAAGCAGTTTGAGCCCAAAAATATTATATGCTTAGAAGAACTTTCTCCCAAAGAAGATTGTGCTCAAATTTTTTTTCTGCCTAATTGTATATTTCCTCACATCTTTCTCACTTCCACGAGGTTTTTTAGTTCTTAGCACCTTTTTCTGTAATACAAACATTGTAGAAGAAATAATTCAATTTTATAAATTTTACCATTTGCCGGACGGGGATTCCAACCGCGGACCACCCAGTTTGTAAGCTAACCAACTATCCACTGGGCTACGTACCTGTTATTGTCATCCATAGACAATTATCGTTATAAGTTATATTTATATAGCATAGTTTGTGGCGTCCACGAGCCTATGCAAACATAACATTGTTTAACAGAAACATACATTTATTGGCGACGTGGAGCAGTGGTTGGTACGTCCGCCTTGCATACCAAGGGTCCAGGGTTCGATCCCTGCTTCGACCGAACACCAAAAAGGTTTTTTTTTTATTTTTTACACATATTTTTTAAATATATTCCAGATATGTTCGGAAGATCCCGAAAAGGTGTTCAACATTACATACTACTATATAAAATTTTTACTATGAAACTGTAAAATGTGTCTTATAAAAGACTTAAATTCAAAAAAGAACGGTGCTTGATATTAACGAAATTGACTGAGTTCAATCAAATATTATTTTTTTATTGCAAAAATAAAAATTTTGTAACAAAAAACGTTTTTGGTATAAAAGTTTGAAATTTCCGAATAAATTCAAAAACTCTTACAAAAGAAGAACGTGAAGTCGAGTATATATATAAATATTTTTCCATCGAATCCTAAAGTTAACGATAACCATTCAAAAGCACATTATATTTAAATTCTAAACAATAATTTTACAATCAACACATAAATTTATTTAGGTGTGAACAATTGTTTGCTAGCATATAACACCATTTATTTCGAAATACAAATATATATATGAATTTTTATTAATGAATGACTTTGTACTTAATTTCATTTTTACCTTTAAGGTTGGCATTATCGCGTTAAAATGGCCATGTTTTCACGGTTACTTTTCTTTAATAATTTATTTTAAAGAAAATAAACTTATTCAATTGTTGCTTTGGTTCACTCCCCACCAAGTTATAACACAATTGCCCAAAAAAGTTATAATGTTATTCTGGTGTTACCGATTCGAGTTTAAAAAATAATTTAAGCGGCAAAACTCGAACTTAATGCCCGCTTTTATTTTTAAAAGTATCCGTCAACTCCTCTTGGACTATTTATTAATAAAGAGGAACTAAACATTGTTTTTATAACATTACTGTTTAATTTAAAAAGATTATAGTGCACTGTCACGAAAAATTTTCCAATTAAAATTTTAATTAAATTTTAAAAAACATACTATTAAACATTTAATTTCGAAAAATCAGAAAAAAATCAGAATCAGAAAATTTTTTATGAAGATCCCTTTGTAATTTTTATATTTTCTACTGTTTATACCCTGCGCCACACTGTGGAACAGGGTATTATAAGTTAGTGCATATGTTTGCAACACCCAGAAGGAGACGAGATAGACATATGGTGTCTTTGACAAAAATGCTTAGGGTGGGCTCTTGAGTCGATATAGCCATCCCCGTCTGTCCGTGAACACATTTTTGTAACCAAGGGATTAGGTAGTAATTTAAGCCCAATCGACTTCGAATTTGGCACAAGTATGTGTTTTGGGTCAAAATAGAACCCTATTGATTTTGGAAGAAATCGGTTCAGATTTAGATATAGCTCCCATATATATATTTCGCCCGATATGCACTTATACGGCCCTAGAAGCCTGAGTATTACCCCAATTTGGTTGAAATTTTGCACTAGGAGTACAATTGGTAGTATAGTCAAATGTGCAAAATTTTATTGAAATCGGTTCAGATTTAGATATAGCTCCCATATATATCTTTCGCCCGATATGGACTAATACGGTCCCAGAAGCCAGAGTTTTACCCCAATTTGGTTAAAATTTTGCACAGGGAGTAGAATTAGCATTGTAGCTATGCGTGCCAAATTTGGTTGAAATTGGTTCAGATTTAGATATAACTCCCATATATAGCTTTCGCCCGATTTACACTCATATGACCACAGAGGCCAATTCTTTCCTCCGATTTAGTTGAAATTTTGCACAGGGAGTAGAATTAGCATTGTAGTTATGCGTGCCAAATTTGGTTGAAATCGGTTCAGATTTAGATATAGCTCCCATATATAGTTTTCGGCCGATTTACGCTCATATGACCACAGAGGCCAATTTTTAACTCCGATTTTGTTGAAATTTTGCACAGGGAGTAGAATTAGCATTGTTGCTATGCGTTCCAAATTTGGTTGGAATTGGTTCTGATTTAGATATAGTTCCCATATATATGTTTTTCTGATTTCGACAAAAATGGTCAAAATACCAATATTTTCCTTGTAAAATCGCCACTTCTTAGTCGAAAAGTTGTAGAAATGACTCTAATTTTCCTAAACTTCTAATAAATATATATCGAGTGATAAATCATAAATAAATTTTTGCGAAGTTTCCTTAAAATTGCTTCAGATTTTTAATGTTTCCCATATTTTTTTACTAACATTGTGTTCCATCCTAGTGCATTAAAGGGTGATACGGTCAAAATTTGGTCAATATAAACTTGACGTATTTCTTTCAATTTTGCATTTAAAAAACCTGAACACCCCTCATTTTGAAGGTGTGTATGTGTAGAATGTTGCTCCTATTTTGATTTTGGAATTCACTCTTCAGTTGTCAAAATGCCGTCCAAGCAAGAAGAGCAGCGTATCAAAATTTTGCTACTCGCACGCAAAGCTGGCAAAATCGCTAAAAGTTGCCAAACCAACCGTTACAAATGTAATTAAAGTGTTTGGGAAACGTTTGTCGACAGCCAGGAAGTCTGGATCGGGGGAAATCGAAAACCGGAAGCCGCTGAAACTACAAAGAGAGTTGCCGGTAGTTTCAAGCGATACCCTAACCTCTCTCTCCGAGATGCCGCAAATAAGCTGGGTGTATCGTCTACAACCGTGCATCGAGCCAAAAAACGAGCCGGACTATCGACTTACAAGAAGGTAGTGACTCCAAATCGTGATGATAAACAAAATACGACGGCCAAAGCGCGATCCCGGAGGCTGTACACGACGATGCTGACGAAGTTTGACTGCGTGGTAATGGACGACGAAACCTACGTCAAAGCCGACTACAAGCAGCTTCCGGGACAGGAGTTTTATACGGCAAAAGGAAGGGGAAAGGTAGCAGATATTTTCAAGCACATAAAACTGTCAAAGTTCGCAAAGAAATATCTGGTTTGGCAAGCCATCTGTACCTGTGGCTTGAAAAGCAGCATTTTCATAGCTTCCGGGACTGTCAACCAAGAAATTTACGTGAAAGAGTGTTTGAATAAACGTCTGCTGCCTTTCCTGAAGAAACACGGTTGTTCCGTACTGTTTTGGCCGGATTTGGCATCTTGCCATTACGGTAAAAAGGCCATGGAGAGGTACGCCGCCAACAACGTGCAGGTGGTTCCCAAGGACAAGAACCCTCCCAACACGCCAGAGCTCCGCCCAATTGAGAAATACTGGGCTATTGTCAAGCGGAACCTAAAGATGACCAAAAAAACTGCTAAGGCCGAGCAGCAGTTCAAGGCAAACTGGCTTTCTGCGGCGAAGAAGGTGGACAAGGTGGCTATACGAAATCTGATGGCAGGTGTCAAGCGTGAGGCCCGGCAATTAGGATTTGGAAAAGCGAAAGCCTAACTGAATATTTTTCCTGAATTTTATACTAATTGAACTTGAAAAAGAAATTTAATTTGATTTTTTAAATAAACGATTTCACCGATTTACACGCGTTTTCCCTTGACCAAATTTTGACCGTATCACCCTTTAGCAGACTTAAATTTTGAGTCTATAAATTTTGTAGAAGTCTATCAAATTCTGTCCAGATCGAGTGATACTTAAATGTATGTATTTGGGACAAACCTTTATATATAGCCCCCAACACATTTGACGGATGTGATATGGTATCGAAAATTTAGATCTACAAAGTGGTGCAGGGTATAATATAGTCGGCCCCGCCCGACTTTAGACTTTCCTTACTTGTTTTTCTTTCTTTCTTTTCTTTATTTGCTTTCCCATGCACAAGACCACTTGAGTCTCATATTTCAGCATGAGAAGTTTAAAATAATGTATACATAATGTACAATCAAATAAATATAATATAATTACAATATTAGGTTTCATGAAAAAAAAAAATTTTTAAATTTAAAAAATTAATCAAAATAGATCTATAAGCAAATAACCTTAATATTTTATATTGAAAAACTGATTACAGACTGAAAAAAAACATTATTAGAATTTAAGTTTGACAATTGTAAAAAGAGGAGAAAAATAACAACAATTAAAATAAAATTTATAATTACAGATAATGGATAAAGAATATTAAAATTGAAAATATGAAAAAGAAAAACAAAAACAAAAAATTGAACGAAAATTTTATAACAAATAAAAGAAAGTTATAAATAAAAGTACATATTGCACAAAAATAAGGGTACATATTGCATGAAAACGAAAACAAATTTTAAGAATTAAAACTAGCTAGCAAACAGTTTAGAGTAAAATAAAACAAATGATAAAGAATCTTGTTTAATTATTACTCAAAAACGAGATAACATTTTTCTTAAAGGCATCTGCATTCAATGTATAAGTGGATATTATAAGTAAGTGAGTTCCACAGACGGATGGAGTTAATAAAAAATTGCCACTCAGAGACCAAACAGCTATGACGAAGCAAAATTAATCTTTTTCCTCTATTAAATCTTGAAAAACGCAGGCGTTGAAATAAATGTACCGGGTGACCACTATAAATAATCCTATGCAAGAAAACAAGGACTCTTAACTTAAGTAGATTGTGAAATGTCATGTCATACAAGCATACTGAGAAAGCCGAAACACTGTCATATCTTCGTATACCATATACGTAGCGGGTAATGCTATTGAACGTCCTATTCATTCTCTGCATACTTAGGGCATCGCACTTAGCAAAAAGTTCACATCCGTAAAGCATAATGGACATCAAGAATGACTTGGCTAAGATAACCCTTATTCTTAACGGAGTACAACGTTGTGACTGCCATAGTGTCCGAAGTATTGAATATACACGGCCACACATAGCGGTAATATGGTCAGACCACGTCAGAGTGCTGTTGAACATCACCCCAAGATTTCTGGCACGCTCCACTATCCCAATCGTCTGATTATCTATCCTTACGTCAACATTAACTCTAGACCTCACTGTTCGCCCTTTATTCACCAAACACTTAGATTTCATTGGGTTAATAGTAAGACCATTGGCCTGTGCCCACATTGATATCCTCCCAAGATCCTCATTCAATAGAGCCTCACAACTACCAATTGATGGCGGTTCGCACCCTATATATAACTGAACATCATCAGCATACATTCGCATCCGACAATGTCTCACCTGCGTAGGTAGATCATTAGAGTATAGGGAGAAGAGCAAGGGTCCTAATATTGAACCTTGCGGAACACCTCTGTCTACCAACCGCACCTGTGATTGCCTGTCCCCAACCCTGACATATTGATACCTATCCGAGAGGTATGATGAAATTAATCTTACCGACGTGTTTGAAAACCCAAAGAAATTGCGTAATTTAGCACAAAGTAAATCGTGGTCTACGGTGTCAAATGCTTTAGAATGATCTAAAAGCACTAGCAACACATATTTCCTTTCATCCATAAAGCGCCTGATATCCTCCGACACGTCAACAAGGGCTGTAATACAACTATTCTTCCGTCGAAATCCAGACTGTGAGTCCGTTAACAAGGCATTCGTACGCAAGTACTCATCCATTTGATCCCTCAACACACGCTCAAGTGCCTTTGATAGAAAAGGCAGAATCGTTACGGGTCTGTAATCTCCGCCTGTCTTCGGTACAGGAACTATCCGTGCTACCTTCCACCTACTTGGATAATAACTATTGGTTATTATCCTATTAAATATGAAGGTAATAAAGGGGAGGAGTTCACGCAATATGATCCTGATAAACCTAGGGTCTACACCATCAGCACCTATAGAGTTCGATCTTATCGACATGATACTTTCCAGAACATGCATCTCCTCCACTCCAATGAACTCAAAACGATCATCAAAAGCAACGGTTGTCATATCATAGAAGGGGGAATCAGCGTCCCGCATGGGAATGTCTAAAAACTTCGCGTTAATATCGTCAACATCAATTGATTCATCATCCACATAACTATCCTTTCTACCGACATCAAGCTCGCGTACCAAACCCCATATTCGCCTTGATCCAACAGCATCACCAAATTTGGACATATAGTACTCAGACTTAGCCTTCTTTATCTCATCCTGAGCCTTCCTCCTAGCATCACAGTACTCACCGCGTAGTTCAGGGGTCCTATATCTCTTCCACCTCCTGTAGGCAACATCCCTCACTCTTAAGGCATTTGCAACCTGATGCGTAAACCAAGGACGATTTTTTGGGCATATAGTCTTACTCCTCAATGGCACCGCTATATCGTAAAGCTTAACTATATTTTCCTCAAGAAAAGTCAGTTGGTCATCGATAGACGCAATACCATAAATCAAACCCCAGTCAATGCACTCGAACTCAACATTCAGAAGATCGTAATTAATATTCTTAAAATCACGAAACTTGACAGAATGTTTCCTGACATCCAGGCGATAGTCATATGTCAAGAAAATATGGTCATGACGTGAAAAGCAAGGTACTGAAAGTTGATCATACAAAAGTATATTCGATAAATCATTAACTAAGAAAAGGTCCAGTAAAGTCGCGTTAGTGGAAGTATAATGTGTGGGTGTAGTATTATTAACAGAAAAGAGTCCTAGTGATAGCATAGCATCGACAAATCTGAATTCAATGAGGGCATTACTATTAAAATCACCAGCAATAACTATATTCTCATAGCGAACAGTAAGTGAGTCAAGTGTAGTCATAAAATCCTCTAAGGGTACACTATTGTTTGGCCTATACACACATCCAACCAGTAAATTGGAGGAACCATTCGTCACCTCAAGAAATATATACTCGACATCATCCATCTCCATAGAATTACTAATAAATCTACATTTTATCCCATGCCTGGCATAAATGGCAACACCTCCCCCACGTCTCCCTCTATCGGCTCTAAAAACCCGATATCCCTTAAGTGATACCAAAAGGTCGCTAAGATCTGAATTCAGCCATGTCTCAGAAATACAAACAAAGTCCACGTCCGAGGTTTCAAACATTATACGAAATTCATCCATTTTGTTCCTCAAGCTTTGGGCATTCAGATGGCAAATTTTTATACCTCTATGCTGTTTACATAGAATCTTTATCATATTGGCTGTGCCTTCTGTGGAACTTAAACCTATGTCACCAATGTGTGTCATATGAACGATTTGATTTAATGTTGTAACGCATATTAAAGCATTTATCAAAGATGCAGTTACCCCACTTTTGCTTATGATAAAAAGTCGTAGAAGATTCAAAAAAATAAATATTAAATATGCAATACTGTTTAAGATATATACTAATGTAAAAAAAAATTATAACAAAATTAGTGTTATAGATTATTAGTGTTATAGATTATGTTTTTTATTTCCTTTGTTTGAATATTTTGACTTACTCGTCGTTATTTATGTTCCGATTTGTTTTGACGAACCAAGAAAAAAAATTGTGCCCATAATGCAAAAATGATAAAAAAAAACACATGCTCTTTTTTCAAATGTCTATTCTCTTGGTTTCGAATGTATATTCTCTCCGAGTACTCATTATACCCTAGGTTAGGTTAGGTTAGGTGGCAGCCCGATGTATCAGGCTCACTTAGACTATTCAGTCCATTGTGATACCACATTAGTGAACTTCTCTCTTATCACTGAGTGCTGCCCGATTCCATGTTAAGCTCAATGACAAGGGACCTCCTTTTTATAGCCGAGTCCGAACGGCGTTCCACATTGCAGTGAAACCATTTAGAGAGGTTTTGAAACTCTCAGAAATGTCACCAGCATTACTGAGGTGAGATAATCCACCGCTGAAAAACTTTTTGTTTTTCGGTCGAAGCAGGAATCGAACCCACGACCTTGTGTATGCAAGGCGGGCATACTAACCATTGCACCACGTAATTGGCGTTAAGAACTTTCGAAATATATAGCTGTACTTGTTCGACGCCATCGGGTATTCATGCGTAATCTTTAAAATCACGTAATTTTTTTTTCAGTGTAGATCTATAATCTGCGCATCGAAAAAATTGGTCTCAGACTCCATAAAGTATATATTTTTGATAGTGCGGAAATTCTGAGTTGATCTAGCAGCTTTAGAAAAAAATAAGCTATCGCCTTGAAACTTGGCACAAGTTGTTATTATTGACGTAGGTGGCCATATCGCACCACTTTTAGGTATAGGCCCCATATAAACCGATCTCCAGATTAGACTTCTTGGGTTTTTTGGAAAAGCTAATTTTACCCGATCCGATTGTATTCGAGTATGCGATGTTGTTGATTTGCAGTAGGTAACGGATATAAGCACATCTCTAATAAGTAAAATTATTAGACATATTATTTTTTTGTTAAAGAAAATTTTATAGTTTGAAGGAAAAAATTGGAGTTGAAGATTGCAAGAATGTCTTTAGTGCCATACGAAGTTCAAGATGGGAGCTTTTGTAGAAAAATTTACAAATTTGAAGAAATAATAAACTATTTTGGGAGAAGTAGGAATTTAGTAAATGGGTTTGCTTCATTTGCATTTTTTAGTTCATTTAACTAACGTACGCAAAATTTTTTTAGAGTAAAGCAAACTTTCTCCAAACATAATAATACCATGAATTGTGTTTGGAATTTTATACTGTTTTATATATTTTCTTTAAATTGAAACTTATGGTTAAAATTATTTAAATGTAACGGTCGATATAGTATGTGTTGTTATGTAGTGTTTATGATTCTTAGTATTACGATAATAATCATTGCTGAAAGCTTAGTTATAAGAAAAAGAACGAACGTTAAATTTTCTCTATATTAAGGCGATAAATGAGATGTGTGAGAGTTGTTTTCGTCAGTCCTCTGTAGCTGCAAGTAGTGTTACGCAATCTGGAACACCAATAAAATTTTGTTAAAAGTAGAACTAAAGATTTTTATTCATCCGTACAACAATGTGATAACATTTTGGTGCCGAAACCCGGGAAGAATGATATTTCCTCCAAACAAGAAAAGTTAATTGGATAAAAATTATGTGCATGTAAAACAGTTTGTGGCTAATGTACGCATATACTAGTACATGCTGTAAAGTTGACATCCATGTAATGCAAAGATTATCTATTAGCACAGACGTAAACCACTGTTATCGCTGATAATTGCACTCAACACATCTCTTAATCATCTGTTAATTATTTATGGCATGTGTCAATTGAGTTGACGTATGAGCACATAAACGAGAGTCAAAACAAAACAAAAATTATAAAGAAGTTAGAAGTATTTAACAGATGTAAACAAAATCATTGCTTTTGAGAGAAAAGCTAATTGAATTGTGGTATAGATCATTGTAAGTTAAATACAAATAAGATGGCTCCACCAGATGGAACAAGTGAAAGTGAAACGAATGGGGTTGCAAGGCCACAGCAAAAAATGGAGCAATTGAAAGCATTGCGGACAACAACAAAAAATAGTATGTTAAGAATTCAAAAGCTGATTGCCAAAAAGAGTGTTACATTGGCCACGGCTGAGCTAAACTGCAGATTGGATATGTTAGAAGAATTATTTAAGAAAATAAAAACTGTGCAAGATGGGATTGATCAGATGTGTGTGGACGAAGAGGCTGAGGCAAACGAAATGTTCACCATCGAAACAGAGGATTTGTATGTGGCCACCAAAACGAAACATATGGGTTTGCTGTTCAAGAGGCGACCGGTAGTAGACGATGTGAGCGTTCTGAATACAACCGCAGCTGGGACGGTAGCTAGACCGCGACGAGAAGTGAAACTTCCGAAATTTGAAGGGAAGTATTCCGATTTTCCTAATTTTATTTCTCTTTTCACCAAACTTATACACCAGGATGAATCTTTCAACAACTGTGAGCGATTTTTAATACTTAAAGAGCACTTGGGATCTAAACCGCTGTCGGCTATAGATGACTTCGATGTGACCGAAGAAAATTATTCGAAAGCTCTCGCTCGACTAAAGGAGTGTTTCGACAAAAAGGCACTAATGTTCGAGGAACATATTTCAGCTTTATTTTCTTTATCAAAGTCATCGAAAACATCCTCGGCTCATTTGAGATATGTGTTTAACTCGGTTAATGCACATTTAAGCGCAATGTTGTCACTAGGTGATTACACAGCCATAGCGAATGCGATGGTAATACACATCGCCATGGAATGTGACGATGCGGATACACAAGTGAAATGGGAAGAAAATGTAGATTATAGTAAGCTTTCTACGTGGGAGGAATGCTCCTCCATTTTAACAAGGCGTTGTGAGAACCTTGAGGCCCGTGAATCGAAGCTTAAACAGGACGACAAAAAGCAGGCAAATAGTCATAAGGTCCACGGTGGCAAACGTTACAATCCAACTACTCTTGCTGTGACAAAATCTTCGTGTGTACAATGTGGTGGCAATGGGCACAGTTTGCCCCAATGCTATCGATTTAAGGCATTAACCATATAAGAGCGTAGTAATGTCATAAAGAAGTCAAATCTATGTTACAAATGCTTAAAGAAGGGGCATTCTTTTCGGGATTGCACAGCTTCAAACTGCGGAAGGTGTAATAGCCCGCATCATCCTCTGTTACACAAAGATGCACCCGAAGTATCGGCTTCAAATACGAGTGAATATGCGCCTTCTACGTCGACTCAAGCAACGGCCATAACGCAAGTAGAACCTAGAAATGCAGTATTGAATCTTGTGGCCAAACCGGAGGTGCTTCTGGCTACTGCTGTTGTGTTGGTTAGAGATAATTGTGGAAAATATCACCGTGCTCGAGCTGTGTTAGATGCTGGAGCTCAGGTTAATTTAATGTGCGAAAACCTTGCTCAGAAGCTGCTTCTAAAAAAGAAGGTCTGTAACATTGAAGCCAGCTTAGCGGGGGAAGTGCCAACGTGTTTCAAGAGAGAGCCAATCACCAGCATTAAATCATGTTTTAATGAATTTGAAGCCAGCTTAGAATTTTATGTATTGCCAAAAATTACAAGCAATAAACCGTCGGCGTTTTACGACATCGCTTCCTGGAACATACCTAAAAACATTCAATTAGCAGATCCGACGTTTAACAAACCATCTCGTGTCGATTTGTTGATCGGTGCAGAAATATTCTTTGACATGCTATGTGTTGGAAGAATTCATCTTCGTGACGGCTTACCACGACTGCATAAAACGTTACTGGGATGGATCGTCGCTGGCAAAAGCAAAGAAAACGTCACCAGTTTGCCGAAAATAGGAAATGTGTCTGTGAACAAAGTACAGATGGACACTGATTATGTAAATACTTAGGTGGAAAAATTTTGGCAAATGGAGCAAATTCCAAATAATACCGTTTTCCTGACTGAAGAAGAATTGCAATGTGAACAGATTTTCAACGAAAATATAAAGAGAGATAACAATGGCAGATTCATAACAAAAATTCCGTTCAAATCATCGGTAAGTGAATTGGGTTCGTCCTACAGTGCTGCCGAACGCCGATTTGTAAGCCTTGAGCAAAAATTAATAAATGATGACGAGACAAAGAGAGCCTATAACCAATTTATGGAAGAGTATTTAGCTTTGGGGCATATGTCTCGAGTAGAAGAGAGTGAGAGAAACAAAATAAAATATTATGCTCCCCACCAGATTGTGTTGCGTCCCGATTCCACCAGCACCAAGCTGCGAGTGGTGTTTGATTGTAGTTGTAAAACAGATAGTGGGTGGTCATTAAATGAAGTTATGATGAAAGGGCCACGTGTGCAAGACGATTTGCTATCTATAATACTACGTTTTCGGTGCTATAAGTTTGCTCTAACTGCCGATGTGACCAAAATGTACAGGCAGGCTTGGGTTACTGAGGAGGACTCATATTATCAAGCAATTTTGTGGAGAGCTGCACCAAATGAAAAAATACAAGTCTACAAGTTACAAACGATTACATACGGCACTACAGCCGCACCATATCTAGCAACAAAATGTTTACAAAAGTTGGGTGAAGATTGTAGAAACCAATTTCCTCTCGCATCAGCAAAGATTTTGTCCGACTTCTATATGGATGATTTTATAAGTGGAGCAAATGATGAAAATGAGCTTGTTGAAATTTATAGGCAAGTCGCGGCTGTAATGGAGTCAGCTAAGTTTACACTGAGAAAATGGTTTTCCAATAGTAAAGTTTTCAATAAATTTGTACCGGATGCGGACAGAGAAAAAACAATACGGTTGAATGATGAGGAAATCATAAAGACACTTGGCATTGTCTGGGCGCCATTAAGCGACTCCTTTCATTACGTGTGGTCAAAATTAGATAGCTCGAGAGGCATTACAAAACGCATCGTCTTAGCAGAATTGTCGACGCTTTTTGACCCACTTGGTCTCATTAACCCAATTATAGTAAAAGCAAAAATATTTATGCAGGATTTATGGATTTTGAAAGTCGACTGGGACGAATCACTTCCCGTAAATCTGCATACTCAATGGGCCGATTTTCGAGAACGGCTAAAGGAAGTCGAAAAAGTTAAAATTCCGAGATCTGTTGTAGCCAAAAATAAAGCGGTTCGAATTGAAATGCATGGATTTTCGGATGCATCAAAAAGAGCTTATGGCTGCTGTATCTACATAAGGTCAATTTCCGAAGACAACGTGGTTAGTGTCCATTTGTGGACAGCAAAGTCCAAAGTTTCACCTCTAAAGACACAATCACTACCTAGACTAGAGCTACTAGGGGCTGAACTCTTAACAAAGTTGGTGATAAAATCTAAGCACAATTTCCCAGTCGATTTAGACGCTACTTACTTGTGGACCGATTCGGAAATAGTTTTGGCCTGGTTGAGCGAACACCCTTCACAGTGGAATGTATTCGTAGCCAATAGAGTTTCTTTCATCCAAGAGGAAACGAAAAGTTGTGTGTGGGGTCACGTACCAACTAAAGATAACCCTGCGGATATTATTTCTCGAGGTGCGTATGGTGATGAATTAATTAACTCCATTTGGTTCACAGGTCCACAGTTCCTAAAAAACCCTTTGGCGAGTGGACTCAAAATAAGATCAGAAAGCGGAACCCTATAATTGATATTGAGAGAAGCCAACAAGCAGTTCTATTTGTTGATATGTATAACGACAAACAAAGTTTAGGAAATACTTCATTGATTCCTACTGAGAAATCAGAAATGTTGATCTGGATGGAAAAATACAGTGATTTCGAGAAACTGCAACGTGTTGTCGTGAAATTACTTGGTACTCGGCGGCAAGCGAAAACACCATGTGAAGAAAGAGAAGAAGCATTGATTCGCATTTGTTTTTGTCTACAACAATTTTATTTTCGAGATGAGTTAGAGCTGCTGTTAAATCATAAAACATTACCTGCAACAAGCAAATACAAAAGCTTAAGTCTTTTTGTAGAAAAAGGAAGTGGTGTACCATTTCTGCGAGTTGGTGGTAGATTGGCTCAATCTGACTTGCCGTATGATGCTAAGCACCAAATCTTGTTACCGAAACAGTCAGCATTGGTTCGCTTTCTTCACTATAAAAACCTGCATGTGGGCACACAAGCACTTATGGCCATACTCAGGCAACGATTTTGGATCGTCCGCTCCCGAGGATTGGTGCGTTCGGTTACTCGAAGTTGTGTTCGGTGTTTTCGATGTCGACCAAAACTAAGCCAGCAGGTCAAGGTGGATTTACCAGCTGCTAGAGTGTCTGTGGCTAAACCGTTCGCAAGCACTGGTGTAGATTTCTGTGGCCCAGTGACAACAACATACAAGCTACGTGGTTGCCGCACTACTAAAAGCTACATCGCCGTGTTTATTTGCTTTGCGACAAAAGCGGTGCACATGGAGGTGGTTTCAGATTTGACAGCAAAAGCATTCCTAGCATCGTTGAAGAGGTTTGTAGCACGGCGTGGGTTGTGTTCAAGATTGTTTTGCGATAACGCCACAAATTTTGTGGGTACTCGGAGAGAATTAGAAGAAATGAAAAAACGATTTTTTGATGAACAAGTGCAAGGTAAAATCTCCAAATATTGTGCGGCGAATAATATCAACTTTCACCACATACCCCCAAGGTCACCACACTTTGGAGGTCTATGGGAGGCCGCGGTGAAGTCGGCCAAATACCACCTCAGCAGAATCTTAGGAAACGCTTTCCTAACTTTTGAAGAACTGTCAACAGTGGTGGCGGAAGTTGAGGCGGTGCTCAATTCACGACCGTTGACCGTAATATCCAACAATCCAAATGACGAGCAAGTTTTAACTCCAGCGCATTTTTTGGTTGGAGGACCTTTGGTTGTAATATTTGAGTCGACAACAGACAGCAAAGAATGGTCTCACTTAGAAAGATTGTTACGAATTTCTGCAATAAAACAGCATTTCTGGAAGAGGTGATCTTCCGAATATCTGCACGAACTCCAGCAAAAGGTCAAATGGACAGAAGTCAAAAACAACTTAATGGAAGGTGACATGGTTTTAGTCGCAGAAGATAACTTACCACCCAAGACGTGGCTTATGGGGAGGGTAATCAACGTTATTAAAGATGAAAGGGGTTCAGTGCGAGTAGATGACGTCAAAACGAAGCAAAGAGAAATACGAAGAGCGATCCAGAAACTAGCCCCACTACCGAAAGAGATTTGATGTATTTATAGATACATCAAGGGCGCCGGCATGTTTGGAATTTTATACTGTTTTATATATTTTCTTTAAATTGAAACTTATGGTTAAAATTATTTAAATGTAACGGTCGATATAGTATGTGTTGTTATGTAGTGTTTATGATTCTTAGTATTACGATAATAATCATTGCTGAAAGCTTAGTTATAAGAAAAATAACGAACGTTAAATTTTGTCTATATTAAGGCGATAAATGAGATGTGTGAGAGTTGTTGTCGTCAGTCCTCTGTAGCTGCAAGTAGTGTTACGCAATCTGGAACACCAATAAAATTTTGTAAAAAGTAGAACTAAAGATTTTTATTTATCCGTAAAACAACGTGATAACAAATTGAAATAAAACAAGTAAGGAAAGTCTAAAGTCGGGCGGGGCCGACTATATTATACCCTGCACCACTTTGTAGATCTAAATTTTCGATACCATATCATATCCGTCAAATGTGTTGGGGGCTATATATAAAGGTTTGTCCCAAACACATACATTTAAATATCACTCGATCTGGACAGAATTTGATAGACTTCTACAAAATCTATAGACTCAAAATTTAAGTCGGCTAATGCACTAGGGTGGAACGCAATTTTAGTAAAAAAAATATGGGAAGCATTTAAATCTGAAGCAATTTTAAGGAAACTTCGCAAAAGTTTATTCATGATTTATCGCTCGATATATATGTATTAGGAGTTTAGGAAAATTAGAGTCATTTTTACAACTTTTCGACTAAGCAGTGGTGATTTAACAAGGAAAATGTTGGTATTTTGACCATTTTTGTCGAAATCAGAAAAACATATATATGGGAACTATATCTAAATCAGAACCAATTCCAACCAAATTTGGAACGCATAGCAACAATGCTAATTCTACTCCCTGTGCAAAATTTCAACTAAATCGGAGTTAAAAATTGGCCTCTGTGGTCATATGAGCGTAAATCGGCCGAAAACTATATATGGAAGCTATATCTAAATCTGCACCGATTTCAACCAAATTTGGCACGCATAACTACAATGCTAATTCTACTCCCTGTGCAAAATTTCAACTAAATCGGAGGAAAGAATTGGCCTCTGTGGTCATATGAGTGTAAATCGGGCGAAAGCTATATATGAGAGTTATATCTAAATCTGAACCGATTTCAACCAAATTTGGCACGCATAGCTACAATGCTAATTCTACTCCCTGTGCAAAATTTTAACCAAATTGGGGTAAAACTCTGGCTTCTGGGACCGTATTAGTCCATATCGGGCGAAAGATATATATGGGAGCTATATCTAAATCTGAACCGATTTCAATAAAATTTTGCACATTTCACTATACTACCAATTGTACTCCTAGTGCAAAATTTCAACCAAATTTGGACAAAAATCTGGCTTCTGGGGCCATATAAGTCCATGTCGGGCGAAAGATATATATGGGAGCTATATCTAAATCTGAACCGATTTCAATCAAATTTTGCACACTTAACTATACGACTAAGTGTTATGTTTGTACAAAATTTCAAGCAAATCGGTATAAAACTCTGGCCTCTGGGTCCATATTACTGCATATCGGGCGAAAGATATATATGGGAGCTATATCTAAATCTGAACCGATTTCTTTCAAAATCAATAGGGTTCTATTCTGACCCAAGTTAGGAACATGTGCCAAATTTGAAGGCGATTGGACTTAAATTGCGACGTAGACTTTGATCACAAAAATGTGTTCACAGACAGACGGACGGACGGACAGACGGGCATGATTATATCGACTCAGGGACCCACCCTGAGCATTATTGCCAAAGACACCCTGTGTCTATCTCGTCTCCTTCTGGGTGTTGCAAACATATGCACTAACTTATAATACCCTGTTCCACAGTGTGGCGCAGGGTATAATTAAATTGGCTTTAGTGAAATAGAGGGTTCGCTTTTTTTGGGCGCATGCTTTCGTTTTTAACTGCATATAAGAAATAACACATATATGAAACAAAAATTGTATCTTTATCCGAGTTTCTTGTATCCGTTCTCTACTATACACTGTAAATATTTTGGAATAATTGGTTCATTTCGATTAGTAACAATAAACAGATCCATGGTGCAGGATATATATGTTAGATTAGGTCGGACTTTCTAGCGTATATTCTTATTGGATCCATCGAGGTGCAATGGTTAGCATGCCCGCTTTGTATATACAGGGTCGTGGGTTCAAACCCAGTATCGACCAAACACCAAAAAGTTTTTCAGCGGTGGATTATCCCAACTCAGCAATGCTGGTGACATTTCCGAGTGTTTCAAAAGTTTCTTTAAGTGGTTTCACTGTAATGTGGAACGCCGTTCGGTCTCAGCTATAAAAAAAGGTCCCTTGTCATTGAGCTTAACATAGAATCGGGCAGCACTTACACACATAAAATTATCACCAAATTTTTTTTCAATTAAACACTTAATTGAATTTGGAAACGGATTCAATTAATATGTTAATTGATTCAATTAATTATTTTATCAAATTCGAATAAAAACGAATTAAAAAATGATTGATATTTGTTACGTTTCCAATTAAAATATTAATTGATTCAATCAATTTGTTAATCAATTCGGAAATAATTTTCAATTACAAACGTGATTGAAAATTTTTCCGTTTCCAATTACACATGTGATTGATCCAATCACTTTTGTGATTAAAATTGAATAATTTTGAGCAATGGAAAGAGCGAAAAGAGAACAAGAGAATGACTATTGATTAAAAAATTTATGAAATAGAGATCAGTTTGTGGAAGTAACTCGTAACGAACGGTTGGGTTTTTGTTTTTCGCGTAAATTGAAAAACATGATTGGCAACATTCTGTCTGCTGCATTCAAAATGTGTGCAAAAATATGTTATTTTGAACGCAACAACAAACCATAGCAAAGGGTTGAAATAAATGAAGTGTGTAGCAACAAATGGCCACGTGGCAAAGAACGCATGTGAAATTACCTGTGTTTGTGTTTTGTGGTATTGTAAAAATTTAAAACAATATACGTTTATTGAAGGTAAGAAATTGTGAAATGTGAATACCGTTTTCCATTGAAGCCTGTGTACATTAAACGGACTAAGATAATATATTTTTTATTCATTTCTTTTAGTGAGCAATTTTATTTCGTGAAATTGACCAATCAATCCCATCAACTCCATCATTTTATCAAATATATAAGAATATGTTTGCAATAAAAAGATGGGTACCGTATTGATCTTTTAAAATTATATTTTTTCACTCCTAGTTTTCTTAAAACCAAGAGCGGTATGGGTTTGTTGGATGATTTGGCATTAATGGAATTTTTGTTTTACCTGCCTTCTTCAGTTTGAATCCAAGTAGAGAGAAGTTTATCTGATATATAAACTAATGAGCTGAATGGTAAAAAAAGTTCTTTCTTTTGGATTTAAAAATATTAAATTTATCAGAAAATAATAAAAATATGCATTTTCCATTTATATTTTTTTCTATTACCAGAATTTGCAAAGTATCATCAATATAATACCAAATATTACATTGCTTTCCCATTATTTTTGTCTTTGATTGGTTCAAATTTTAATAGACGATTTCAATGTGTGGAAATTTTGGAAAGGAATTGTTACTAAAATTAAATTACTGAGCTCCTTAATACACCTTTTTATGCTAAAAGACTACAACTGTAAAAAAAGATTATAAATCTGCAACCTGGAACTAAGAATTGAACTTCATATTCTATGCAGGTAATGTTTAACAAAATTAACTTTTAATTGAACAAAATTAAATTCGAATTATTCTGTTTACTTTCAGAAAAACTAATTTAGCTTACAGGCTGCTGATTTATTGGAAATCTAGGCGCATCTACATATTAGAAGGACCATGCTAACATGGTTATTATTATAAGGAAGATAATGATTTATATAATTTATGTAATTGTATTTGTAAGTTATGTTAGAACAAACCACAAATGACAAGAACCAAATTTATTTGTCTATTGCATAATTCAAAAAATAATAAAATATTAAATATGTTTTATAAGAAACACATATTTTCTTTTATTTCAAATAAAATTAAATACGATTTTTTGGGTCGCAATATATACATTTTATGATTGAAATTTATAGCCAATTTCAATTAATTATTTAATTGAATGAATCAAATAGTTGATTGATTTTTGTCGCGAAATTAATTAAAATTTTAATTGATTCAATTAAAACTGTGATTGAATTTTATGTTAGAAATCAATCACGTTTTTAATTGATTCAATCACACAATTAATTGATTCCGTGACAAAAGTCAATTACATTTTTAATTGAAAATCGTGTTGGTTTTCAATCAAAATAGGGGATTGATACTATCATTTTCGTGATTGAAGACATTTCAATTAAAAAAATTATTGAATCCGCGATTTTCGTGATTGAGATAATTTTTTTTTTTTTTGTGTAGTGAGCCACTACACCTAACCTAACCTAACCTTGTTGCATCTGATGTATGCTTCAATTAAGAAGGCTTTCGTAAGAAGTTACAATCGATTGTCGTTAATACAATACAAGTGGAGAATTTCCCGCTTAATTACCTCTTTGGGGTGAAATCCTCGTTTATTTTGCATATTTTACGGCTTTTTAGATTTTCCTTCGTATAAGCACTCCTTTAACAATTTTTTTTGCTGGGCCTTTCACTACCGAATTAAATTTAATGTTAAAATATTAAATTTTTTTATTTTTTTTACTGTATAAATAATTGTTTAATTTTGAAGTCTTACCTCAATTAGTTAAAAAGCTATATGCGTTTGTTCTGAAAAATTGATTTTTGAATTGTGACCAAATGGTTGTCCAAGTATGAGAAAAGTACAAAAAAGAATGTAAAGTAATATCAGCTATACTTTTTGTATGAATGTCCATTTACTACACCCTAAAAAATCGATTCATATACTCCCAAACACATTCTGCTTCAAACATACATATTTTCAAGATTTGTCCAAACAAATTATTTTTTGTATTGTTCAAACATATTATGTTTCACATTGGGCATGTACCGGTAGAAAAAAAAAACTTTTAATGAAATTTTCTTTGTGTGTATATATTTTTAAGGTGCCAATTGGTTACTTCCATTCTTTACTTGCAGCGTACTCTCTCGCCCTCTGTTTAGAAAAAAAAAACACATACATATATGTTTATAGACAATTTCTAAATTAATATATGTTTGTATCCACACACATTATAAAGGGTGATTTGTTAAGAGCTTGATAACTTTTTTTTTAAAAAAAACGCATAAAATTTGCAAAATCTCATCGGTTCTTTATTTGAAACGTTAGATTGGTCCATGACATTTACTTTTTGTAGATAATTTCATTTAAATGTTGACCGCGGCTGCGTCTTATGTGGTCCATTCGGAAAGTCCAATTTTGGGCAACTTTTTCGAGCATTTCGGCCGAAATAGCCCGAATTTCTTCGGAAATGTTGTCTTCCAAAGCTGGAATAGTTGCTGGCTTATTTCTGTAGACTTTAGACTTGACGTAGCCCCACAAAAAATAGTCTAAAGGCGTCAAATCGCATGATCTTGGTGGCCAACTTACCGGTCCATTTCTTGAGATGAATTGTTCTCCGAAGTTTTCCCTCAAAATGGCCATAGAATCGCGAGCTGTGTGGCATGTAGCGCCATCTTGTTGAAACCACATGTCAACCAAGTTCAGTTCTTCCATTTTTGGCAACAAAAAGTTTGTTAGCATCGAACGATAGCGATCGCCATTCACCGTAACATTGCGTCCAACAGCATCTTTGAAAAGATACGGTCCAATGATTCCACCAGCGTACAAACCACACCAAACAGTGCATTTTTCGGGATGCATGGGCAGTTCTTGAACGGCTTCTGGTTGCTCTTCACTCCAAATGCGGCAATTTTGCTTATTTACGTAGCCATTCAACCAGAAATGAGCCTCATCGCTGAACAAAATTTGTCGATAAAAAAGCGGATTTTCTGCCAACTTTTCTAGGGCCCATTCACTGAAAATTCGACGTTGTGGCAGATCGTAAGTCTATTCATGATGAAATGTCAAAGCATACTGAGCATCTTTCTCTTTGACACCATGTCTGAAATCCCACGTGATCTGTCAAATACTAATGCATGAAACTCCTAACCTCAAAAGAATCACCCTTTATTTAAAAAAATGTTATGTCCCAAACATAATATGTTCTAACATATTAGCATATATGCTAATTTATGAACATTATGTGCTTGCACTTAAAAATAATGTGCTAAAAATTTGAGTTTCAAACATATAATTTTTATACTGAAACATATGAAAAACAGTCTTTTTCGTCCAATATGGGAAATATTTAGAGCGCATTTAGATTACAGCCTCTACTTTAAACTAACATCGAGAAATAAAATCGAAGCTAAGTGGGAAGCTTGAGTTTGGTGTCGTTTTCGAATGTCCTCTGTACACCTAGAGAAGGAATATGATCACCTCCTAAAGCAAAATGTTATGTTTGGCGAGAAAAAAAAAACAATTTTACGGCAAAAAATTTTGTTTTCTCCCCAAAAATAACTAGGAAGTTATCACATTTCTTCACTACGTGTAGTGGACTTCGGTAGTCAAAGGGTTTAGCTGTATGCACCAAATTTACAATGAATTTATCATCTGTCTCATGTGCATTCGAGACTATTGTAAGAAATAAACTAGTGTATAGTGGTATATTTAACGTAATGATATAATCACGCACAGAAAAACCATGTTTAGACATGGTTGCCGCATCCATTTAATGCTTATATAGAGCATGTAATTGCCGCGAAAACCATGTATATTGTCTTTGTAAAAATAGTTGTCGAGCAGAGAAAAATGTATGGTGGCAATAAGCATTTGAATGGTCCTCAAATACCGTAAACATGTTCTTTCAATTAAATGATAGAAATTGAGACCATCAAATGGTCGGGAAAATCATGTACCTGACCATTCAATTTGTTTACTCTTTTACAGGGGAAAAAGTATTTTTATAGGTTAAGTATAGACATGTCTAGAACCATTACATGGCCATAAAGACAATTTACATTTTTTTCGTGACCATTTAATTTTTTAACTTTTTTGCAGCGAAAAGAATTTTATAAAAACATTGCGCAGGTACACACGATTTTCATTTTACGCGTCAGTCGTGTGTTGATTGTTTCATGGAATAGACGAAGAATACGGATTTACTGTGTTTTGTGTTCATTTATTTATTCAGAAGTGCCACGTGGTTTTATGTGAACACAAAAAAGAAAAGTGTAATTGGAAAAATGTACCTGTTTTTTGTTCTGCATTTTGCTATATGATATCATTTATTTTTATTTGCAGTTCATCATGTAACTGCGTTGGTACATTTGATGGGCACGATGTAAATATGGAATAATTACTTATTGTTGAAATTGAAATAAAATAGAGTGTGTAAAAATATATGATGTTTGCTTGAACGGCATTATAAATACAAATAAACAATGAACTAGTTTACAAATAAATAAAAACAAATAAATAAAGTTAATTTTGTGTTTTCTTTTCTCAAATGGCGTCCTTTTTTCGACGATGAAAAAAGTTTTTTCATAAAGATCAAAACATTTAAGGTTGTTACCATGTTCTTTTAACTACACCCTAAAAAAAAATCGCTTCTCTAACATATGTTCCAAACATATTTTGCAGGAAGCACATATATTATTGGATACTGCCGAATTAATATGTTTGTTTTATGTGAACATATTATAAGTTTGGAAGCATTTTGAGCCCAAAAATATTATATGCTTCGAAGAATTTTCCCCAAAGAAGATTGTACTCATTCCCTCACATAATTTTAACTTCCACGAAATTGTTTAGTTCTTTGCACCTTTTGCTGTAATACAAATAATGTTGAAGAAATTATTCAATTTTATAAATTTTACCTTTCGCCTGGACGGAGAATCGAACCGACGGCCATACAGTTTGTAAGCCAACACACTATTCACTGTTTTCCAACATACTATTCACTGGGCTACGTAGCTGTTATAGTCACCAGTAGACAATTATCGTTATAATAAGTTACATTTATATAGCATAGTTTGCAACGCCCACGATCCCATGCAAACATAACATTATTTAACAAAAACATACATTTGTTGGCAACGTGGAGCAGTGGTTGGCATGTCTGCCGTGCATTCAAAGGGTCGTGGGTTCAATCCCTGCTCCGACGAGAACACAATTTTTTTATTTTTAATTTACATATTTATATTTATACTATATTACATTTTTGTAATGAAACTTCGAAATGTGGGTTATTAAAGATTTACTGTCAGAAAAAGTTCTTGATATTAACGAAATGGACTGAGCTTTTGGATAAAATATTATTTTTTACTGCAAAAATAACAATTTTGTAAAAAAAAAATGTTTTTGGTATAAAAGTTTGAAATTTTGGAAGGAATTCAAAAACTCTAACAAAAGAAGAACGTGGAGTCGAGTATAAACATACATAAATAATTTTATAATATACACATAAATTTATTTTAAATGCATTTAACCCTTATATTATGTTTGGGGTCATTAGATGACCCATATGGTATTTTTGATCAGCGTATTTCTTACTGTTGGAATATAATTAAAAGTTCTTACTACTCAGCAAGAATTCAGTACATATCAACAATTCACGCACTGACTAGTAAGAACTTTTATTTATATTCCAGCAGTAAGAAATACGCTGATGAAAAATACCATATTGGTCATCAAATGACCCCAACATAATATAAGGGTTAAAACTTATTGTGCTTTGTACTTAATTTTATTTTTACCTTTAAGGTCGGTATTAAGTTGGCATTATCGCTCTAAAATGACCCTGGTTTGCCTTTTAATTTTCTTTAATAATTCATTTTAATGAAAATAAACTTTTTCAATTGTTTTAGCTGCATAACTCGAACTTAATGCCCGCTTTTATATTTGAAGGTGTCCGTCGACTTCTCTTGGACTACTTATTAACAAAGAGGAACTAAACTTTGTTTTTATACATTTTCCTGTTAATTTTTAACTGCTTCCTCCTTTTTTCATTTTACTGTCCCAACTCTAAAAAGAGTATAGAGCCCTTTTGTTATTTTTATGAAGATCCCTTTGTAATTTTTGTATATTTTCCACCGTTTTTTTTTAATTTCCGGTGCCTGAATAATTTGACTTACTCCTCGTATGTTCCGATTTCTTTTAACGAACCAAGAAAAAAATGTGCCCATAATGCCTAAATTATAAACAAAATACATGTCCACACATACATAAAATGCTGCTCTCAAGGCGAAAACACATGCTGTTTTTTTTTTCAAATGTCTATTCTCTTAGTTCCGAATGTCTATTCTCTTTATTCTGAATACTCATTCTAATATTCAAATTAAATAATATTTAGACTTAGGCATATAAAATTTTTGGCCTTATCATAAAGCAGTTTCCGAAACAACATATAAGCGGTTTCACAGAAATTGCTCTCTTTTGATTCTCTCGCTGTGTTAATTTGATATCTTTCGTCAACCCTCACGGTTTCTATCTCTATTTCTTTATACTCTATACTCTCTCTCTCTCTCTGTCGCTCTCTGAATAAAATATCACAACATATATATGTTTACTCGAAATTTGTAAATTTATATATGTTTACATTCACACATATTATTTTTATGAAACATTCATGCCCCAAATATAATATATTGTAACATTTTAACATATGTGTCCCAAACATTTAGTGTTAGTTTAGGAACATTACATGTTTGCTCTTAAATATATTGTGTTTAAAAATTCTGCCCGAAACACATTTTGTTTATATGGGAACACATTAAAAACATATTTTTCTAACAGTGTAGAAGAAAAACATTTTGAATGAATACCATAACATTTTAAATCGTGACCGTTGTCTTTTTATTCAAACAAAATTCTTTTTATCAATATAATAACATTTTAGATGAGGACAATTATATTTTTGTTAGAACCATGTTCACTGAGCCAACATGATTGCAGGTGAAAATGTTACATGGTCGCCGCAAAAATAGCTCCTATCATATTATTTTGCTCTTCAAATAGGATTGAGACAATCATGTTTCTTCTCTGCGTGTATGCAACCTGTGGATTCTTTTGTTTTAACTCTACTTACCCATATTTTACATATACCTTCAAAAATAAATTACAGCTCAATATATATTTTTCGTTTGTTATTTGGATATAAAGTTCAAAACCATGTATTGAAATATCCTTTTTATGTTCATATCCTTTCTTTCCTTTTTTTTACAAGGATAATCTGCGAACTTATGACTTTGATTGCAATTGAAATTTGAAAACATTTTTCCAAAATGTATTTTTTCTTTTTGTTTATTTTTCCTTTGGTAACATAATTGAATCCATTGATGTGTTGACCTAGTTGCACTTCAATGCGTTCGAACTATTATGGGACGATTTAAGCGTGTTCTAATCCTACTACAAATCTAATCAATAGTATTAATAATAGTTACATGATTTCTTTCAATTAAATTATTATAAATTAAATTGTGTATAACTTTTATAATTATTTGCTAATTTGTTGCAATATTTGTAACCACTCGGTGAATCTGGAAATGAGACAAGTCCTTCAGGACCTAACTTAGAACAATATTCGTTGATATCCTTCATTCGAGGGGATTTAGGTCCCCCATGCTGCGGCAGAGAATGAAGCAGCCATGCTACTCCGTTGTCTATTTTTCTCCAGTCAATAACGGCGCTCATTAGGTCCGCAAAAGTTGTAGACGGTGCATAATCAAAAAATGTTTAACAACTTAAAAATTATCTGTTTTTAATTTAATCGGAATATTGTCTAAAAATCACTCCGATTAATCATGTTATCAGATTTTTTCAAATATCGATTTATTTTCTATAAAAAATCCAAAAACACCAATCTACAATGGATACGTGTACCACGATGACTAAGCAAATCGGCCATCAAGTTGGCACTGCTCGTGGCAAAAATTTAGTGTCATCTTCCGCCGACATTAAGGGCTCTGCTTCATTCTCTGTGCGATAATCGATCTACTTCCATCTTACATAAACTCTCGGAAAGGTTCATCAAAATTGTTGTTGTCGCCCGTAGTGTCCCCATAGCCATTCATAATAATAGAATTTTGTTGTTGTTGTGGCGGTGGTGGGGCTGAGACAGCTGTTGTTTGTTGTTGGGGCATTAGGATCTGATTGTGATTCGATATCATGATGTGATGGGATTGGTGATGCATGTGATTGAGAGGTTGGTTTTGAATTTGAATCGTAGTTGTCGCCGTTGTCAATGTTTGTGGCGTGACGTTCTGATGGTGTTCCGCAAGAAGAGTACAATTGTAGGTGGTGCCATTAGTCAGTGTTGTATCGTCGTAGCAATTGCCTGGCAAGGAAATCAATCCATTGGTATTGGTTCCTACATTACCATTCAGGCCGAGAACGCTAACGTCGGCATCTACACCATTATTGACCACAGTGGCGTCTACGGTACCATTGCCGTTCATGAGCACACCATTGAATTCCAGTGCTGATTCCTCATTGCGTTTTGCCAATATTATGTGCGTCAAATTGATGATATAATTTTTGGCCAATGTGAGAGTTTCAATTTTCGACAGTCGACGTTCCATTTCCACGTGAGGAATAACCTCTCGCAATGACTGTAAAGAGAACACAAAGAAACTTTAGTACTTCTTTTGAGCTATACAATAAAAAAATCTATAGAAACCCAGCAAAAAAAATTGGAAGTTGTTCCACAAACATTTCTTTTAAAGCAGAATCCCCCATCGAGTTTTTTCAACTTCCGATGCAGTCCTTTTGGACAAGTCCACAAACATTTCTTCTAAAGCGCATCTTGGGATTCCCCAATGATTTTTTCTACTTCCGATGCAGTCCTTCACAGAAAAAAAATTTCACGAAAATTTTTCCAATTAAAAGCTTAATTGATTTTTAAAAAATATTCAATTAAAAATTTAATTGATTCAAAAAATTTTTTAATTGAAACAAAAATCAATCACAAAAATTAATAATATCAATTAATTTTTTAATTGGATCAATTAATTATTTAATTGACTCTCAATTAATTTTTTAATTGATACTATAATTACTGTGATTGAAGACATTTCAATTAAAAATTAATTGGATCAATTAATTTCGTGATTGAAAACAAAAAATATTTGTTTGTGTGTTATGAACAAGTATTAGAAAGGCTATTTTAAGTGCAAATTTTGGACAATTAAATTTTACAAAAAAATAGAAAACTAATAAAAAATAAAAAAAAAATAGAAAATTAATAAAAAAGTAAAATAATAATAATAAAAAAAATCATCCCCGCTGGGATTTGAACTTGTGCCGTTTGACTTTTTCGCTTCCATGGAAGTTCTTTTGAGAAGGTTTTGCAAATTACGAGAATTTTTAATTTTTTTTGTTGATTTTTAGTGGAAAAATTATATATTTATACGAAAATATATGCCGAAAATAAAAAATAAAAACGTTGCATAACATAAAAAAAATAATTTTTTATAAAAATATTTGATAAAAAAAATTGCCGCTGGTGAGATTTGAACCTGCGTTTCTTATTTTTTCGTTCATACTAATAAAGAACATCTCGAGAAGCAATTAGAATGTTATTCCTTGGTGTCGTGTTACGATCATATCACAAACATTTGAATTGACCTTTCGACGCTTTATGTTTAATGGCGTTTGAGTTTGAGTGTGCTAAGGCGTTCTGTTATGGTGCCAGCAAACCCAGGTTCAATCCCTGGTCGGAGCGAAAAAGTTTTTCAAATTGTAAAAATCAGGGCTGTGGAGTCGGAGTCTGAAGATATTGCTGGAGTCGGAGTCGTAGAAATTTTGCTCGACTCCGACTCCGGCGAAACAAACTTTGAAAAACACTTCCTATCTTTGTAACTAAAGAAATATATCGACAAATTAGATTTCATTAGGATTTTTAATCGAACAACGAAAAACGAAGTAATGGATTTCAGGCCATTCAAAGTGTATTTATATGGATGAAATTTCATTTTTTGGCAGGCATATCGAGTTCGAAGATGGGTCATACCGGAGAATTTTGTGATATAGCACCACATATAAACCCAGTCTAAAATTTTCATAAAATTTGTCAGAAATTTTGAATTTTGAGTTATTTGAGATCCACACGCAAAATAATATTATAATTTTTGAGCTAACAATGTCTGTGTCTGTTTTGTAATTCATTCTTCTATTTGTTGGTACATTATTGATGTGCAGCATTTCTAATGTGTGTCTTTTGTTGGTATTGTTTTCTTGCTGTAATATGCGGACCAGAGAACTGCAACCGGTGGCTTTTTTCCGTATTGCAATCTTACCCACAAAATGTCGGTGGCAGTGAGTAAGACACCAATTACCATGCGATCTTTCACATTGATACAAATGCGAGAATAAAAACACCATTAGTATATAACAATGTTCGTATGCAGTGTCTTGCAATCTTAAACCAATCGACATCGTAACAACGCTCGATAAACAAAAAACGAGTGTGGCACTTAAGTGTGATTGCACTCAACAACAACAATTGCCAGCAGTTGGCATTAGCTCAAGAGAATTGAGAGAGTACCAAATAACCAATTTGTGTGATTGCTTTAGTACTGTGTTTTCGAGAGACCAACACTCATACTAACAAACACCGACAGTCGTCGATGGCATTAGATATTGGTGGTTGAAATTTTTTTTACCAATTGGTGTTTTAAGATTGCAAATATTAGTGTTTACAAAATACACTGGTCGGTTGCGGTAGATCGCAGCCGTTCTCTGATGCGGACATTATTGAAGTTCGGTTGATGTTTGGTTGTTGCACAGTGGGCTGTCAACGCGGTTTTTTGTAGTCTAGAATTGCTGCGAGTTTTTATATCGGATTTGTGACCTGATATTCTTGTTTATAATTTGTTTTTTGTGGTTCCAATATACACCATTTTACACTTTTCTACTGAATTTCCTTCGCATGGAATTTCATAAACCACGTTTGGTGTTTCCGTTTTTGGAATTTTGTCCTTGATGGTGGTAAACAATTTTTTAACCGTATTATTAGATTTATGTGCTAAGTCATATTTATTCTTGTCAAAAATGTTGGCTTTTGTTATTCTTTCCGATATTCCTGGTATATATATTAAAGATTTGAAATTTTTTTCCGGTTTTTCAATGTCTCGTTTTTCCGTGCATGGCTTAAAGGATGTTATTAAATTCTTAATTAGGTTTTTAGGGAAATTATTCTCTTCTAGTTTCTTTTGTAGTATTTTCTTGTTGTCTTGATGGAATCGTTTCTCACTGATGGAAAGAACTCTGTCAATTAGATTTTGGGCTGTATTAATAATTATCCTCTTTGGATGTTTTGAATAAAAATTCATAATTCTGCCTGACGCCGTATTTTTCTGATACCAGTCCAAATTTATATTTTTCTTGTTTCTAAGTATTAATATGTCCAAATATGGTAATTTTCCGTTTTCTTCCAGTTCCATGGTAAATCGCATGCTGCTGTGAAAGTTGTTGAGTGTTGTCAGGGTTCTTTCAATTTCCGTTTCCTTAATGATAGCAAATAAGTCGTCTACATATTTCGTTATTATTTTCGGTTTTTGTGTAAGTTTTCTCAAACTTTCGTCCAGTAGTTTTTCCATCAGTATGTCTGCCACGATGGGGGAAGCTGGTGATCCAATAGGTAACTCTCTTTTCTGTTTGTATATTTTGCCGTCATATTGGAAGTATCTATTATCCGTTATACAAAATTTCAGTACTTTGAGAAATAAATTCTTTGTCATGTTCGTATGTAAACTTATTTCGTCCCATCTATCTACTATGGTTTTTATAGCGAGATCTACTGGCACACTGGGAAAGAGTGATACTACGTCAAAAGAAAAAAAGCCTCCAAAAAAATCGTGTGCGAATACCCTTTACAGTTTGCGAGATATTTGCAAAATGTTAACAAAGTGGGGTCAGTATTTTGAAGCTAGAAAGTCCATTTCTGAGCGGATTTTTTCTTTTCTTTTCTTAGAAGTTTAAAAACTCAGGGGTATGTAAACTAGTGTAAGGCTGTGTATGTGCTTTAGATTACAAGTTTTAGACACCACAATTTGGAATTTCAAACAATACCGAATTTTGGCCAATTTTTCCGGAAAAGGCACCGACATTCTTTATGTCATAACATTTGGTTTCATGACTTCTCTCAAGTTTGTGTGCTTGTATCTTATAGAACACCAAATAGGGATATGTTTTAAGCTTTTATCGACCATTTTGGTCAACTAGTATATGAGTTCTTCTCCTCAAAAAATCGTAATTTTTTAAAAGAGAAAACATTTTATTAAAAAATCTGATTTGGCAAATCACCAATTACTAAGCCGATTTCTTTTCTAGAAAGCTTCATGCGTCCACTAACTGTAAAAGGTTTCAACAACCTACTGGTAAACATTAGAAAAAGGCAAATTACAAACAAGTTCGGCCGGGCCGAATCTTAAATACCCACCACCATGAATCAAATATTAGGATTTCCTTGGAAATTTCATTGAGGTTTGAGGACATATCAAGCAGACCAGTTCAACCAGTACACTTCACGAAGATAAATTTAAAGATTTTACCTATGACGACTATATCAGATTCTGGATTTATAAGAACCATTTTTGTTTGAGTTTTAGAGGAATCATTAACATCTCTGGTAAGTGTGTAAGAAATAACGTCTTGAATTGAAATCTTAAATCTGTAGATTTTCCCCCAAAAAGTAAAATCTGGAAATTTTACATTGATTTTCAAGCAATTTCCATGATCAGTGCGCCTTCAAACATATACCCTCAAGAAGTGAAATCGGTCTATATGGAGGCATTACCAAATGGATGGAATGGATAAAAACTTAATTCGATACACGTTTTTGTGAGCCTTAAATACCAGAATATTTACAATTTCAGGCAAATCGGATAAAAACTACGGTTTCTACAAACCTAAGGAATTAAATCGGGAGATCGTTCTTATGGGGCTATACTAAAATATGGACCGATACTCACCGTTTTCGGCACACCTCTTTATGGCCCGAAAATACCTCTAGATTTTCAATTTCAGGCAAATTGGATAAAAACTACGGTTTCTATAAGCCCAAGACCCCAAATCGGGAGGTCGGTTTATACGGAGACCATACCAAAATATGGACCGATGCTCACCATTTTTGAGTCACCTCTTTATGGTTCTAAAATACCTCTACATTTCCAATTTCAGGTAAATTGAATAAAAACTTCGGATTCTAGAAGCCCAAGAAGTAAAATCGGGAAATCGGTATATGGGGCTATATGGGGGCTATACCAAAACATGGATCGAGACTCACAATTTTTGGCACACCTCTTTAGGGTCCGAAAATACCTCTAGATTTCCAATTTCAGGCAAATTGGATAAAAACTACGGTTTCTATAAGCCCAAGAAGTAAAATCGGGAGATCGGTCGGTATGGGGTCTATACCAAAACAGGGACCGATACTCACCATTTTTGGCACACCCATTTATGGTCATAAAATACCTCTAGATTTCAAATTTCAGGCAAATTGGATAAAAACTACGATTTCTATAAGCCCAAGACCCAAAATTGGGAGGTGGTTTTATATGGGGACTATATCAAAACCTAGACCGATATAGCCCATCTTCAAACTTGACCTGCCTGCAGACAAAAGACGAGTTTGTGCACAATTTCAGCACGATTGCTTCATTATTGAAGACTGTAGCGTGATTACAACAGACAGACAGACGGACATGGTTATATCGTCTTAGAATTTCTCCTTGATCAAGAATATATATACTTTATATAGTCGGATATCGATATTTCGATGTGTTACAAACGGAATGGCAAACTTATTATACCCCCGTCACCATTCTATGGTGGTGGGCAAGGTATTTAGGAAGGTAGTTTCAAGCTATCAGATGATTACAATTTTTTCATTTGAGCAGAACTTTTATTGTCGGTATCTGCTTAATGGCATAGGCGTAGCTAAGGGGGTTTTATGGGTTTTTCATCTCCCCCTACCAAATACCATTCAGTATTTCTTCAAATCATAATTATATATCATTGAATTAAATATTATGGTTTCTTCCCATCTATAATAATTTATTTTTTCTCTTTTTGAGGTATCTTCACAATGAGTAGCTTTTACCCCCTACGAAAATGTTGCTAGCTACGCCAATATTTAATAGACAATTGTGACAAATAAAAATAAAAATTCAAAATAAAATTATTTTATACCAAAAATTTTGAATTTTCAATTTGCTTTAAATTTATGACAGAAAAGTATCGAAATAAATTATCCTCATAATTGATGGTAAGAATTACTTCAATTATTCGTATAGACCGTATCATATTTCGAAGCATACATCGATCATTTCCAGATTTTCTCTATTTTAAATTTCCAACTTGTTGAACATATTGTTCAACAAGTGAGAAATTTAATTCAATTTGACTGACAATCAAAGTTTCAATATGGCGACTGACATTTTTGTTTTTGTAATACTAAAACTACCTTACTAAATCTGCCTTGGGTGGTGGGTATAAAAATAACTGTATTGATAGTTATTGCATTGACTTCTGAACCATTTCATATTTTGCCAACAAATTTCTTCCATTTAATTTCCTTATGCATGAGAACAGTATGTACAAATTTCGTATTATATATCATCACCCATAGAAAAAATCATGAACGGAGTTGTCATTTCAAAACGATCCGTGCATGAAAGTGTTGTCAAATTGAGAACAGACGGGGTCAATCTGACAACGTTAAAATGACAACATGCGTTGTCAAACCAACAACCAGCGTTCATGGTCTGACAACGTAATGGTTACGAGTTTATAAACAAAATTATAAAAAGATTTCCGCTACCGTGACTCGAACCTGTGTTGTCTGCACTATACGCGTTAACAGACGCCTTAGCACATTGCACCCTCGGCGGAGTTTCCATATCAACGTCTAACGATTATTTTAAGACTTTTCATGGCCAAAGAAAAACGAATGCCGTTCATGAAATCGTGAACGCCCGTGGACGAAATCGTGAACATTCCGTTTTGATTTTTTGTGACCGTTTCCGTTTCATTTTGTCACCGTTCGTTCACGATTGTAGAAAACAATTTTTTCTATTAGTGATTGGGGTTCGGAAACTAGCGCTTGAGGAAAATTTTGCGTTTTGCGAATTCGAAAATCAGAACAAGGGGATATGACTGCGGAGATGTCCTCCGAAATAAATTTGAATTTATAATGCAGCCAAACTATAAAATAATGCAATACAGTTAAAATAAAATTAGGTTAAAATATTCGTTAGACATTAACTACACCCAAAAAAAGTGAACTCACCATGAGAGAAATTGTTAAATTGTAATGGCCGATGTTGAATGTGAACCACACCTAAACGCCAAGTTTTTTTTCCGAATTTTATTTGACATTTCTCTATTTCAGACTTACTCAATTTGAACCATGGAGAGATACACAATCCAACAACGTTTTAAATGATTCCATGAAATGGCAACAGTGGATGATAAATTTTCGAAGAAAATCATCTTCAGTGATGGGGCACATTTTCATCTCAGTGGATTCGTCAATATCCAAAATCCAAGAGTGATTGTCGAAAAACCAATGCACCCACAAAGAGTGACTGTTTGGTGCGGTTTATGGGCTGGCGGCATCATCGGGCCGTATTTTTTCCAAAATGAGGCCGGTCAGGCAGTTACTGTGAATGGTGTTCGCTATCGTGAGACGATAACTTTTTATGGCCCGAATTGGAAGATATGGATGTGGACCATATGTGGTTTCAGCAGGACGGTGCCACTTGCCACACAGCTAACGAAACAATGGCTCTTTTGCGCAACAAATTCAATGGCCGTGTTATCTCACGTAATGGCGATGTCAATTGGCCGCCAAGATCATGTGATTTGAAACCGTTGGACTCTTTTCTTTGGGATTATTTGAAAGAAAAGGTGTACGTCGATAAGCCAGCAACAATTCAAGAGCTAAAGGATGAGATAATTCGGCACATTAACGGCATAGAACCTCCTTTATGCCTCAGCGTCATCGAAAATTTGGACCATCGGATGAAGGTGTGCCACCGAGGTAGCGGCGCCCATTTGGCCGATATTTTGTTCCATACATAATTGAGTAATACCAATATATTATAATAAAAAAATTACAATAATTTCCTAAATAGTTTGTGTTTTATTCAAAATCAACATCGGCCCTTGAAATTTTAACCACCCTTTATAAAATAAAAAAATTAATACATGCCCTCGTTTCATACAAAGGGTCATTGGTTCAATCCCACTTTCTATCAAAGACCAAACATTTTTTCAGCGGTGAATTATCCCCTCTCAGTATTGCTGGTGATACTTTGAGTGTTTTATAGCTCTCTTTCTAGTTTCACCGTAATGTGCAACGTCGTTCGAACTCGACTATAAAAACGTGGTCTCTTGTCATTGAAATATACACTCAAAAACCAATAAACCCTCCAGTGCACTAAAGCCAATTTTTAGTAGTAGTAGTAGTAGTAGTATTCTTTATTTGATAACGCTTTTTGTTTTTTTTTTTTTTAAATTATACAAAATATGTAAATTCATTAAGGTAAGTATAGAATTGTATAAACTTCAACAATTATTATTTAGAATTAAATACAATTATTGCGGCAATGTATTTCACGTCTGCCGCTTGATCTAGTTTAACATGTTCAAGTTGATTGAGCTCACTGAAAATGCGCTAATAAAAAAGCTCTACACAGAAAAAAAGGTGTCTTGTAAATTTAAGGACCATTTTAACTTTCACATAGTTCAACAAATTTACTGTAATATAGTTCATTTTTCGTAACCACAACGAAAATTAACTTAGCTAAAGGAAAACTAATAAAAATTCAGTAAATGTTTTTTAGTTCACTAACTACGAAATGGGAAGGATTTTTCCTTAAATAAATTTCCAACACAGTAGTTAATGCATCGTTGATTCTATTGTAAAAATACATGGGCAATATAAAAATCTTACTACGAAATGTAGACAATTTACTAAGAAAAAATTTTGTATGGAAAAAATTTTTTTGTAGTAAAAATTAACTTAACGACTTTACCGATTCGTACGATGGCTACCTATAGATTATTTCCCTTTTTATTATATGTTGGAGTGTTTTTACTCACATTGACAATTTTAGATAAAGTAGAATAAAAAGTAGTTAATATAATCCTTGACGGGTGTATATAATTTTGTATAGATTCCTCATAGATTTGGTATATATTTTACCTTAACTTATAGATAGAATTCCAACTAATCAATAAACGTGCTACTGGAAAATGTGAGTGCATCATGTGAGGGAGTTTTTAGAGACATTTTGTGTATATCTCGTATAATTGTTTGTGTTTGTTATTGCGTCATTTATGCTGTTGTTGGTTGTTTTGATTCTAGAGACAATGGAATGTTCCTTGTGTGTTGTTGGTATCTTTTGTGGTGAGAGTTGTTTTCTTGCAATAGCGAGATCAGAAAGGGATCGTGTGTGTGTGGAGTTGTTTTTCTTTACGGTAGGTATGTATCCTTTATGACTATTTGTGTCTTTGAGTTTCATTGCTGCATTCAGTTCTGTTGATGTATTTATGAAGTGCACACGTGGATTTAATTTTGCAAAATTGCACGTGCGGTATTGGTGTTTATTAATGAAAATACATTTATTTCGAAACATTTTAGAAACTGAGAAGTGAATGGTGTGATGTTAGAGAAATCAAAAAAATCAAAAACGCTTTTTATTGATAAAAAAAAACAAATAACAGATTTAGGAACTGTATATTTTTGTTAATAGTTTAAAATTAGTGCGGATTTTTAATTGATTTACATAAAAAATGTTCAACATGAGTGTTTATAGGATGATCTATATTTTTTCTACATCTGAATCACAGGTTGGAGATGCAACCATTTTTTATACCCTCCACCATAGGATGGGGGTATATTAACTTTGTCATTCCGTTTGTAACACATCGAAATATTGCTCTAAGACCCCATAAAGTATATATATTCTGGGTCGTGGTGAAATTCTGAGTCGAACTAAGCATGTCCGTCCGTCTGTCCGGCTGTCCGTCCGTCTGTGGAAATCACGCTAACTTCCGAACGAAACTAGCTATCGACTTGAAACTTGGCACAAGTAGTTGTTATTGATGTAGGTCGGTTGGTATTGAAAATGGGCCATATCGGCCCACGTTTACGTATAGCCCCCATATAAACGGACATGATGTAAGAATATGGTCTCTAACAACCATGCAAAAATTGGTCCACATCGATCCATAATTATATATAGCCCCCATATAAACCGATCCCCAGATTTGACCTCCGGAGCCTCTTGGAGGGGCAAAATTCATCCGATCCGGTTAAAATTTGGTACCTGATGTTAGTATATGGTCTCTAACAACCATGCAAAAATTGGTCCATATCGGTCCATAAATATATATAGCTCCCATATAAACCGATATCCAGATTTGACCTCCGGAGCCTCTTGGAAGAGCAAACTTCATCCTACCCGATTGAAATTTGGTACGTGGTGTTAGTATATGGTCCCTAACAACCATGCAAAAACTGGTCCATATCGGTCCATAATTATATATAGCTCCCATATAAACCGATCCCCAGATTTGACCTCCGGAGCCTCTTGGAGGGGCAAAATTCATCCGATCCGTTTGAAATTGGGTACCTGATGTTAGTATATGGTCTCTAACAAGCATGCAAAAATTGGTCCATATCGGTCCATAATTATATATAGCTCCCATATAAACCGATCCCCAGATTTGAACTCTGGAGCCTCTTGGATGAGCAAAATTCATCCGATCCAATTGAAATTTAGTACGTGGTGTTAGTATATGGTCTCTAACAACCATGCAAAAATTGATCCGTATCGGTCCATAATTATATATAGCTCCCATATAAACCGATCCCCAGATTTGACCTCCGGAGCCTCTTGGAGGAGCAAAAGTCATCAGATGCGGTTGAAATTTGGTACATTTCGTTAGTATATGGCCTCTAACAGCCATGTAAAAATTGTCAAATTTTATTACTATAGAAAGTTTTGTCAAAATTTCATTTCTATAGAAAGTTTTGTAAAAAGTTTATTTCTATAGCAATGTTTGTCAACATTTTATTTCCATAGAAAATTTTGTCAAAATTTTATTTCTATAGAAAATTTTGTAAAAAATTTATTTCTGTAGAAAATTTTGTCAACATTTTATTTCTATAGACAATTTTGTCAACATTTTATTTCTATAGAACATTTTGTCAACATTTTATTTCTATAGAAAATTTTGTCAACATTTTATTTCTATAGAAAATTTTGTCAAAATTTTATTGCTATAGAAAATTTTGTCAACATTTTACTTCCATAGAAAATTTTGTCAACATTTTATTTCTATAGAAAATTTTGTCAAGTTTTTATTTCTATAGAAAATTTTGTCAAAATTTTATTTCTATAGAAAATTTTGTCAAACTGAATTATATACGTATTTAATCGGCCTTTTTTTTTTGTTTAATATATACCCCTTATGGACTAACTTACAATTTAGAAGACAGTGTTAAAAAGTTTTACGATACCTTGCCATCGGCAAGTGTTATCGCAACCCAAGTAATTCGATTGTGGATGACAGCCTTTAGTAGAAGTTCCTACGCAATCCATGGTGGAGGGTACATAAGATTCGGCCTGGCCGAACTTACGGCCGTATATACTTGTTTGAATCTATATTTGCATGTTGCAGCAATTCCTACAGGTGAGTACTAAGTTCGAGTTTAGCCGCTAAAATTAAAAATAAATCACTAAGAAAAGTATAAAATTATACGTCTTCGATACAAATTTAAATATAACTTGATGGAGAATAGCCCAAACCAAGTTTTTTATAAAGATTTTTTTTGTAATGGATTATTAAAGAAAAATAGCGATTTTAGCCTCTACTCGAACTTAATATCCACTTTAAATACTAAATGCTATACTGACAAGTGGCATTTTTTTATTTATTTATTTATTTCAGTCTATGGAATAACAAAAATTCCTTACAGACTAGGACTTAAAACTAAAAATTTATAATATCTAATAAATTAGCGAATTTTTCAATATTAAACATTAAATCCAAATTGTATTCATTGATTCTGTTGAACTATTTTAAAGCCCTTGTTATGGGCTCGTTACAAGAATAATTCGTTCTATGTAATGGAACGTAAAAGAACTTATTATGACGCAGAAGCCTTGGAGGCACATTCAAATGCAAAAGTTTAAGCAAATCAGAACAATCTACTAGACCATTTATAATTTTATACAGAAACATTTGTGACTGAAGCATTCTTCTATTCTCAAGTGTTTTAAGTGATATAAGCCTGCATTTGTCCAAATAAGATGGTTCAGGAGTAGAGAAATTAATTGACCTAAGAGCAAAAACCTTCTTTGTATCTGTTCAATTCTATTACAATTATGTCTACTTTTATAATATTTTTTATTTCAAATATATTCTGAGAATAATTTCAAAAACGTCCCATTAGTCCATTGATATGATTCCAATAATATACCTACTGGATGGATTTTTCAATGTGGTAAGTTTTTCTATAAACGGCATTTTGTTCGTTTAATAAAACCAAAATTTCAATTTATTAAAAATAATTATTTTCACTTGCAGGTAGCCAGGTCTGGTAATTTTTTTTAATATTCTAACAGTTTAATGCTAATTAAGCTGATATCCTTATTGGCTCTAGGATATACTCTTGAAAACCGTAAGTTAAAAATCAATATGAATTTGATAATATTTTTCTTATATTTTGTATAACTTTGCAAATTCAGATGCTTATAAGACAAATCCGCCCAACAAAAGTTAGCCAAAATATAATATAAATATAAAAATATAAATAACATAGAATATTACTCTTTTGAAGAAGCAATTACTAACTACCGACAATACTAATAAAAATATTTCCTTTATTGTATATCATAACCCATAATTTTGTGTAATATAATAATAATTTTTTGAAATAAAATACTGGTGGTTATAGAAAATTGACTTGTTTTGTACGAAAAATTTCTTAGTTGTTTACAGGCTTGTTGTACCTTTGATTCCTCAATTTCTCTACTTTTTTTGAAAATTATACCGACAAACAGTTTATTTCAAACCAATTTCTTAATACAGGTTCCCAAAAAATTGTTAATTTTTCCGGATAGCAGGAATATTTTGAATGAGTTTAACTATATTCTTCCCACAGCATAGTAATAATGAACTAAAATACGATACAATACATGAACTAATTTATAAGAAAATCATGAACTTATCTAGATGAAAAAAATCTTTGGCGCCAAATCATGGTCATTCTTACTATGGGTTAGTTCATTTTTCATAAAAAATAGTAAACTTTTTTTTCGGTGTATAATTGTAGGCTGTTTTTAAATATTTAATCAGGTTCCTCCAATCCTCCTCATTTTTTCCATTCAAAATGTTCAAAACTTCTTCATAGTTTAAAGTTGACTTTCTGAAAGCTGCTCGTCTAAATTCGTTTAAAATTGGGCATCTGCCGAAGAAGTGTAGATTTGTTTCTTCTTCTTGCATATTGCACAATTTACATTCTCTCTCCGATTCATTTGTTGTGAAGCTGTTATAATTTAAATGTAGCATTCCACTTCGTGCTTTAAAAATCCAAGTAATTTCGTCAGATGTATAATTTTCATTCAAATATAATTGCGCTCTTGATGGATTCAAAAATTTGTAATCTCGTGTACGACTTTCTGATTTACATTGGATTCTTTTATGTTTCAGTGCCAGCTTTAATGAACACAGGAGCTCTGTTGAAAACATATTCCACGATTCCATGTTATTTATTGCTGCTGGCCATTGTACACTAATATTCTGCGAAAGTGATCTTATTTCTCTCACCCAAAACACATTTTTACGTATCAATAGAGTTGTTAGCTGCTTAGGGAGTATATCGCGGTGATACTGGAACATAGCTCTACAAATATACTTAAGGTGTAATCCTAAAGAGTATATTTGACTGTCTTCCACATCCGTTTCCAGCAATAGGATATATGTTGGTGTAAAGCTTGGTAGTCGCAATAACTTCTTTATGAAATATATTAGCAATGAATTTACTTCACTGAAATGAGTAAAACCCCAGACTTGAGCCGCATATGTTTGCACTGACCTACAAACAGAGAGGAATAATTTCCATTTGGCATTCATATTTATATCATTGCGGCCCAGAAAACTCTCCCAGGTTGAATTGATTGCATTTTTTGCCATAATGTTGCGGTTTTTAATATGTTTTCCAAATTGCATAGTTGGTGTCAGTATAACTCCCAGGTATTTAAACTCATTTGTTATTTTTACTTTTCTTCCATTAAAAGTCCATGTTTCAGTTCTGCTCAATCTTCCTCCATTTCGAAAAACCATTATTTCAGATTTTTCAAGATTTACATCCAGATTCCACATTTTACAATAATCTTCGAGTTTGTGTATCATATTCTGCATCTTTTTTATATCATCCGTTAGTATAACTATATCATCGGCGTATAATAACAACCGAATGTTTAGATCATCTACATCTAATCCGTCTTCTAGATGTTCATGTAAATCGTTTACATAGAGGGCAAATAGTATGGGTGACAATAAGCACCCCTGCTTTACTCCCCTAGTTGTTGCGAAGTATTCGGACATCCCTTGTCCCGTCCAAACGGCTGAAACTGTGTTCTCGTATATCCTTTCTATTAACCGGACCATTTTAGTCGATAGCCCTATTTGGTGTAACTTGTAGATTAAAGCTTGTCGTGATATATTATCAAAGGCTGCCTTAAAATCGATGAAAAATGCATACACTTTCTTTTTTTCAGCTAATTTCAAGCTAACTATGGCTGCCAGGTTATAAATGTTATCAATGGTAGAATAATACCTCCTAAATCCTGCTTGATATTCTGTTAGTATATTGTAATGTTCTAAATTCGATTGTTCAAAATACCCATAAATATTTTGGCTGCACAATTCATGAATGATATGCCTCTATAATTTGATGGGTCGTCTAAATCGCCCTTTTTATGAATTGGATAGATAATTGTCCTTTTGAACGTATCGTCAATGGTGCAATTATTGTATATTTCATTGTAACTTCTTAAAAGTTGGAGGTGGAATTGCTCGGTAGCGTTTATGAAAAATTCATATGGTATTCCGTCTTCACCCGGAGCCTTATTTAATTTGACGCTCTGAAGCATTTGTTTTAGCTCTATTAAAGTTATAGGCTCATCGAGAATTGAATCCTGGTGTAACATTGGGGCGTAATATATCGTGTTCATAATTTGTGGTGGATTTAACAGTCGCTCGTAGAATTGTTTGAATGAGAAGGGAGTAATGTTCGGCCCGATTTTGCTTTGATGGTTTCGCATTTCTCTGGCCATCTTCCACCATTCTTTAGCGTTTTTTATGTCATTCAATTTTGTTGCGATATTCGAATAATAATTGGTTTTGCTAATGTTGCAAATATACTTGTAGGTATATTGTGCCTTTAGGTATACGTTTTTGTCTTCCAAAGTGTTCGATTTCCGATATTTTGCCAAAAGTTGAAAACTCTTTAATCGTGCTTCATTGCAGGCTGCGTTATACCATCTATTTTTTGGTTGATATGATTGGTTTCTGTTGGACGACTTAGGCCAGGATTTCACTATCAATCCGCAAATTGTTTTCAGTCCTAATTCACTCGACGTTAAATTGTGTCTATATAGAGAATCATTGAGATGTCTCTGGTAACTATTTTTTTCTTCATTCTTCCACATTAACTTTGGAAGTAATTCCATCCTTTTTCCAATTTCTAATGATGTGTGACAGTTAAGTTTTAAAACGATGGGAAAGTGATCTGACCAGCTTGCATCTCCGACCATAAACTCTCTGACAATTCCTAGCAAATCCTGAGACACGGAGCATAAGTCATTTACTGATTGCCCAATAGAGTTGACATACGTTACATTGCCTTCTTCGTCGCCACGAGTAATTCCGTTTAAGATAAGTAAATTAAAATCGTTGCAAAAATGCAAAAACTGTTTTCCTTTATTATTAACTATCTTATCTTTTGATTTTCTAACATCATATCCAGCGGCAAAAGTTTCCTTATACATTTCAACGATATCTTGTTTCGATTCTCCAATACGAACGTTTAGATCTCCTATAACTATTCCATTTCTAATATCTTGATCAGAAAATAATTTTTTTAGTTTATTGAAGTCAGTTGGCCAAGAATCCGGTCGCAAGTATGTCGGTATTAATGTGAAACAATATGTTTTGGTATTTATATTTAAAATTTGACCCTCAGAACTTTCCTTCACTTCATATATCTTCTAATTTTTTGCTGATTCCATATACTTTTCCTCCACTAGCTCTCCCAAAACGACAAATCCGTATTGCTGGTACAAAGATTAGGTGAAATCCGCTAAAAAACGCCCTTGTTCTTTCTGTTTTTTGATCTTCTAGATGAGTTTCCAATAATATGAAAATATCAAAACTTCTTACATAATCAAAAAAGGAAGGGTAAAGGTATTTATTTTGCAAACCATTTACATTATAACATAATATTGTAATCATAGTCTCATTTATCATGCTGGCATCTGCTCCGGATTTTTTGGCCCTTACTAGTTTTTTGAATTTGGGTAGGTTCTCAGATTTTCAAAATTTATATTAATATTTCGTGCAGCATCCCCATATAGTTTTACCAATTTATTTATTCCGTCACTACCGTCGCAGACAAGAACGTTTCCATTACCCCACTTAAACCAGCTATCATTAATTATCATTTTATCCTCACGGATATTCATTTTTATTTTATTGAAGAGTAAACTAACAAGAACAAACAAAACGAACTTTATTTTAGTTCATGGAATTTATTACGTTTTAGTAAAAAATTTTTCAATATGAGAAAATTTTCTTGATTTTAGAAATTTTTGTGGTAGTTAAATGAATTAAAAAATTTCTCACAACATAATTCAAGATTTCCTGATTGACATCTTTGAACTCAAATTTTTCCTGCAAACTATGAATTTTCTTGGGTTTGTCGAATTTTTTTCTCTCATTAGATCTAATCAAATTAACCTAAATTGTCCTTCCTGGTGGGTTCACCTGTTTTGAGCTTAGAATCGGGCAGCACTAGGGATGATAAATAGCATTCATTAAATTTTACTGAATGAGCTTCGAAAAAGTACCTTTTGAAGCCAAATAGTACTTATGGAATTTGGTAAATCCCTTTACCGGTTTGCTTATAAAAGAGATCCTCCCGGATAAAATAGTTAGCATGCTCGCTTATCATACAGGTTGTCATGGTTTTATTGTGGTGCTTCCTGAAATAATGATGTGATTCATAAATTGCTCATGTCGGCCACACCAAATTTCTTGGAGATTGGAACCAAAGTCTTATCAAGAGTCTGAAGACGAGAATTCTAAATGTATGAACTTTCAAAAGCCTTGGAGAATATGATGTGTCCACGAAACAAATTCAAAATTCTTTCATAAACACTTTAAACGAATGTCTTACAATAAGAACACAAGAAGAATTCCATGGCGGTTAAATATTGACAATTTATTTAAAATGCTACTTAGAATGCAACGAATAACATACCTGAAATGCGTCATTTAGGCTGTGCATTCGCATGCGCTCCCTTTCATTGGATTCCAGACGTCGCAAGTTACGCTCCTTTGCATTGAGAGTCCCCTTTCTGCGGCGATTTGGATTTGCTCCAGATGAATTTCTACCACTGCTCGAAGGTCGGGCACCACTGCCACCGCCATTGCTGCTGCCACCACCTCCACTGGTGTCATCGCTTTGTGAACTTGAGTCTGTCACATCCATATCATAATTATTGCTTAACTGTTCGCATACACACACACACACACAAAAGCGTCGTCAAAGAAACCGCAAATCAGCAATTTTCCAGCACATGTATGAAGAAGAAGAAAATACGAAAAGAGGATAAAAAGATGAAGAAAAGCGTATGAATGAAAAATCTTTGCGATTTGTGGGCGTTTTAAATAAGATGGTCTAAAAATAGCAGAAATCCTTTATTGCACTGGCGATAAGCAAGACAAAGAAGACTAAAATAAATCGCAGTACAATTTATCAAGAAATGCAGTAGTAAAAAATATATTTCACTAAAAGCAAAATCTGATCTTGAAATATTTTGGAAATATAAACGTAGGCTACACAAGAAAATTTATTCGTTACATCGAATAAAAATTATAGATCATTATACCCACCACCATAGAATGGTGATGGGGGTATAATAAGTTTGTCATTCCGTTTGTAACACATCGAAATATCGATTTCCGACTATGTAAAGTATATATTCTTGATCAGGGAGAAATTCTAAGACGATATAACGATGTCCGTCTGTCTGTTGTAATCGCGCTACAGTCTTCAATATTGAAGCAATCGTGCTGAAATTTTGCACAAACTCGTCTTTTGTCTGCAGGCAGGTCAAGTTCGAAGATGGACTATATCGGTCCAGGTTTTGATATAGTCCCCATATAAACCGACCTCCCGATTTGGGGTCTTGGGCTTATAGAAATCGTAGTTTTTATCCAATTTGCCTGAAATTTGACATCTAGAAGTATTTTATGACCATAAGGAAGTGTGCCAAAAATGGTGAGTATCGGTCAATGTTTTGGTTAAGCCCCCATATAGACCGATCTCCCGATTTTACTTCTTGGGCTTATAGAAACCGCAGTTTTTATCAAATTTACCTGAAATTGGAAATCGTGAGGTACTTTAGAACCGTAAAGATGTGTGCCAAAAATGGTGAGCATCGGTCCATGTTTTGGTATGGTCCCCATATAAACTGACCTCCCGATTTGGGGTCTTGGGCTTATGGAAATCGTAGTTTTTATCCAATTTGCCTGAAATTTGAAATCTAGAGGTATTTTAGGACCATAAAGAGGTGTGCCAGAAATGGTGAGTATCGGTCCATGTTTTGGTATAGCCCCCATATAGACCGATCTCCCGATTTTACTTCTTGGGCTTAAGAAACCGCAGTTTTTATTCAATTTACCTGAAATTGTAAATATTCTGGTATTTTAGGCTCACAAAAACGTGTATCGGATTAAATTTTTATCGGTCCATTTGGTAATGCCTCCATATAGACCGACTTATAATTTTCTTGCACACTTACAAGAGATGTTAATGATTCCTCTAAAACTCAAACAAAAATGGTTCTTATAAATCCAGAATCTGATATAGTCCTCATAGGTGAAATCTTTAAATGTATCTTCGGGAAGTGTCCTCAAGTCCTCAAGCCCTCCTGAAATTTCAAAGAAACCCCTAATATTTGGTTCATGGTGGTGGGTATTTAAGATTCGGCCCGGCCGAACTTACTGCTGTATATACTTGTTTTAGTTTTATTTTGTTGTTAGACATTTCTTTAAACATAAATAAATCCAAATTAATGCTAATCATGGGCTGGTGCTCTCCAACATGTTTTATAAATGTTAAAAAAAAATCCACTATTCTACAAAAATGTCGTAAGCATTTTATCACTTAAAAAACCTATAAAGAAATCCACTAATCAACAATTATGTTGTAGTAGATTTATAATTTTAATATCCGTAAAAAATTTATAATTTGATAAAAATATCGTAATCGATTTATCAACATTAAGTTGCTAAAAATTCCACAATTTGATAAAAAATATCGTAACGTATTCCCCGACCTCAAATCGATAAAAATTGCGTAAGATTTTTATCGTTTTTTAATAATTGTAATTAAAGAATATATCCGTTATATGATAAAAATATCATCGTTTGTTTATCAATATATAACATAACAAATGTTGTACAAAACAAGAGAAAACACTTTCACACAAAAAGAAAAGGTTTATTATTTTTATTTAGAAATAATTTATACAAACAAAATTAAGAAATAAACGCTGGAATTAGGACTTCATAGTTTTTACTCAAAATTATTCCATCTCGAATTCAAGTCGTCAACCTGTGAATGAGATTAACATTTATAATATATTAACAATAACAATAGTAACAGAAACTAGTAGTAAAATAAACACTAAATCACAAAAATAACACTTAATACTTACTTCTTCCATTTTGCTAAATTGAACAACCCGTGTTCGTTGTTTAAATGTTACAATATGAATGATTAAACAGTAATATCAACAATTGATGGAATTAATACAATATTTCTCTACGCTTCCAAAAACTAACGTGTTTCAAATTCTTTCGCAAATTTTCACACGCAAAATGAATTAAACAGCACGCACAGAAAAAACATGTTTGGACATGGTTGCCATGTATTTTGTCTTTGTAAAAATAATGTTCGTGCGGAGAAAAATATATGTTGCATTTATAAGCATTTAAATGGTTTTCAAATGCCGCAAACATGTTCTATTATTTAAATGATAGAATTTGAGACCATTATGTTACATGGTCGGGAAAATCATGTACCTGACCATCCAATTTTTTTTTACTTTTTTGCAGGGAAAAAAGTATTTTTATGGGTTACGTATAGACATGTCTAGAACCATTACATGACCATAAAGAACATGTACATTTTTTTCGTGACCATTTATTTTTTTAACTTTTTTGCAGCGAAAAGAATTTTATAAAAGCATTGAGCAGGTACACACGATTTTCATTTTGCGCGTCAGTCATGTGTTGATTGTTGCTTGGAATGGACGGAGAATACGGAATTACGTGTTTTGTGTTAATTTATTTATTCAGAAGTGACACGTGGTTTTATGTGAACACAAAAAAGGGAAGTGTAATTGCAACAAAAATGTATCTGGTTTTTGTTCTGCTTTTTGATATATGGTATAATTTATTTTTATTTGCAGTTACATGATGTCTGCGTTGGTACATTTGATGGACACGAAGTAAATGGAATGATTACTTATTGTTGAAATTGAACCAAAATGGAGTGTTTAAAAATATGTGATGTTTACTTGCACGACATTATAAATACAAATAAACAATGAATTAGTTTATAAATAAATAAAAGCAAATAAATATAGTTAATTTTGTGTTTTCTTTTCTCAAGTGGCGTCTTTTTTCGACGACGAAAAAAGTCTTTTCATAAAGATCAAAACATTTTAGGTTGTGACCATGTTCTTTTAACTGGAAGAAAAACATTTTTGAGGAATACCATAATATTTTAGATCCTGACCGTTGTCTTTTAATGGAAACAATTTTTTTATTATCAATATAAAAACATTTTAAATGAGGATAATTTTATTTTTCTTAGAACCATGTTCACTGAGCCAACATGGTTGCAGGTGAAAATGTTACATGGTCGCCGCAAAAATAGCTCCTATCATATTATTTTGCTCTTCGAATATGATTGTGACAATCATGTTTCTTCTCTGCCGAATAGGCGACCGGACATATCCCCCAACGGACATATCGCCCAAAATGATTTTTGGGCGTTATGACCTCCATTGGGCCGGTCACATCGCCCAATTTTAGTTTGGGCTTTATGTCCTCCCTCATCGCAGTCATATGTCCCAAAAAATAGGCGGTCAAAACGCCCAATATTTTATGGGGAAATGAATGTCGGAATACAAATCAAAAACTGTCCTAAATGAAGTAGTTTGATCCATAATTTTGGTTAACTAAATACGTACGGTATTTAATTCAAAATGCCGTAACTAGAAAGACAGTGCAGATCTCGTGATCTATAAGAAAATGCTAAGACAATTAAGGAGAAAATAGTGCCAAACGCTCCACAAAACCCCCAAGAACTCATAGCACTATTTGCCAAATCGGAACATATGAGTGAAAAGAAAGTGTGCCCGAAAAGATATTTTAGCAAACCACTATTATGGAAGCCGATTTGGCATACAGTCTCTTTGTGTTCCACCCAAGTAACTGAAATAATAAATAATATGGATGATGGAGATGCTATTATTTTATTGATGAATTGATCAATGGTCGTTCCATTTCATCTTATGGGTACAAGAAATTACTAATATTTTCGAAGGTTACGAACGACACGTCAGTATAACTGTATTAATTTTTTAAAACAAGTTAATAAAGCGAAAGACGCAAGAACTTGAGGAATTCATCACATTCAGTTCGTCTTCAAATCCTAGCAATTTTCATTTTATTATCTTGTTCTAAACATTAAAATTGGAAAGAGATGAGATGATCGACGTGCTGATCGATGTGCTGCTGATGGGTACTTGAAATAAATCGCGCGCGCGATTTTTTCACGTACCTATCAGAAGCCATCGATCGTCTCATCTCGTTCCAATTTTCAGTTTAAAATACATAATTTTCAATTCTGGTTAAAAAAAAAAAAAAAAAAAAAAAACATTTTCCGAATTTTTATGTTTCAATATATAAATTCAAATGTCTTTCAGTTTAAACGGGCCTATTTCACGAGCGAAATAGGTCTTCGTAGTGCCACTTTAGCCGCTTTTCCATTTCTGTCGCACGCTAAAAAGAGAAATGGTCAAAAATTCGGATTCAGCCAAAACCAATTAAAACAAACGATGAAGATATGCTCGTTTTACTTCTCCAGCATATGAAACATAAACAGGATTCGATATTTGTCAATAAGAGGCATATCTATCTATTAAATATTTAAAAATAATTAATGGATAGATGAAGTAATCATATATAGCTTTTGAAATATTTAAAAAAAATTTGTTGTTTTAAGATATTCTTTATATTCAATTATATTAAAACGGTCACAACACCCAATTTTTTTATGGGGCGTATGACCGCGATGAGGAGGACATAAAGCCCAAACAACAATTGGGCGATGTGACCGCCCCAATGGAGGTCATAAGGCCCAAAAATTATTTTGGGCGATATGTCCGGTCGCCTGAAATATATTATCAACAGTTTAATGTATGAACAATTGTTTGATAAGTGTACTCGTATGTCCCAAACATGTTATACTAGTTTATGAACATCATACGCTTGCACTAAAAAATAATCTGTTAAAATTTGAGATCCAAACATACAATTTTTATACCGAAACATATGAAAAACAGAATTTTTCGTCCGTGTACTACTACTTTTACATAGCAGATATATACTAATAGGTTTTGAATTTTACTGACCCCTCGAAAGTCACCTGATGAATTAATGCTACCTTTAAATTGCTTATACCTTGTCTGTAAGTAACATTTATGTAGATAATTAAAATACAATTTAATAATTATACTTTGACTGTTCTCACACTGAAAAAAAGCATGCTCCTTCCCAAAGATTTTGTCTTTACTTTAAAAATGTTGGTATTGATTCCGAGCCAAAGTAGCGGAGAATACAAGTAAGGATACTTTTAAGACATACTTCTCTTTTAAATTTGGATTGTGTGTACTTGCTTCTAGGAAGCTAATTTCAATTTTTCGTTTTTTCAGATTTTTTTTCTTCATATGCGATAAAAGTCTTTTAAAAACAAGTTAATGACAACTTTATTTTCCAAATTCATAGTCGACTTCCAGTAGAAATTATGCTATGTTTCAAAACGTCTTTAAAAACGTCTTTAAAAGAAAGTGTTGAAAACCATGTCCTATTTGTGAACGATTTTTTGCTTTGTAGTCAAGATGCAAAAAGACAACAAATTTAAAAACAATTTCATTATTGTAAGTAATTTTTCTGAAACATTAAAGTCAAGTTGACCTTAGCCCAAAATTTTTTTCTTTCATGTTATGATACCCATTTTTAAGTGAAATCACTTAATTATAAGGACAATACGACTTCATTGAAATGTTTATCGACTTTTGGACAAGGAAAGAAACTTTAGATTAAAGAAATGCGTCTTCTATGTTAAACAAAATTTGCATTTGTATTTTAAGCACATGCAATCTTTGGCCTCACGACAATATTTTTTTCAGTGTACGTTATATTACATTTTGTGTTTCACTTCTTGTGATATAATTACAAAGACAAAATTACATTTTCTTTAATTACTCAAAATAAAATTAAAATTAGTATATTTCATGTTAGCCTGATACCGAAACAGGCAATTGACGTCCAAATGCATTATATCTAATTATACAATTATTTTTCGAGCTTTATGGACAGATATAGATTAAGGAACATGGTTAATAGAACCATTGAAAAGAAAACGCCATTAACTAACTTGGGGACTAAGAATTTACAAATATATATTAAAGAAGTTTTCATTCAGTGATAATAGTCAATAGACAGAACTCGTAAAATCCTACAAAATAATGCGTATGTTTACACCCTCAAAAAAAATTGCTTCTTTAACATATGTTCCAAACATATTTTGCAGGAAGCACATATATTATTGCATACTGCCGAAACATTAATATGTTTGTTTTATGTGAACATATTATATGTTTGGAAGCATTTTGAGCCAAAAATATTATATGCTTGGAAGAATTTTTCCCAAACACGATTGTGCTCATTCCCTAACATACTCGTAATTTTCACTTCCACGAAATTTTTTAGTTATTGGCAACATTACAAATAATGTTGAAGAAATTATTCACTTTTATAAATTTTTTAAATTTTACCTTTCGCCTGCACGGAGAATCGAACCGAGGACCATACAGTTTGTAAGCCAACACACTATCCACTGGGCTACGTAGCTGTTATAGTCACCAGTAGATAATTATCGTTTTAAGTTACATTTATATAGCATAGTTTGCAGCGCCCACGAGCCCATGCAAACATAACATTATTTAACAGAAACATACATTTGTTTGCCACGTGGAGCAGTGGTTAGCATGTCTGCCTTGCATGCAAAGGGTCGTGGGTTCAATCCCTGCTCCGACCGAACATTTTTTTTGTTTTGTTTTTTTTTTTTTTTAATTTACACATTTATATTTATACTATATTAATTTTTTTAAATGAAACATCGAAATGTGCGTTATTAAAGATTTATAGTCAGTAACAGTGCTTGATATAAACGAAATTGAATGATTTTTGGATAAAATATTATTTTTTATTGCAAAAATAACAATCTTGTAATAAAAAACTGTTTTTGTACAAAACTTTAAAATTTGGAGGGAATTCAAAAACTAACAAAAGAAGAACGTGGAGTCGAGTATAAACATACATACATAATTTTATAATATAAACATAAATTTATTTAGGAGTGAACAGTTTTTTACTAGCATTTAACACCATCGCTCTAAAATTCCTTTTATTTTTCTTTAATAATTCATTTTAAAGAAAATAAACTTTTTAAATTGTTTTAGCTGTAAAAGTCGAACTTAATGCCCGCTTTTATATTTGATAGTGTCCGTCAACTCCTCGTGGACTACTTTTTAATGAAGAGAAACTAAACTTTGTTTTTTTTTACATTTTACTGTGTAATTTTTCACTATTTCCTCCTTATTTCATTTTACCGTCCCAACTCTAAAAAGAGTATAGTGCCCTTTCGTTATTTTTATGAAGACCCCTGATTTCTTTTAACGAACCAAGAAAATTGTGCCCATAATGCCAAAATTATAAACAAAACACATGTCCACACATACATAATATGCTGCTCTCAAGGCGAAAACATAAGCTGTTTGTTTTTCAAATGTCTATTCTCTTGGTTCAGAATTTATATTCTCTTTATTCAAATTAAATAATATTTAGACTTAAACATATCAAATTTTTGGCCTTATCATAAAACAGTTTTCCGAAACAACATACAAGCGGTTTCACAGAAAATGTTCTCTTTTGACTCTTTTGCTGTGTTATATTGATATCTTTCGTCAACTCTCCCGGTTTCCATCTCTATTTCTCTCTATACTCTCTCTGTCGCTTTGAATAATATATCACAATATATGTATGTTTAGTTGAAATTTGTAAATTTATATATGTTTGTATTCACACATATGATTTTTATGAAACATTCATGCCCCAAACATAATATATTCTAACATATTAACATAGATGTCCCAAACATTTAGTGTTAGTTTAGGAAAATTACATGTTCGCACTTAAATATATTGTGGTTTAAAATCGTGCCCGAAACACATTTTGTTTATATCGGAACATATGAAAAACATATTTTTCTAACAGTGTATATATCGAATTGACCCTCGCCCAGAAGCCATTTTTATGCTTTTGAAAATGGATCAGAAACAATAAGTTTTATATTGCCTTCTCATTGGGCAGATTTTATCCTATAAGCTGTTTCTTATTAACATTGTCTTCTCATTCATAAGTTAGTCCGTATGGAGTCTATATTATATAAAATATTAGAGATCTGTTTTTGTGAGGAACTATATCATGAAGGACTATTTGTACCAAGCTTCAAGTCGATGGCTTATTTCGCTCGGTAGTTAGCGTGATTTCAACAACGCTACACCCAAAAAAATAATAGAGAAAAGTTTACTTGATTCAAGCCGTAGCGGTGTCAAAAGTACTGTAAGTACGGGGTTTCTCAATCCAAGAAGAAAATTTTTAATTTTATCCCGAAAATATTAAGTTCAGATTTCTTAATTTCAGAAAATTTCAATCGTGTTTGTGCTTCCTTTAAGTACGGGAAGTGCTTGATTCAAGTCTAGTTAAGCTCTATTTAATCCTTATCTGTAATTGATTCAATCCGCATTTAAACTTAACTTGAGCCGTTTTTTAAGCGGAATCAGGGCTTGGATCAATATTTTTATACCCTCCATCATAGGATGGGGGTATATTAACTTTGTCATTCCGTTTGTAACACATCGAAATATTGCTCTAAGACCCCATAAAGTATATATATTCTGGGTCGTGGTGAAATTCTGAGTCGATCTAAGCATGTCCGTCCGTCCGTCCGTCTGTTGAAATCACGCTAACTTCCGAACGAAACAAGCTATCGACTTGAAACTTGGCACAAGTAGTTGTTATCGATGTAGGTCGGATGGTATTGAAAATGGGCCATATCGGTCCACTTTTACGTATAGCCCCCATATAAAGGGACCCTCAGATTTGGCTTGTGGAGCCTCTAACAGAAGCATATTTCATCCGATCCGGCTGAAATTTGGTACATGGTGTTGGTATATGGTCTCTAACAACCATGCTAAAATTGGTCCACATCGGTCCATAATTATATATAGCCCCCATATAAACCGATCCCCAGATTTGGCTTGCGGAGCCTAAAAGAGAAGCAAATTTCATCCGATCCGGCTGAAATTTGGTACATAGTGTTAGTATATGGTCTCTAACAACCATGCAAAAATTGGTCCACATCGGTCCATAATTATATATAGCCCCCATATAAACCGATCCCCAGATTTGGCTTGCGGAGCCTCAAAGAGAAGAAAATTTCATCCGATCCGGCTGAAATTTGGTACATGATGTTGGTATATGGTCTCTAACAACCATGCAAAAATTGGTCCATATCGGTCCTTAATTATATATAGCCCCCATATAAACCGATCCCCAGATTTGGCTTGTGGAGCCTCTAAGAGAAGCATAGTTCATCCGATCCGGCTGAAATTTGGTACATGGTGTTGGTATATGGTCTCTAACAATTATGCAAAAATTGGTCCACATCGGTCCATAATTATATATAGCCCCCATATAAACCGATCCCCAGATTTGGCTTGCGGAGCCTCAAAGAGAAGCAAATTTCATCCGATCCGGCTGAAATTCGGTACATGATGTTGGTATATGGTCTCTAACAACCATGCAAAAATTGGTCCACATCGGTCCATAATTATATATAGACCCATATAAACCGATCTCCAGATTTGGCTTGCGAAGCCTCAAAGAGAAGCAAATTTCACCCAATCCGGTTGTAATTTGGAACATGGTGTTAATATATGATCTTTAACAAGCGTGCCAGAATTGGTCCATATCGGTCCATAATTATATATAGCCCCCATATAAAACGTTCTCCAGATTTGACCTCCGGAGCCTCTTGGAGGAGCAAAATTCATCCGATCCGGTTCAAATTGGGAACGTGGTGTTAGTATATGGTCGCTAACAACCATACCAAAATTGGTCCAATCACACAAAAATTGGTCCATATCGGTTCATAATCATGGTTGCCACTAGAGCCAAAAATAGTCTATCAAAATTTTATTTCTATAAAAAATTTTGTCAAAATTTTATTTCTATAGAAAATTTTGTCAAAATTTTATTTCTATAGAAAATTTTGTCAAAATTTTATTTCTAGAGAAAATTTTGTTAAAATTTTATTCGGTTCATAATAAAATTTTCATCATTGTCAAAATTTTATTTCTATAGAAAATGTTGTTCAAATTTTATTCGGTTCATAATCATGGTTGCCACTCGAGCCAAAAATAATATATATAAAATAATTTTAACAAAATTTTATCTCTTTACTTTGTTAAACTGAATTATATACGTATTGGATCGATGTTTTTGATTTAATATATACCACGTATGGACTTACATACAATTTAGAAGATGGTGTTAGGAGGTTTTAAGATACCTTGCCATCGGCAAGCGTTACCGCAACTTAAGTAATTCGCTTGTGGATGGCAGTGTTTAGAAGAATTTTCTACGCAATCCATGATGGAGGGTACATAAGCTTCGGCCTGGCCGAACTTACGGCCGTTTATACTTGTTTATTCTTGAATATAATGTGCTTGTTTCAAGAACAATCTGTTCTTGACTTAATCCCGAATCGTATTCAATATTATTTTATATGCGCTTGGGAGCCACCGTGGTGCAATGGTTAGCATGCCCGCCTTGCATACACAAGTTCGTGGGTTCGATTCCTGCTTCGACCGAACACCAAAAAGTTTTTCAGCGGTGGATCCCACCCACCTCAGTAATGCTGGTGACATTTCTGAGGGTTTCAAAGCTTCTCTAAGTGGTTTCACTGCAATGTGGAACGCCGTTCGGACTCGGCTATAAAAAGGAGGTCCCTTGTCGTTGAGCTTAACATGGAATCGGGCAGCACTCAGTGATAAGAGAGAAGTTCACCAATGTGGTATCACAATGGACTGAATAGTCTAAGTGAGCCTGATACGTCGGGCTGCCACCTAACCTAACCTAACCTAACCTAACCTAACCTATGGGCTTGATTTTATTGTAATTTGTACTTGTTTTAATCGCAATGTGTGCTTAATTCCCATAAAATAATAGTTTCATATATTTTTAAAATATTTTTTATTATTCTTTTTTTTCACTGTTAGAAAAATATGTGTTTCGGGCACAATTTTAAAACACAATATATTTAAGTGCAAACATGTAATGTTCCTAAACTAACAATAAATGTTTGGGACATCTATGTTAATATGTTAGAATATATTATGTTTGGGGCATGAATGTTTCATAAAAATCATATGTGTGAATGCAAACATATATAAATTTACAAATTTCGACTAAACATACATATGTTGTGATATTTTATTCAAAGCGACAGAGAGAGTAACATATAGAGAAAGAAATAGAGATGGAAACCGGGAGAGTTGACAAAAGATATCAACATAACACAGCGAAAGAATCAAAAGAGAACAATTTCTGTGAAACCGCTTGTATGTTGTTTCGGAAAACTGTTTTATGATAAGGCCAAAAATTTGATATGCTTAAGTCTAAATATTATTTAATTTGAATAAAGAGAATAGACATTCGGAACCAAGAGAATAGACATTTGAAAAATAAACAGCATATGTTTTCGCCTTGAGAGCAGCATTTTATGTATGTGTGAAAATATGTTTTGTTTATCATTTTGGCATTATGGGCACAATTTTTTCTTGGTTCGTTAAAAGAAATCAGGGGTCTTCATAAAAATAACGAAAGGGCACTATACTCTTTTTAGAGTTGGGACAGTAATATGAAATAAGGAAGAAATAGTGAAAAATTACACAGTAAATTGTATAAAAACAAAGTTTAGTTCCTCTTTATTAATAAGTAGTCCACGAGGAGTTGACGGACACCTTTAAGTTCGAGTTGTGCAGCTAAAACAATTTAAGAAGTTTATTTTCTTTAAAATGAATTATTAAAGAAAAATAAAAGACATTTTAGAGCGATGGTGTTAAATGCTAGTAAAAAACTGTTCACGCCTAAATAAATTTATGTTTATATTATAAAATTATTTATGTATGTTTATACTCGACTCCACGTTCTTCTTTTGTTAGAGTTTTTGAATTCCTTCCAAATTTTAAAGTTTTGTACCAAACACAGTTTTTTGTTACAAAATTGGTATTTTTGCAATAAAAAAAATAATATTTTATCCAAAAATCAGTCAATTTCGTTTATATCAAGCACTGTTACTGACTATAAATCTCTAATAACCCACATTTCGAAGTTTCATTATAAAAATTTAATATAGTATAAATATAAATGTGTAAATAAAAAAAGTGTTCGGTCCGAGCAGGGATTGAACCCACGACCCTTTGCATGCAAGGCAGACATGCTAACCATTGCTCCACGTGGCAAACAAATGTAAAGGGTGATTCTTTTGAGGTTAGGATTTTCATGCATTAGTATTTGACAGATCACGTGGGATTTCAGACATGGTGTCAAAGAGAAAGATGCTCAGTATGCTTTGACATTTCATCATGAATAGACTTACTAACGAGCCACAACGTCGAATTTTCAGTGAATGGGCCCTAGAAAAGTTGGCAGAAAATCCGCTTTTTTATCGACAAATTTTGTTCAGCGATGAGGCTCATTTCTGGTTGAATGGCTACGTAAATAAGCAAAATTGCCGCATTTGGAGTGAAGAGCAACCAGAAGCCGTTCAAGAACTGCCCATGCATCCCGAAAAATGCACTGTTTGGTGTGGTTTGTACGCTGGTGGAATCATTGGACCGTATTTTTTCAAAGATGCTGTTGGACGCAACGTTACGGTGAATGGCGATCGCTACGTTCGATGTTAACAAACTTTTTGTTGCCAAAAATGGAAGAACTGAACTTGGTTGACATGTGGTTTCAACAAGATGGCGCTACATGCCACACAGCTCGCGATTCTATGGCCATTTTGAGGGAAAACTTCGGAGAACAATTCATCTCAAGAAATGGACCGGTAAGTTGGCCACCAAGATCATGCGATTTGACGCCTTTAGACTATTTTTTGTGGGGCTACGTCAAGTCTAAAGTCTACAGAAATAAGCCAGCAACTATTCCAGCTTTGGAAGACAACATTTCCGAAGAAATTCGGGCTATTCCGGCCGAAATGCTCGAAAAAGTTGCCCAAAATTGGACTTTCCGAATGGACCACCTAAGACGCAGCCGCGGTCAACATTTAAATGAAATTATCTTCAAAAAGTAAATGTCATGGACCAATCTAACGTTTCAAATAAAGAACCGATGAGATTTTGCAAATTTTATGCGTTTTTTTTAAAAAAAAAAGTTATCAAGCTCTTAACAAATCACCCTTTATGTTTCTTTTAAATAATGTTATGTTTGCATGGGCTCGTGGGCGCTGCAAACTATGCTATATAAATGTAACTTATAACGATAATTATCTACTGGTGATAGTGTGTTGGCTTACAAACTGTATGGTCCTCGGTTCGATTCTCCGTGCAGGCGAAAAGTAAAATTTAAAAAATTTATAAACGTGAATAATTTCTTCAACATTATTTGTATTACAGAGAAAGGTGCCAATAACTAAAATATTTCGTGGAAGTGAAAATTACGAGTATGTTAGGGAATGAGCACAATCGTCTTTGGGAAAAATTCTTCCAAGCATATAATATTTTTGGGCTCAAAATGCTTCCAAACATATAATATGTTCACATAAAACAAACATATTAATGTTTCGGCAGTATCCAATAATATATGTGCTTCCTGCAAAATGTGTTTGGAACTTATGTTAAAGAAGCGATTTTTTTTTGAGGGTGTATCAATATATACATTTGTAATGAAAAGAAAAATACATAAAATTCAACTATGGCGGCCAAATCCAATGACGCTCAAAATGCAATCAAAAACCCAGTTTTTGGAGGTTAAACATCTGTGAGAGAACAAGGAGAGCAACACTTTATTTTGCAGTCCAATTGGCTCATGAATGAATATCAAGTAAAATTTTTCTTATTTTAAGCCAAAGTCGGCTTAAGATTGCAAATCAAGTGCAAGCCAAACAGTAAGCACAAACACATACGATGCTCGGGGGTTCGATGAGAGCATCGAGGAGAAAAAACTCTATTTTGTGATCTCAGTACCTAACTCTCACAGATGAATTAAGTACACAGAAAAAAATATCACCAAAATATTTCCAATTAAAAAGTTAATTGAATTTGAAATTTTTTTCAATTAATAAATTAATTGGTACAATTAACTTTTTAATCAAGATAGAAACATTAAGTTAATTAAGTCAATGATTGAAAATTTTAAAATTTTTAATTAAAAAGTTAATTGATATAATTAACTTTTAATCAAATTCGGAAGACTAAGTCAGTCTATGATGATGATGAACTTTTTTTTAAATTTTTAATTAATTTTTTTTTTCAAACAATCAATTGTTAATCCAAATAAAAATTCTAAGCCAATTCAGAATTTAATTGAAAATAGTTACCTTTTTTTAATTAATAAATTAATTGAGTTTTGCAATCAACATCAATTAAATTTTTAATTGAATCAATTAAAAAATGAATTGAAATATGGCAATGAAATCAATTAATTTTTTAATCAAGAATTTTTTCTATGCCCAATTAAAACTGTGATTGATACTATCATTTTCGTGATTGAAGACATTTCAATTAAAAAATTAATTGGATCAATTAATTTCGTGATTGAATCAGAAAAATTTTTTTTGTGTGTAACAATTTTCTTGTTTTAACTCAAAATAAGATTAAATCAAACTTTAGGTACTTGAATTGCACAAATAAGCATATTCTGTACTTAATATGAGTATAACTTAGTATTTGCGTACTTAAAATTTTAAGTACGAATTCAGGCTAAAAACAAGAATTTGAAACTTGATTTTAGAAATCTACTTTTCTTTGGGTGTAGATCGACTCCTATATCACCCCGAGCTGAACAAAGAACAAAAACATTTTCTTAACGGTGTTTAAATTTATTTTTTTATATTTATATGAGAAGGATTTGAAACGTACTAGAACATATTTGTTCTCGTTTATGCAAAGAGGACGAAGTAAATATATGAGGAACATAAGTTGAACAAGTATATACGGCCGTAAGTTCGGCCAGGCCGAATCTTATGTACCCTCCACCATGGATTGCGTAGGAACTTCTACTAAAGGCTGTCATCCACAATCGAATTACTTGGGTTGCGATTACACTTGCCGATGGCAAGGTATCGTAAAACTTTTTAACACTGTCTTCTAAATTGTAAGTTAGTCCATAAGGGGTATATATTAAATAAAAAAAAGGCCGATTAAATACGTATATAATTCAGTTTGACAAAATTTTCTATAGAAATAAAATTTTGACAAAATTTTCTATAGAAATAAAAACCTGACAAAATTTTCTAAAGAAATAAAATGTTGACAAAATTTTCTATGGAAGTAAAATGTTGACAAAATTTTCTATAGCAATAAAATTTTGACAAAATTTTCTATAGAAATAAAATGTTGACAAAATTTCCTATAGAAATAAAATGTTGACAAAATGTTCTATAGAAATAAAATGTTGACAAAATTTTCTACAGAAATAAATTTTTTACAAAATTTTCTATAGAAATAAAATTTTGACAAAATTTTCTATGGAAATAAAATGTTGACAAACATTGCTATAGAAATAAACTTTTTACAAAACTTTCTATAGAAATGAAATTTTGACAAAACTTTCTATAGTAATAAAATTTGACAATTTTTACATGGCTGTTAGAGGCCATATACTAACGAAATGTACCAAATTTCAACCGCATCGGATGACTTTTGCTCCTCCAAGAGGCTCCGGAGGTCAAATCTGGGGATCGGTTTATATGGGAGCTATATATAATTATGGACCGATATGGACCAATTTTTGCATGGTTGTTAGAGACAATATACTAACACCACGTACTAAATTTCAATTGGATCGGATGAATTTTGCTCATCCAAGAGGCTCCAGAGTTCAAATCTGGGGATCGGTTTATATGGGAGCTATATATAATTATGGACCGATATGGACCAATTTTTGCATGCTTGTTAGAGACCGTATACTAACATCAGGTACCCAATTTCAAACGGATCGGATGAATTTTGCCCCTCCAAGAGGCTCCGGAGGTCAAATCTGGGGATCGGTTTATATGGGAGCTATATATAATTATGGACCGATATGGACCAGTTTTTGCATGGTTGTTAGAGACCATATACTAACACCACGTACCAAATTTCAATCGGGTAGGATGAAGTTTGCTCCTCCAAGAGGCTCCGGAGGTCAAATCTGGGGATCGGTTTATATGGGAGCTATATATATTTATGGACCGATATGGACCAATTTTTGCATGGTTGTTAGAGACTGTATACTTAGACCACGTACCAAATTTCAACCGGATCGGATGAATTTTTCCCCTCCAAGAGGCTCCGGAGGTCAAATCTGGGGATCGGTTTATATGGGGGCTATATATAATTATGGACCGATATGGACCAATTTTTGCATGGTTGTTAGCGACCGTATACTTAGACCACGTACCAAATTTCAACCGGATCGGATAAATTTTGCTGCTCCGGAAGGCTCCGCAAGCCAAATTTGGGGATCGGTTTATATGGGGGCTATACGTAAACGTGGGCCGATATGGCCCATTTTCAATACCATCCGACCTACATCAATAACAACTACTTGTGCCAAGTTTCAAGTCGATTGCTAGTTTCGTTCGGAAGTTAGCGTGATTTCCACAGACGGACGGACAGCCGGACAGACGGACAGACGGACGGACGGACGGACATGCTTAGATCGACTCAGAATTTCACCACGACCCAGAATATATATACTTTATGGGGTCTTAGAGCAATATTTCGATGTGTTACAAACGGAATGACAAAGTTAATATACCCCCATCCTATGGTGGAGGGTATAAAAACATAAGTTGTCTATTATGAACATAAATACCTGTGGAGTCCTACGACTTGCTCGCCTTATTGGCCTCGAAGATCTACTGTTATCCGGATTATCTGAATGTGGTACACTTGGCGGTGTCGTTTGTGTCTGCGATTCTGTCAAAGGATAATTGAGCATTTGCTGTTGTTGTTGCTGTTGAATATTTTGTTGTTGCTGCTGTTGCTGTTGTAAATGCACGAAATCATGGCTACCCATCAAGTCCATCACCTGATTGTCGTGCATGTTAAGTTTACACATCAATTCATGATTCATTGTAAAGTAGTATGGGCGGGTTTATCTGAAAGATTTAAAACACATGTTGTGGAGAATATTCATAATGAAATATATTTGTGAAAAAAAAAACAAGAAAATAAGAATAAATAAGAAAAAGTCTTGCCTAGATTTCTTTTTAAGATTAAAAGATGACTGGCCAAGATTATTTTCGAATATTTTCAATTTCCAAGGATGTCTTATATACACGCAACAAAAGAAACATGATTGTCATGACCATATTCGAAGATCAAAATAACATGATAGCAGAGTTTTGTGCGGCGACCACGTAACAGTTTCAGCTGCAACCATGTTTGATTTAAAACAAGTGAGGGAAGGGGTAGCCTATATTATAATCTGCACCACATTGTAGATCTACTTTCTCGATTCCATCTCAAATCCTTAAAATTTGTTGGGAGTTATATAAAGGTTTCTGGGAATATGGGAATTTTATTTAAATCTGAACCGAGTAGCACAAATGGTTGTAGACTACTACACAGAAAAAAATTTCCGTAGTTAAACTAACGCTAAATGTAACTTACTTTTATTGGAAAAAATTATTTGCTTGTAGTTAAATTTTATTATTTCTATCGAAATTTTCCACAGCTTAATGAAATCTTACTTTTTTTTAAGTATGTCTCAAAAATTTTATGAACTACACGTGAGTATAAAGTTCAATGACCGTACAAATAAGTTCAATATGAACTAAAACAAATGAAAATTTTCGTACGATTCCCAAAAATAGTAAGAATGAACTAATGTATGGTTAAAATGGTCATGATTTGGCGCCAATGATTTTCTTCTTTACTTTTAGTTCATTTTTTCTTCTATGAGAGGGTGTAATTTCGTGAACTGCAGTTAAAATGTACGATAGGGAATTAAAATTTCCTGGTTTTAACAACGCTTTGTGGAAATCTCAAAATGTGGAGTAAAATTTAGTTCAATTTTCGTGCGTGGTAGTTCATTCTTCCTAAAAAACAGTTCACTTTTGTTTCGGTGTAAGAAAGACTTCAAGTTTACGTCTGCTAATGCCCTGAGGCGGAGCACAATATTAGTAAACAAATATGGGGAAACGAGTCTTTACGATTTATCGGTCGATAGATATGTAGTAATCTCTACAAGTTTTTATTTTATTTTATTTTTTTTTCATGTGCCATCAGAGTCTTTAAAAAACATGTTAACGACAACTCCTATTTATAAACGCATTTTAGATTTGTGGTCAAGATACAAAAAGTCAATAAATAAATAAAGAAGAAGACGATTTCAATAGATTTTGAAGGATTTTTCAGTATTATTAAAGCCATGTTGGCTTTAGTTCCACAAATTTTGTTTTCTTGTAACTCGAATCATTTAACTGTAAGGATATTTTTGCAGTCTACTTAATTTCTATACAAAAATGTGAGAATAAGGAGAAAGAGCTAGGAGTTGAATCCGGGACTGAAGCACAGCGACATATGTGCACTAGGTTGCCATATCTAGGACCAGAGAAAAAAATTCCCCTTTCTTATAAAGTATTTCCTTTTAAAGAAAATATGTCCGAATTTATGATAAGTGGTTCAACAATTGTCTCTAAACTGTTCATCAGAGAATTAAGCCGCCGAGTCGCGCCGCCGATTTTAGCCGTCGCCGACCCGTTTTTAGCAGTCGACGCCGCCGCCGAATGTGTCGACTCATCTCGACTCAAATTTAGCCGCCAATTAATCTAAAATATTGATTTATATCAGAAAAATTTAATAATATTTGTTCTCTGCTGTTCATTTGTTTTTAAAGTCTGAAATTTTGTTCCTCAGGAAAGAAAACTCTTTGTGCAGTGTAGTAGTTTTCCTTATAGAGGTTAGGTTAGGTTAGGTTAAAGTGGCAGCCTGATTAATTTTCAGGCTCACTTAGACTATTCAGTCCATTGTGATACCACATTTGACTAAAAGTACCTATTACATATGGGCACTTCTAGTCTTAACCACTGAACCTTCTCTATTATTTACTTTTGTGGAACCAACCAGATTGCTCCAAAACCATTAACAAACTGCTTAAGTTAACGTTTTCCAGGTCAGCCAGTAATCTAAAGCTATATGCTCCTAAAATTCGCTTACGCCTTACACAAAAAGCAGGACACTCACACAAGAGGTGTTTAATTGATTCCTTTTCCTCCGCATGATGACAGCTCATACAGTAGTCATTATACTTCACACCTATAGTTTTTGCAAATTCGCCTATCAGGCAGCGACCCGTTATAGCAGATATTAGGAGTGCTATCTGACGCCTTGAGAACACTAGTATATCTAATGTGCGGTTTAAGTTTAAATGGGGCCATATTTGCTTGGTGTCGTTACAACCCTTGCAATTTTCCCATCGAATATTGGCCATCATAACAGCCTTCTCACGCAGTAAGAGCTTGCAGATGGCCAGAGGCATACCAACAGATTCTAGTTCCCCTAGAATATGTAAGGTAGTTATTAGCCTTGCTAACACATCTGCTTCGCAGTTACCCGGTATGTTCCTATGGCCAGGCACCCATATTAGGTGAATATTGTACTGCTCAGCCATCTCGTTGAGAGATTTGCGGCAGTCTATGGCCGTTTTTGAGTTAAGGAACACAGAGTCCAAGGATTTTATTGCAGGTTGACTGTCTGAGTATATATTAATGCCAATATTTGTTGGAACATTACTTCTCAGCCAATTCACCACCTCTCTTATTGCCAATATTTCAGCCTGAAAAACACTACAGTGATTAAGTAATCTTTTCGCTATTCGAATTTCCAGATCTTTAGAATATACTCCGAACTCCACTTGTCCATTCAATTTGGAGCCATCAGTATAGAAATCTATATATCTTTTATTCCCCGGGGTCTGTGTATACCACGCCTCACTGTTGGGAATTAGAGTTTCAAACTTTTTGTCGAAAAGTGGTTTTGCCAGGGTGTAATCCACTACGTTAGGCACATTTGGCATTACTTTGAGGACCGAACTATGACCGTACATTTTTTCCGACCACAGCGATAGCTCGCGCAACCGCACAGCCGTTGTTGCAGCTGACTGTTTGGCCAAAATGTCTAAAGGCAATAGATGTAGCATGACATTAAGGGAGTCTGTTCCTGTCTTACTAAATGCGCCTGAGATACATAAGCTCGCCATACGCTGAACTTTATCTAAACAAGTCGGTTTCTGAAGTGCCGGCCACCAGACTACAACACCATATAGCATTATAGGTCTAACTACTGCCGTGTATAGCCAATGCACAATTTTTGGTCTTAGTCCCCACTTTTCCCTATTGCCTTTTTGCACGAGTACAAAGCTACCGTAGCTTTTCTCGCCCTCTCTTCAATATTAAGCCTAAAGTTCAGCTTCCTGTCCAAAATAACGCCAAGGTATTTTGCACACTCCCCAAAGGGAATTTCAGTACCCCCTAAGGAAATGGGCCTAACCGTGGGAGTTTTGCGATCTTTGCAGTACATGACTAGTGCTGTCTTTGCTGGATTAACACCAAGACCATTATCTTTCGCCCATTTCTCAGTCATCCGGAGAGCTCTCTGCTCCTTATAGATGGAGCTTAACCGCTAAAATCAAATATTAATCAGTGAAAGCAGAATAAAATTACATAGTTTTGATTATTTTTTATTTCGCCTTGAGGTGCTTTTAAAAACATTCTTTTTTTAAACTAATTTTTCCAATATTTCGAAAAACATCGTTAGTTTTCGACGGGGAAATAAAATTTTAACACCTAAACAAAAAGGAAGGAAAGGAAGAAAGGGGACAATTAGAAAAGATCTGAAGGCGACATAAGAAATTAAGGATATTTAACAGGTTGGCTGGTAAGTCCCCGGTCTAACAAAGAAAAACACATTTTTTTTGTCAAAAGTCGTTTTTATTATTCAACATAGTTCCCTTCAAGAGCGATACAATGATTATAACGACCTTCCAATTTTTTGATACCATTTTGGTAGTACTCCTTCGGTTTTGCCTCAAAATAGGCCTCAGTTTCGGCGATCACCTCTTCATTGCAGCCAAATTTTTTCCCTGCGAGCATCCTTTTGAGGTCTGAGAACAAGAAAAAGTCGCTGGGTGCCATATCTGGAGAATACGGTGGGTGGGGAAGCAATTCGAAGCCCAATTCATGAATTTTTGCCATCGTTCTCAATGACTTCTGGCACGGTGCGTTGTCTTGGTGGAACAACACTTTTTTCTTCTTCATATGGGGCCGTTTTGCCGCGATTTCGACCTTCAAACGCTCCAATAACGCCATATAAAAGTCACTGTTTATGGTTTTTCCCTTCTCAAGATAATCGATAAAAATTATTCCATGCGCATCCCAAAAAACAGAGGCCATTATTTTGCCAGCGGACTTTTGAGTCTTTCCACACTTCGGAGACTGTTCACCGGTCGCTGTCCACTCACTCAACTGTCGATTGGACTCAGGAGTGTTGTGATGGGGCCATGTTTCATCCATTGTCACATATCGACGGAAAACTCGGGTGTATTACGAGTTAACAGCTGCAAACACCGCTCAGAATCATCAACACGTTGTTGTTTTTGGTCAAATGTGAGCTCGCGCGGCACCCTTTTTGCACAGAGCTTCCGCATATCTAAATATTGATTAATGATATGACCAACACGTTCCTTTGATATCTTTAAGGCCTCTGCTATCTCGATCAACTTTATTTTACGGTCATTCAAAATCATTTTGTGGATTTTTTTGATGTTTTCGTCGGTAACCACCCCTTTCGGGCGTCCACTGCGTTCACCGACCTCCGTGCTCATTTCACCACGCTTGAACTTTGCATACCAATCAATTATTGTTAATTTCCCTGGGGCAGAGTCCGGAAACTCATTAGTAAGCCAAGTTTTTGCTTCCACTGTATTTTTTCCCTTCAGAAAACAGTATTTTATCAAAACACGAAATTCCTTTTTTCCATTTTTTCACAATAACAAAAGTTGCTTCACAAGAGACGCTCTATCTCACAAACTAATTGACTTACAGACAAATTTTGACACGAATCATTTGAAGGTTGGTACTATATAAAAATAATATGCATTTAATAATAGCGACGCCATCTATGTGTCAGACCGGGGACTTATCAGCCAACCTGTTATTTGTAGCACATTTTATTATAACATGAAAAGGGAATGATCCAAAGTACCAATTCCAAAAGTTCCAATTCCAAAAGTAATAATAATAATAAATGAGCGGAAGGTAGTTTAGACAACATGGTTCGTCCAACAACATATGCAATAACCAACAATTGACTGACGCGCAAATTGCAAATAGTGTGTACTCGTATATACTTGAAATTTGTATAATTTTATTTTTTGCCACAAGCAAGTTTAAAAATTAAAAGATCAAGATCAAAAATATACATGGTCCTTTTGAGCCATCGCAGCAAACAAAGCCTCGGCGAAAAAGTAGTGAAATGTACTTTTTGAATCCGGTTGTGGTACAAAATTGGCGCAGCGGATGAATTTAACACGGGTTTGTCATAGGATGGTTGTCCTCCATTTCAACAGCCGTTGCACTGAATTTGCACCACTTCTTAAGGTATGATCGAAATTCAGTGTTTGGATGTATATAAAAAACTTGTGAGGTATTTTGTCATATAAATATTTTTGATAATTTTTTGAAGACTTTAAATTTATTGTAACGCTTTTCTGAAACATTTGATCTCAAATATTTGCAATTTTTTTACAATGGATTAATAATTTTTTTCGACAAAATTTAAATAATTTTTACCATTTTATAAACTCTTATATTCTGTTTTTAACCCATTTTAATAAAAGTTAGTTTTTAACTTGTTAAAAAAAAAAACAAAGTTACCAACAAGTATATACGGCCGTAAGTTCGGCCAGGCCGAATCTTATGTACCCTCCACCATGGATTGCGTAGAAACTTCTATGAAAGACTAACATCCACAATCGAATTACTTGGGTTGTGGTATCTTAAAACTTCTTAACATCGTTTTCTAAATTGTGAGTTAGTCCATACGTGGTATATATTAGACAAAAAAGTTATGTATAGTTAAGTCTACAAATAATTAGGAATCGATATGGACTTTTTGCACGGTACGTAGAGAGCCAGAATTGAAATATGGGGGTCGCTTATATGGGGGCTATATACAATTATGAACTTGATATGGACCAATTTTTGTGTGATTGGGGATCGATTTATCTGAGGGCCATATATAACTATAGACCGATATGGACCTAGTTAGGCATGGCTGTTAACGACCATATACTAGCACAATGTACCAAATTTCAACTCACTCGGATGAAATTTGCTCCTCCAAGAGGCTCCAAACCAAATCTCGGGATCGGTTTATATGAGGCTATGTATGATTATGGACTGATATGGACCACTTTTGCCATGGTTGTTATATATCTATACTTCCACCACGTACCAAATTTCAAGAAGATCGGATGAATTTTGCTTCTCCAAAAAGGCACCGGAGGTCAAATCTGGGGATCGGTTTATATGGGAGCTATATATAATTATGGACTGATAGGAACCAATTCCTGCATTGTTGTTGGATACCATATACTAACATCACGTACCAAATTTCAACCGAATGGGAAGAATTTTGCTCTTCCAAGGGGCTCTGGAGGTCAAATCTGGGGATCGGTTTATATGGGGGCTATATATAATTATGGACCGATATCGACCAATTTTTGCATGGGAGTTTGAGGCCATATATTAACACCACGTACCAAATTTCAACTGAATCAGATGAATTTTGGTCTTCCAAGAGGCTCCGGAGGTCAAATCTGGTGATCGGTTTATATGGGGGCTATATATAATTATGAACCGATATGGACCAATTTTTTCATGGTTGTGAGAGACCATATACTAACACCATGTACCAAATTTCAGCCGGATCGGATGAAATTTGCTTCTCTTAGCGGCCTCGCCATCCAAATGGGGGATCGGTTTATATGGGGGCTATATATAATTATGGACCGATGTAAACCAGTTTTTGTATGGTTGTTACAGACCATATATTAACACCATGTACCAAATTTCAGCCGGATCGGATGAAATTTGCTTCTCTTAGAGGCCTCGCAAGCCAAAACGGGGGATCGGTTATATGGGGCCTCTATATGATTATGGACCGATGTGGACCAATTTTTGCATGGTTGTTAGAGACCATATACTAACACCATGTACCAAATTTCAGCCGGATCGGATGAAATTTGCTTCTCTTAGAGGCCTCGCAAGCCAAATCGGGGGATCGGTTTATATGGGGGCTATATATAATTATGGACCGATGTGGATCAGTCGGATCGGATGAAAATTGCTTCTCTTATAGGCCTCGCAAGCCAAATTTGGGGGTACGTTTATATGGGGGCTATACGTAAAAGTGGACCGATATGGCCCATTTGCAATACCATCCGACCTACATCAATAACAACTACTTGTGCCAAGTTTCAAGTCGATAGCTTGTTTCGTTCGGAAGTTAGCGTGATTTCAACAGACGGACGGACGGACGGACATGCTCAGATCGACTCAGAATTTCACCACGACCCAGAATATATATACTTTATGGGGTCTGAGAGCAATATTTCGATGTGTTACAAACGGAATGACAAAGTTAATATACCCCCCATCATATGGTGGAGGGTATAATAAAAAATTGAATTTTAAGAAGATAAAATAAAGAATATTCTTTGGAGGACATTTTTGGAAGTGCTTTTAATGTTGTGCCTTTGGAACTGGAGGTTGTTCCAAAGGCACAACTGGGATGTTATGGTGTTAGATATATCTATACTAGACCTGTCCAGGAAATGTATGAGATTTTTCAAAACACAAATTTTTTAATGAGCACTTACAATTTTAGAATCTCTCAATGATTGTAATAAAAACTGTGAAAAAAGATTTTGAAAAACTTTTGCCAAAAAGTTGCTCAACGCAGTTGAAGTCAGGATTTTGGCAATTTTCGAAAATTTTAAAGGTATACGTACAAACAAAATTTTAAATAATTTATTAGTAAATATAAGAAATATCTAAAAGCGCAATCTTTGAGCTAAATGCTCAAGCAAATAATAAAAAATTCAAAACGTGAAATTTATTGAGCCGTTTGCTTGCTGTAGCCTCTGGAAATCAAAAAATGCAGAAAATTTCCGCAATTTTTTTTTCAATGCATTATATTTTTTCGAAAAAAAATATATATACGTTTGTATATTTTTTATATATTCTTGGAACAATAAGGTATAAAACCAGTAAGGAAAGTCTAAAGTCGGGCGGGGCCGACTATATTATACCCTGCACCACTTTGTAGATCTAAATTTTCGATACCATATCACATCCGTCAAATGTGTTGGGGGCTATATATAAAGGTTTGTCCCATATACATACATTTAAATATCACTTGATCTGGAAGAATTTGATAGACTTCTACAAAATCTATAGACTCAAAATTTAAGTCGGCTAATGCACTAGGGTGGAACACAATGTTAGTAAAAAAAATATGGGAAACGTTTAAATCTGAAGCAATTTTAAGGAAACTTCAAAAAAGTTTATTTATGATTTATCGTTCGATATATATGTATTAGAAGTTTAGGAAAATTAGAGTCATTTTTACAAACTTTCGACTAAGCAGTGGCGATTTTACAAGGAAAATGTTGGTATTTTGACCATTTTTGTCGAAATCAGAAAAACATATATATGGAAGCTATATCTAAATCTGAACCGATTTCAACCAAATTTGGCACGCATAGCAACAATGCTTATTCTCTTCCCTGTGCAAAATTTCAACTAAATCGGAGTTAAAAATTGGCCTCTGTGGACATATGAGTGTAAATCGGGCGAAAGCTATATATGGGAGATATATCTAAATCTGAACCGATTTCAACCAAATTTGGCACGCATAGCAACAATGCTAATTCTACTCCCTGTACAAAATTTCAACTAAATCGGAGTTAAAAATTGGCCTCTGTGGACATATGAGTGTAAATCGGGCGAAAGCTATATATGGGAGATATATCTAAATCTGAACCGATTTCAACCAAATTTGGCACGCATAGCTACAATGCTAATTAGACTCCCTGTGCAAAATTTCAACTAAATCGGAGTTAAAAATTGGCCTCTGTGGTCATATGAGTGTAAATCGGGCGAAAGCTATATATGGGAGATATATCCAAATCTGAACCGATTTCAACCAAATTTGGCACGCATAGTAACAATGCTAGTTCTACTCCCTGTGCAAAATTTCAACTAAATCGGAGTTAAAAATTGGCCTCTGTGGTCATATGAGTGTAAATCGGGCGAAAGGTATATATGGGAGATATATCTAAATCTGAACCGATTTCAACCAAATTTGGCACGCATGGCTACAATGCTAATTCTACTCCCTGCGCAAAATTTCAACTAAATCGGAGTTAAAAATTGGCCTCTGTGGTCATATGAGTGTAAATCGGGCGAAAGCTATATATGGGAGCTATATCTAAATCTGAACCGATTTTGCTGATATTTTGCAAGTTTTTCGAGACTCATAAAATATTCAGATCTACGGAATTTGAGGAAGATCGGTTGATATACACGCCAATTATGACCAGATCGGTGAAAAATATATATGGTAGCTATATCTAAATCTGAACCGATTTTTTCCAAAATCAATAGGGATCGTCTTTGGGCCGAAACAGGACCCTATACCAAATTTTAGGACAATCGGACTAAAACTGCGAGCTGTACTTTGCACACAAAAATACATCAACAGACAGACAGACAGACAGACGGACAGACAGACGGACAGACAGACAGACGGACATCGCTAAATCGACTCAGAATTTAATTCTAAGCCGATCCGTATACTAAAAGGTTGGTCTATGATTACTCCTTCTTGGCGTTACATACAAATGCACAAACTTATTATACCCTGTACCACAGTAGTGGTGAAGGGTATAAAAATGTAGGTTAAGAATTTTTGGATGTGTCATTAGTCGCTAAAAAATTAATTTCTTTATGAAAGGTCTCAAGATATTTTCAATTTCATTATGTATCGAAAAAGGTTGAATTGCATAAATGGAAACTCTGTCCTATAATTCTTTGGAGAAATGAAAAAGTTAATATGTGGTTATCGGCGAAACTCCCCGAAATGTATGGTGGATCCTATCATTTACGTGTTATTTTACGGATTCAGAAACCAAGTTTATATTATATAGCAAAATTTCTAGCACACTCAGAGCACACAATGTCATTTTCATGTGCAGATTGTGCTGCGATTGCAGCTGCATGAACCTTGCTGTCATTATTTTAAGCAAATGAAACTTCTGAGGCCAACGTGTATTTCAAACGAGCTTTCTTCTTCTTGTAAATTTTACAAGGTGAAAATTTATTTTATACGTGAGATTTCGGCATGAATTTAGTCCTAAATTCGTCCTCATCTAATCAACTCGTTTATGGTGGCACAACATTTGAAAGTCCATTTGAATGGGCTTCTGAACGAGCATTTCCATTTAGAATGCCCTGTTTAACAGCGCTTTAAGAGTTTGTCGCACTTTTCTTTCTTGTTTTGCTTTTACTGGTGAGAAATGCCACACTTTCCGCTCGACAATTGATTGTAATGTTGATGATGTCCTTCTTTCTTGTTATTATTAAACAATACCGCTGCTATTACTTAACAACGCATTAACAACGACTGAAAAAAACTATGCGAGTGGTAGTAGTAGTAACAACAACAAAGGTTTCTTTTTGTTGTATGGGTTGGTGTTGTTATTGGTGGTGGTGGTGGTGTTGATACAACAGTAATAAACATTGTAGGGGGTTCCTAGCGATATTTTCATCCATTGCATTTCGTATCCCCTTGCTTGCTAAGTTGTCGCTATTCTTTGGTGTCGTTGGTCTTTTTGTATCCTTCTTGGAGTTTTCTTAGTTTTCAGGAAGCTTGTGCCATCGTTTTAGGAATAAGGTTATAGGGTTACAATCATAACAAATGCAAAAAATCGCCAAAAGGATTGTCCTCTCCTAACAATAATCATTTTGCCACTGGCCGAGGTTGATACAATTCTCCTCCTCCGTTGGTACTTTACTACTATGTCATTCAGAGTTATTCCATTGTTTAGCTCCCAGTCGTCAGTAACAACTAGAGGTGTGTACGTGAGTAATATTTTACTCACGCTTACGCACACTCACGACGGAAATATCATACTCAGGCACACTCGCGCACGCTATTGTTTGGTAGGTCTCACGCACACTCACGAAAAGAAAACGTGTACTCACGCACGAAAATGTGGTGACTCACGAAAAATACCGCGACTCACGAAAAATATTGTGACTAACGAAATATGTCGTGACTCACGAATAATTTTATGAGTAATTTACCTGAGGGACACGTCGGAAATAATGAGCACGATTAAAATCGAGAGCGTTATTAAACTCTTAGCATCCTAGGTGTCACTAAAATCGCAAATGAATTTAACTTTTAAGCGTTTTATGTTGGAGAGCGGGATTATTTTCGTGAGCGTAATTCGTTACTCACGCACACTCACGAAGATATTGTTTTCGTGATTCACGCTCACGCACGACACTTTGGTTTGTTAATCACACTCACGCCGTTCACATGAGCGTGACTCACGACTCAGTCACGAAAATTTTCGTGAGTCACGACAATTTCGTGTCACATGCACACCTCTAGTAACAACAAAGCAAAATATGAAATCAGTAAATTTAGCATCACACCATGGGAATGGTTCAGCAGAAGCAACTGCAGGGACAGGAACATTTTAATGAACATTTTACAACTTTAATGTATGGTCTTTGATGCTCATGTACCAGGAGAGTGCATTTCCCAATATCATGGCGACTTCTTAAATAGCCATTGTTCCATTGCTCAGTGCCGGCTTGAAAAACAAACATGTGTTCCACAAATGGCGCCAAGTGCATCATCATCATCATCATCGTCGTCAACAGCATGCAACAGTTAACACATAATGATATGTGTGTAGGAGGATGAATTGTCGCAACAGTGAATGTGGGTGAATGCTCCATAAAATACTGCAGACATAAGATATGCATCTTTTATAGCAGACACCTGTGGCCATGTCAACACGGTCTTTTACATTATATTAGTGATACACCCAAACAAATTAAAAAGAAAAGTTTACATGGATCAAGTCACAGCGGTGTCAAAAGTAAGTGCGGTATTCCTAAATCCAAGTACACTTAAAAAATTTATTTGGATTCAAAGATTTTGAACTTCTCTTAAAAATTTCGGTATTAATTCCGAGCCAAAGTTGGAGCTTCTGTAAAGTAAGAACAGTTTTTAGGGAGATATCTAGCTTTAAATTTAGGCTCTATAAAATTAAAATTGAGATACTGATCTCATTTATGTAATTCTCATTCTCTTTTTTCTCATTAATTTTCTCATGTATAAGTAAAGGTCAGTAAAAAAAATCCGCATTCTTGTATTGTATTTGTATTTATTGAGTTTGGTTCCTGCACAACAAGACTCAAGGTCCTATAGTACAGGCATTCGATTGTAGGCGAACAGATTTATATCATAACAAAATTTAATAACATTAATTAAACTAAAACGGTATGTAAAAATTATGGTTTAAATAAGATAAATGAATGAGGTAAAAAGAAATAAAAAGAATAAATAAAAGATCAAAGTTGAATGTTAACTTAAACAGGATCAATTAATAAACGTTTTTAGAGATTATATGAATCTTATTGCCAATTAAAATACAGTATAATTATGATAATTACAATAAAAAGAAGTGAATGGATAGCGTACACTCATAGAAAAAAGTCTGCTAAAAACAGCAGTCGATGTCTGCTGTTATATTTTTGTACTTCAGGGCCTAATGAACAACAATTTATAAAATATTTAGGTTATACATTTTTCCCTATAGCATATTTAAGAACCAAAAGTAGTTTTTGGTATATTTTTTCCCTGTAATATACTTACAAGCTTCTAAATACGATCGGCAAACATTTTGTTTGCTGTTATGCCTCAATTCGATAAATATTCAGATTTTTGGTCAAATAATATAGATATTCATAAAATATTGTCTTAATTATGTTAGGATAGCACCTAAGTTGACATTTTTATTTGTTTTAGCCAAAATAAAACATGTTTTAGTGTAATCGAGCTTAAAAAATAGCAGGAAATGTTTGCTATTTCAGCAGACTTTTCTGCTGTCCCTACTAACAAATTTCTTTGGGTGAAAATTACCTATTATTGCTGAAGATGTCAATATTAAAGAAAATAGATAAAAATTTGCTTTTGAATTGTGCTCTGCTTGTAATTGTTTTTATATTTAGTGGTACACAGAAAAAAAGTGTCTTGTAAATTTAAGGACAATTTGAAATTCCACATCGTTCAAAAAATTTACTGTAATATAGTTCAGTTTTCGTAACCACAACGAAAACTAACTTATCTAAAGGAAAACGTATAAAATTTCAGTAAATGTTTTTAGTTCGCTAACTATGAAATGGGAATGATTTTTCCTTAAATCCAACACAGTAGTTAATGCATCGTTGATTGTATTATAAAAATAAATAGGCAGTATAAGCAATTTTGTAGTAAAAATCAACTTAATGACATTGCCGATTCGAATGATGTCTGTATTTGTGTATTTTTCCCCATATTGAAAATTTTAGATAAAGTACCCAGCAAAAAAAGCGTCGCCAAAAAAGTAATGAAAATGTCCTTTTTGGATCCGGAAGTGGTGCAAAATTGACGCAGAAGCGATGAATTTAACATGGGCTTATCATAGGATGGAAGTCCTCCATTTCAACATCCGTTGCACTAAATTTCCATCGCTTCTTTAGGTGTGATCCGAATTCAATGTTTTGGATGTAAATTAAAAAATTCTGTGATATTTTGTCAAATAAATAATTTTTATAATTTTTTATAATTTTTAATGGATTCTAACGCTTGTCGGAAACGTTTGACCTCAAATATTTTCAAAAATTCACAATTTTTTCAGATTGGATTTAGCATTTTTGTCGACAAAATTTAAATGATTTGTACCATTTTATGAATTCTTACTCTGTTTTTAACCTATTTGAAGGAAAAAAAGTTAAAATTACCCATTAAAAGTATGAAAAAACCAAGTTATAAAAAATTGAATTAAAAGAACTTCCTGGGTAGTTAAAATAAAGAACATCATTGGGAGTGCACCTTCTGGAAGTGCTTTTAAAGTTGTGCCTTTGGAAGAACTTCCAAATTTTTTTGCTGGGTAGTTAAAATAAGCCTTGACGGGTGGTTATCATTTTTTATAGATTCCTCGTAAATTTGGAATATATTTTATCTTATCTTATAGATAGAATTCCAACTAATGAATAAATGTGCTATTGGAAAATTAAGTGAGAAGAGAGCAATGAAATCATTGCATCATGTGAGGGGGTTTGTAGAGACATTTTGTGTACATCTCGTATGAGTGTTTGGGTTTGTTATTGCGTCTTTTATGCTGTTGTTGGTTGTTTTGATTCTAGAGACAGTGTGGATGAATTTCTGGAATGTTCCTTGTGTGTTGTTGGTTTCTTTTGTGGAGATAGTTGTTTTGTTGCAAAATCGAGATCAGAAAGGGATCGTGTGTGTGGAGTTGTTTTTTTTCTTGATGCTTTTTTTATGACTATTTGAGTCTTCGAGTTTTATTCTAGCATTCAGTTCTGTTGATGCATTTATGATGTGAACACGTGTTTTTTTTTATTGAAAACAAAAAAATGCGTGAAGTATTTGTGTTCGTTAATGAAAATACATTTAGTTCGAAACGTTTTAGAAAATGAGCAGTGAATGTTGTGATGTAAAAAAAAAAACAATTTATGTTGATAAAAAATATAGAACTAAAACACAAATCGCCGATTAAGGAACAGAATATTTTTGTTAAAGGTTTAAAATTATTGTTGATTTTAAATTGATTTACATGAAAAATAAACGACTTCATGAGTAGTAATAGGTTGATTTTTATTTACTCTACATCTGGATCACAGGTTGCAGATTAAAACATTTTTTTGAAACTCTATTTTTTATGTTACAACAATTCCTAAAGGTAAGTGCTAAGTTCGAGTTTAGTCGCTAACATCAAAAATAAATCAGTAATAAAAGTATAAAATTATACGTCTTTGATGCCAAGCTTTTATAAAGTTTACATTCTTTAAAATGGATTATTAAAGAAAAGTAATCGTGAAAATGGCGATTTTAGCGACTAAACCAGAAGTTAATACCCACCTTTAATACTGAATGGTATAATGGCCAATGGATTTTTTTCTAATTTTGTAATATTTTTATTTCAAATATATTCTGAGAAGAATTTCAAAAATGTCCCATTATGATATGATTCCACTAATGTACCTACTGGATGGATTTTTTCAATGTGGTAAGTTTTTCTACACCCAGAAAAAAGGGGCTCTAATGCCAACTGAACTTTATTTTAGTTCATGAAGATTATTTGATTTTAGTTAAATTTTGCACAATATGAGTAAATGTTCCTTATTCGAATAATTTTTTGCTAACTTTAATGATGTGAACTAAAAATAAGAAAAAAAGTTGTATACAAATATAGTGCACAATTTTACTAAAAAATAAAATAGTTCATATTTTCCTAAAATGGCAGAAGTTGCTTAAATTGAGTTCATAAGTCTCTCAAATGAGTAAATTTTACTAAAATTTTACCTGTCTCGAACTTCGTACAGCGCTAAAGACATTTTAACAATTTTTAAATCCAATTTTTTCTTCCAACATTTGAAATTTTCTTAAGCAACAGAAAAAATTAATCATTTTTATAAAATTTTCTTCAATTTGACAAAAAGTATTAACTTATTTGTAACATGTTGCAATTAGAAAACTACACTGAAAAAACAGTGAACCCACCAGGAAGAAAAATTTGGTTAATTTTAGAAAATTTTGGCATCACGCCGATGTCATAAAAATAAGTAAATATTTTTCGACAAATTCAACAAAATTTATTAGACATAATTAAGTTTTTTCACTTGTTAAAGAAAATTTTGTAGTTTGAAGGAAAAACTTGGAGTTCAAAATTGAAAGAATGTCTTTAGTGACATACGAAGTTCATGATGAACGCATTTGTAATAAAATTTGCAAATTTAAAGAAATATTGAACTATTTTGTGGAAGACACGAATTTAGTTAATCTTTATGCTTCAGTTGAGTATATTTTTTTCCTCGGGTTTAGTTAATTTAACTAACGTACACAAAAAATTATTATAGTAAAGAAAACTTTCTCCAAACATAATAATTCCATGAACTAAAATAAAGTTAAATTGGCTTTAGTGAAATAGAGAGTTCACTTTTTTTTGAGTGTATTTTAGTTAAAATTTTCTAAAATAAACCTACATTTTATTCCACGGTGGGGTCATTTTTTTGGGTGCATAAACGGTATTTCGTCCATTTGTAATAAAACCAACATTTAAACTTATTAAAACTAATTATTTGCATTTGCAGCTAGACAGGTTCTAATGGTTAATATTCTTACTGTTTGATGCTAACTAAGCTGGTATCCATACTGGCTTTAATAAAATACTGTTGAAAAGTTAAAAATCAACATGTATGATAAAATTTGATAATATTTTTTATAATTTGTATAACTTTGCAATATCAGATGCTCATAAAGCAAATCCACACATCAAAAACTGGTCAAATCTGGGAAATTGGACAACAATTCAATGAATATAGCAACTTATGCCAAGTGGATGGAAAACATGGAATTTGAAATTAATTAGTTTAGTCCTACTAATATAGAATATTAATCTTTTGAAGAAGCAATTACTAACAACCGACAAGTAACTGCATCCAACGTGCAAATAAAAATATTTCCTTTATTGTATATCATAAGCCATAGTTTTGTGTAATTATTTTTTGATATTTTGATAATATTTTTTGATATTTTTTATTTTAGAAAATTTACTTGTTTTGTACGAAAAATTTCTTATTTATCTACTTTTTTGAAAATTATACTGACAATCAGTTTATTTGAAACCAATTTCTTAATATAGTTTTCCTAAAAAATTTTTCATTTTTCTGGATAGCAGCAATATTTTGAATAAGTGTGAGTACATTCTTCCCATAGCGTAGTAATAGTGAACTTAAATACGATGCAATGCATGAACTAATTTATAAGAAAATCATGAACTTATCTAAACGAAAAAAATCTTTGGTGCCAAATTATGGTCATTCTTACTATGGTTTAGTTCATTTTTCGTAAACAATAGTTAACTTTTTTCGGTGTAACATGTTCCAGAGATGAATCGCATGGATGAAGAATTCCCACTCCGATATAACATGTATGTGGCGTAATTAGATGAAATTACCGGTTCATAGCCGAATATCATTTAAAATATTTATAAAATGTCATTTGTTTGTTTTTTTTTTTGGAAGAAGAATAAAGAATTTTATTCCAAAATTTTAAATAGAGGCCACGATAACAAAAACATAAAATTTTAACATCTCTTCGCCATGAATGGGATCACAGTACAGCATGAATCGTAAAGAAATGTTTTCTCGGGACAACAAATTCAAAACAATGATTTGTATTGCAAATAAATTTTTTTAGAGGACTCAAAATAACTCAACAATCTTAATATCTAGCATTTATTAGATGTGTAGATATATTTGAGACATTTTTACAATTTTGGGCTGGACCTCTCCAAGATATTTGGCGAATTGTGAATTTATGTTCACAAATAGGGTTGTTTGTAATTATTTGCAATCTGCTAGTAACCGATTTTCACCATTAACATCGGCCGGTGTCCTATCCTATTTAGTTGATTTCAACACGAACATATACCATTCCATTTGTTAATCAATTTTTATTTTATTTTTAGTAAAGATTTCTTGCCGTATAGGATGATTTCGCCAATTCATGGCAGAGGGTACATGAGTTGATTTAGTGCAATTTTCATCTTTCGATGTCACCTACTTTGTATTTAGATTTATTATATACATACATTTTAATAAAATAAAATATAATATTAACAACGACTGTCGTCGGCAGACCCAACCAACACCATATGAGGTATTGGTTGTGTCGACCGAATCAGTCGGGTGGCGCAACTGCCAACTGGTAGTTGCTACAACTGCCAAAAGAAGGTTGGCAATAAATTCGATTGTCATAACCAATCTGTATTCTCTGTGTATACTTTCAGACAATCTCAATAGGTTCATCATTTATATGGACGTAGGGAGTTAGTAACAGGCGATTGACGCGCTTTTGGATTACCAGACACTTGGACTTCGTCGCATTGAGGGACAAGCCATTCCTCTGCGCCAATAGGTTTACTCCTCGCAAATCCTCATTAAATCTCATTATATTATATTAATTAAAAAAAGAAAAAAAACTTTAAACCGACACAAAATCCTCAAAATAATTATTAGCTTACCTTTGAAGCCTTTTAATCTGTAGCCCAAAGATTCAATATCTCAGTTAATTTAAAGATTTTTTCCTTAATTTCTTTTCATATTCATATTAATGATGGGACGCAAATTGCAAAGAATAGTCTCCTAAATTTAAAGAAGGAAATGACTAAAGCAAATATTATGAACTTTGTTTTAATTAAAATTTATTCATTTTAAAGTAATTTGCCCTTAATATTGATGTGCGTGAAGATAAATTGTAAATTTAACTAGCCGATACACAAACCAGGTAGTTTTTGTCTACCTACTTAATGGGTTAATTACAATTAGGGGATATAACATATTTAATAAAAATCAGCACTTTTCACTACACCTGCGCAATATATTTTGGTATTAAACGAAAGATATTGAAGAGTACTATAAATACAAGTGGTTTTTATTTTCAAAAGCATCCCACAAATTATAGTTTTGCTGCTATATTTAAAAAGTTAGTTTGCCCAACTTGAAATAAAATTTAACTGCGCCCACCGTGCAAAACCTGCTCTACATTTTTTTTGTTATCAAATGAAAGCTCTTGAGGAGCACTATGAATGCAAGTGGTTTTTATTTTCGAAAGCATCGCATAAGTTTCGTTTTTTGTTATTTTTTTTTTTTTTTAATTTAGTCGTAACAATTTGAAATAAAATTCAAATGTGCCTACTGTGCAATACCTGCTCTACATTTTTTGGTATTAAAAGAGAGATGGTCCGATTAGCAATATTTCTACTGTCAAAAGGTTGTAAAAGTCATATACCTGTATAAAATGTAAAAAACGTAGTAAATGTCAAAGATACTTCCAGAATCCTTATATATTTAAAAAAAAAAAAACTAAATTTAATATCCTAAGGCATTAAAACGCCAAAGCGAAGTATTTTAGATTTTTTTATAATAACAATATTTTTAAATTTTTACTCAAAAGCAGTTTGCATAATTTGCAGACATATAGAAAAGTAAGAAATTATTGCTTAAAATATAATTAAAATATTCTATACAGATTCCTATATTGTCAAAAACTAAGTATTTTACGAAGATTTACGACGTTTTTGACGTATAGTAAAATACGTCTCGTATAGTAGTAAAAGTTTAATAAAGTACATTTAGTAAATTGGGAGATGTTTTGAAATATATGTAAAACTACATTATTTCCGTTTGCAAAAGTTGTATTACACATTGTAGTTTAGTATCTATCGATAGTTAATTGTATTAATAAATAAAGGAATAAATTAACATAAATTTAATATGTTTTGGCAATTTGTTTTTCACAGCAGTCAGTTTTTTTTAATATTTCGTGTGCTCCATATAAAGGATTTTCAATTCAAATGCATTAAAAAATAAAAATTAATCTATCAAATCAAACGAATTCTTTCTAATAAATTAATTTATAATTAGTCTATAAAATTATTATCGAATAAATTTCTATATCGCTAAAAGCGATGAAAAATTGAAGAATTGTTGCTCTTACACTCTACACGCAGAGAAGAAGAATGATTGTCACAATCATATTCGAGGAGCAAAATAATATGATAGGAGCTATTTTTGCGGCAACCATGTAACATTTTCACCTGCAACCATGTTGGCTCAGTGAACATGGTTCTAAGAAAAATAAAATTGTCCTCATCTAAAATGTTATTATATTGATAAAAAGAATTTTGTTTCCATTAAAAGACAATGGTCACGATCTAAAATGTTATGGTATTCGTCAAAAATGTTTTTCTTCCAGTCACAACCTAAAATGTTTTGATCTTTATGAAAAAACCATTTTCGTCGTCGAAAAAAGGACGCCACTTGAGAAAAGAAAACACAAAATTAACTTTATTTATTTGTTTTTATTTATTTATAAACTAATTCATTGTTTATTTGTATTTACTATGTCGCGCAAGCAAACATCACATATTTTTACACATTCTATTTTGGTTCAATTTCAACAATAAGTAATCATTCCATATTTACTTCGTGCCCATCAAATTTAAAAATGCAGACATCATGTAACTGCAAATAAAAATAAATTATAGCATAAGCAAAATGCATAACAAAAACCAGGTAAATTTTTTTCAATTACAATTTCCTTTTTTGTGTTCACATCAGGGATCGGGAGCGGTCCATTTTTTTCGCTCCGCTCCGCTCCCGCTCCGGAGAAAAGAAAACGCTCCGCTCCACGCTCCGCTCCTCCTCGAGAAAATTATAGTATATTATATAATTATATAATCTGAACCAATTTGCAGAATATTTTGCTTGTTTAATTAATACCACAAAAGGTTACCTTGTGCAAAATTTGAGAAAGATCAGTTAAGAAATGATTTGGATGAAATTTTGCAGACATGAAGGGCGATGAAAAAGATTACCTTTTGCCACATTTGGCGACGATCCGTTTGAAAAAAAGGACAGCGTGACCCCATTTGCCGAAATCGGGCGATACATATATATGGGAGCTATATCTAAATTTGATCCGATTTCTTCCAAATTCAATAGCGTTCGTCCTTGTGCACAAAAAACTCCCTGTACCAAATTTCATCATAATCGGTTAATAATTGCGACCGGAATCCTGTGAACAACAAATACATGGACGGACGGACGGACACCAAGCGCTAGATCGACTCAGGAGGTGATTCTGAGTCGATCGGCATATATTTTATGGTTTGAAATCAATATTTCTGGTAGGCACATTTTTTGGCAGATCAAACTTATTATATCCTAACCACTATGTGGTTTAGGGTATAATGACTTTAAAACAATGTGTTGAAACATTTTATTAATTTTGAAGATTTTTTCAGAAATATTAAATCCATTTTGACTTCATTAAAACGAAATTTTCATCCATGTTAGGATACATATTTTTATGTCGAATCACTTAGCTATAAGGACAAACAGACTTCATTGAAAAGTTTAGAGACTTTTAGACAAGGAAAAAACTTTATTTCAGAGAAATACGTCTTCTATTCTAAGCAAAATTAGTATTCGTATTTTAAGCATGTGCAATATTTGGCCTCCCGACAATATTCTTTGCGGTGCACTATCTACTATTTAATATGTGATAGATACCAAATTTATGAAAATGGACCAAAATGGACCAAATCGGACCAAATTTAAAAATTAGAAATCTTTTGGACCAATTTTAGTCCGATCGGACCAAAACGGCAACGCTGATTGGAATTGAAAGTCTATACACAGAGTAGAAGTAACTACTCTCCGAAAGTTTTTTTTTGTTTTGCAGCAGACGTAGAGAAGAGGTTTTGTTATATTTGTGTATATAACAAAATAATACAAATCAAGTCATTAGTTTTCAATGTGAGAAAAAATTAAAATAAATGTATATGCGCACATTTTTCAACCAAAATTGAAACTATCCATAATTTTAATTAAATTTTCGAGAACTAATATCAGAAATAAGAGAATGTTAGGATATAGTACAATAGTAAAGCAAATATGAATGTCCTTACACTGAAAAAAAGCATGCCCGGTTCCAAAGATTTTGTCTTTACTTTAACAGTTTGGGTATTAATTCCGAGACGCAATTTTCTTTTAAATTTGGGGCGTTATGTACTTGCTTCTAGGAAGCAAAAGTTAATTTTTAATTTTTTTAGATTTTTTTCGTCAGTTGTTATCAAAATCCTTTAAAAACGAGTTAACGAGTTATTTTTTTCCATATTAAGACTCGACTTCCAGTAGAAATTATGCTATGTTTCAAGTAAAAAGCGTCTTTAAAATAAAGTGTTGAAAAACATGTCTTATTTTTTAACGATTTTTTGCTTTGTAGGCAAGATGCAAAAAGGAAACAAATTTAAAGACAATTTTATTAATTTTAAAGAATTTTTCTTAATTATTAAAGTCACGTTGACCTTACCTCAAAAATTGTATCTTTCATGTTATGATACACATTTTTAAGTAAAATCACTTAATTATAAGGACATTACAACTTCATTCAAAAGTTTATTGACATTTGGACAAGGAAAAAACTTTATTTTGGGGAAATGCGTCTTCCATGCTAAGCAAAATTTGCATTCTTATTCTAAGGACATGAAATCTTTGACTTCACGACAATATTTTTTTCAGAAAACTAAAAAATTAAATATAAATAAGATCGTTTAATTGCATTTATTTGACGTTCATTACAAACATCTTTGTAGTAATACGGGATTAAATTGATCGAAAGTACTGCTGTTACTTTTACAACACATACTAGAGATATAGTTTGACATTTGCCGTTTTTGAAAACAATTACTAAAAAAACACGTTGTGTTTTCCCCAATGTACGTACGTACAAAAATACATATCGTACATTTTAAACGTTTACTCACACTACGCTAAGTACTAGCTATATTTGAAATTACCCTGTAGGAAGTCTGGGGACATGTGTCTCTATGTCACCACTTTTGTCAACTATTATGGTGACATTGTCGATAATTTGTCTACAGCTTGTCTACAAATATTTCTCTGGCTTTAATGTTTAGAGAAATTTATGACAAATGAGAGTCAATGCTTCTTCTTCCTTTTCATTGTTACGCTTTTTTGGTTGTGAAAACACGTGGTATCGCAATAATTGGACAACAGTTTAAAAAGAAAAGTGAGGTTTATAAGTGAATTAAAAAATGAATAAAAGAAATTACAAAAGACTTGTGAGAAAGCAATTAAAATTGTACAAGGGTAAATCAAATGATGAAGAGGAGTTAATTTCTAGAGAGAGCACTTTCATTAATTTTGTGCTGCAAGAAGAAAATTGTGAAACCTTTGAAGATTTTGAGTTAGCTGATATGTCCACTCCAACTCTGAATTTGAGGGAAAAACTGAAGCAGTGGTACATCGAAACATCGCCTTCCAGAAAGTGTTTGGAGAAGCTGCTCAGTATATTGCAGGAGGAAGGCCTAAACGTTTAATTTATTTAATTAAATATATATAATTAATTTAATTTAATTAAATATACATAATAAGTAAGATTTTAATTTCTAATTTTACGTCTTTTCATTTGGTAAAAAAGTGTTGACAAAATGGTGACAATGGACTACTGATTTAGTGGTTCCAATGTCTCCATATGGTTCCAAAAGTACCACCTAGTCAGTAGTTCTTGTGTCAGTAGTTCATTCTCAATGACAATTACATGTTAAATGTCAATAGAATTTTACATTGTCTGGGGTATATTTGGTCAGTAGTACTGGCGACACAGTCAATAGTAAGTCAGTACTGTTTCACTATTGACATTTCCTACAGGGTACCTACACAGTGTAATTTCAAAGTTACACATTTCATTCAAGTAATATTTTCATTTTTTCGGTTTCCAAATGAAAAGCCGCTCCGCTCCGAATTTTAGAAATGCCGCTCCCGCTCCGCTGCCGCTCCGGCAAAAAAAGGGCTTGCTCCGCTCCGCTCCAGATCCCTGGTTCACATAAAACCACGTGCCACTTCTGAATAAATAAATTAACACAAAACACAGTAATTCCGTATTCTCCTTCCATTCGAAGCAACAATCAACACACGACTGACGCGCAAAATGAAAATCGTGTGTACCTACTCAATGTTTTTATAAAATTCTTTTCGCTGCAAAAAAATTAAATGGTCACGAAAACAATGTACATGGTCTTTATGACCATGTAATGGTTCTAGACATGTCTATACGTAACCTATAAAAATACTTTTCTCTATGCAAAAAAGGAAAAAAATTGAATGATTTTCCCGACCATGTAATGGTCTCAAATTCTATCATTTAAATAATAGAACATGTTTGCGGCATTTGAGAACCATTTAAATGCTTATTGCCAGCATATATTTTTCTGTGATCGAAAATTATTTTTACAAAGACAAAATATATGGTTTTCGCGACAATTACATGCTCTATGTAAGCATTAAATGGATGCGGCAACCATGTCCAAACATGTTTTTTCTGTGCGTGTACCACTACTAATCCAAGTATTATTTTGTTTATTTATTTGCTTATTTAAAATAATTACAATTGCAATAAGTAAAAAAGGAGATTTAAGCACTAGGTAATAAAGCTATCGGCTTCTATGCAAGTATTATTATAGCAATAACCGCCGTATTGCATATAAATTCTTTTTAGTTACGTAATGTTATTCATACATTTTTTAGGCCTTTTTCTGTAAAACAAACAATATAGAAAGAATTATTCGATTTTACACATTTTTTAAATATTACCTTTCGCCTGAACGGATAATCGAACAGCGGACCATACAATTTGTAAGCCAACACACTATCCTCTGAGCTATTGAGCTGTTATTGTCACCAACGGATAATTATCGCTATAGCCATCAATAGGCAACGCATACAGTAAAACAATTATGTTTATGGAGCATAGTTTTGGGCGCCCACGAGCCAATGTAGAGAAACTTTATTTAACAGAAACAATCCATTTATTTAGGCATTTTCTTAAAAATAAAAGATTTCAAAAAGATGTTTGGCATTACATACAACTATATTAAATTTTTACTATGAAGCTTCAAAATGTGTTTTATTAAAAACTTCTTATAGTCAGAAAAGAACAGTTCTTGATACAAATGAAATAGACAAAAATTATTTCTTTAAATAATAAACAAAAATGTAACAAAAACTTTTTTTATGATAACAATTTGAAATTTTCGAAGAAATTCAAAAAAACTGTAACATAAGAACATCGTTTTCGATAGATGTTTTTCAAACGTTTTCTTTGCGTATATATCATATAATCACACTCAAAAAAACTAAAATTTCTAAATTTTCTCAAAAAAAAAAATTTCATCTCGAAAAGAAAATCACAAATGATATTAGATTCTCTAAAATTTTGTTTGGGATTCATACCCAAAATATTTTTTTGTACGGAACCTATATCCAAATCCAAACTTTTTTTTATTGAAATTGTTCATATGTTATAAATCTTAAAGTATTTGCCATTTGTTTTCTTCTTGGCGTCCCATATGTATTCATTAATTATCAATGATCTAAAAAATGAATTCGAATAAAAATCTGAGTCAATTTTCATTAAAAAATACAAAAGATTCATTTGAAATGAAATAGGTTTTATTTGATTTGTAAAAGGTGTCATTCGACTTGAAAGCGGTTTCATTTGATTTGAAAAATTATTGATATGATTTGAAAAAGATTTCATTTTATTTGAACAAGAATTCATTTGATTTGAAAAAGGTTTCAAAATATAAATGGTTTCATTTGAACTTACAAGGTTATATGTAATTTTTTTTTCGTATATTTGAAATAATGGCTGATATCTTGATTTTTTTGTTTTAGAGGTAGTTGGACAGTGGCGTAGTTTTGAATAATCTTATAGGCATATTATTTAAAGCAAACTTTCAATTTAGGAATATGTTCATCATCAAAACGTTCACTTTTGAAAGAAAATAAATTGGGCTTGATGGAACTATTATTGGTTATGTAAAAGAAGCAAAGATATTATGAATATGTGACTTGTATGCCTGATTAAGCAGTATGTTGCCCAACTTCCAATTGAGAAAACAATCTCAACCAGTTGACATCGAACTTGTGGTATAGATTTTTTGGAAGTTAAAGATCTCAGGCTTAGATAAACTCGAATCTTAGATAAAATCTAAGCAGATAGTTTAACTGTTTATGAATAATTCAGTACACTTCGTGGATAAATTTCTTGTCCATACCATCATTTTTATACCCTCCACCATAGGATGGGGGTATATTAACTTTGTCATTCCGTTTGTAACACATCGAAATATTGCTCTAAGACCCCATAAAGTATATATATTCTGGGTCGTGGTGAAATTCTGAGTCGATCTGAGCATGTCCGTCCGTCCGTCTGTTGAAATCACGCTAACTTCCGAACGAAACAAGCTATCGACTTGAAACTTGGCACAAGTAGTTGTTATTGATGTAGGTCGGATGGTATTGCAAATGGGCCATATCGGTCCACTTTTACGTATAGCCCCCATATAAACGGACCCCCAAATTTGGCTTTCAGACCCTCTAAGAGAAGCAAATTTCATACGATCCGCCTGAAATTTGGTACATGGTGTTAGTATATGGTCTCTAATAACCACGCAAAAATTGGTCCACATCGGTCCATAATTATATATAGCCCCCATATAAACCGATCCCCCGATTTGGCTTTCGGAGCCTCTAAGAGAAACAAATTTCATCCGATCCGGCTGAAATTTGGTACATGGTGTTCGTATATGGTCTCTAACAACCATGCAAAAATTGGTCCACATCGGTCCATAATTATATATAGCCCCCATATAAACCGATCCCCAGATTTGACCTCTGGAGCCTCGTGGAAGAGAAAAATTCAACCGATTCGGTTGAAATTTGGTATGTGGTGTTAATATATGGCCTCATACACCCATGCAAAAATTGGTCGAAATCGGTCCATAATTATATATAGCCCCCATATAAACCGATCCACAGATTTGACCTCCGGAGCCCCTTGGAAGAGCAAAATTCATCCGATTCGGTTGAAATTTGGTACGTGAATTTAGTACATGATATTTAACAACCATGCCAAAAGTGGTCCATATCAGTCCATAATCATATATAGCCCCCATATAAACCGATCCCGAGATTTGGTTTTGGAGCCACTTGGAGGAGCAAATTTCATCCGAGTGAGTTGAAATTTGGTACATTGTGCTAGTATATGGCCGTTAACAACCATGCCTAACTAGGTCCATATCGGTCTATATCAGTCTATAGTTATATATAGCCCTCAGATAAATAGATCGATTCGTAATTATTTGTAGACTTACCTATACATACCTTTTGTGTCTAATATATACCACGTATGGACTAACTCACAATTTAGAAAACGATGTTAAGAAGTTTTAAGATACCACAATCCAATTAATTCGATTGTGGATGACAGTCTTTCGTAGAAGTTTCTACGCAATCCATGGTGGAGGGTACATAAGATTCGGCCTGGCCGAACTTACGGCCTTATATACTTGTTGTGGTTGATATTGGTGATTGAAATTTTATTACAATAATTTTGTGATTACAAAAATTTGCTATGATTAATTGATGTTTGCGGAAAATTATTTTGGGCTTTCCAAGTGTATGTAGTTTTAACGAGTTCACAAGTCAATCGTGGGCATATATTGTTTCGTGTATGAAAGAATACGTGCACCATCTCGTATGATATATTTTAATGGTTGCAGATCGACAGACGCTCATACGCAACCATGGTCATTTGATAAATGTAATCAGTGTTTGCCATAATCTGGATCTTATCCCCAAATTAAGACGAATTCGTCTACCCAAAAAATCCCAAATTTAAATTAAAATTCCTCATAAAAATCCCCAATAAAAGTTTGAAAAGTATTTATTAAAAATTTGAACCATATTAATCTCTTTTATATTTGTGGGATATATTGTCCAAACAACATTTAAACGCAAGTCCTCACGAAATAATTTCACAATTGTAGAAAAATGAGTAAAATTATAAAATAGCGCTTGAGTTCCAAAATAAAATCCGTAGAAATAAAAAGAATTTCATGTAAAACATTATTGTCAACTTGATTAATTATTCTGAACTGATTTCGAAAAAAATCCCCAAGTTAATGAAAATTTCTCACCAAATCTTGAAGTCCCTAACTCAAAACTTTCTTAATGGCTCGAGTGTTTACCATCGTCGAGATTTGCTCAGGTGCCAGAGTAATGATGGGAAAATAGGATCACCCTATGTGGCATATATTTTCGCATTTCACTTCGTTTTATTGATAAACATATTTGTCATAATTAATTAATTAAAAAAACAAAAAAAGAAAGTGTTAATTTTATTCTAAAAAAAAATGGACGAGTTTAACAAAACTGAACAAAAATAAATAAAATGAAGTGACAAATATACACTAAAAAAACAACAATTTTACACCGCTGTACTTGGCAAGCGTTTTTAGGGTACACATTCCCATCAGATTTTGATTTTTTCTATAACTCATCCTTATATCTCGGTTTTTATTCAATTTTATCCTTTACTGTTTTTCAAACATTTTGATTGTATTTAAGTCAATAGATTGTCCTAGCCATGACGTAATATCAACCATGTAATCCAATCCAATCCAATCATTTTTTTTGTACAATGTGTGATGTATACTTTGTATAATTTTCCTTTTTATTTTCAAATTGTGGATAAAATAGGAAAACTGTAAAAACGAATCTCAAAGAGAATTTGGATTTTCCCCAATTTTCTTCGTTTATTCTTCATTTTGCACTGAAAAAAGCATGCCCGGTTCTAAAGATTTTGGCTTTACTTTAAAAATTTTGGTATTGATTCCGAGAATTCAAGTAAGGATACTTTTAAGACACAATTCTCTTTTAAATTTGGGTTTTGTGTACTTGCTTCAATGAAGTAAATTTTAGTTTTTCGCTTTTTCAGCTTTTTTCTTCATATCAAAGTCCTTTAAAAACGAGTTAACGACAACTTTATTTTCCAAATTAGGACTCGACTTCCAGTAGAAATTTTGCTATGTTTCAACTAAAAAACGTCTTTAAATTAAAGTGTTGAAAAACATGTCCCATATTTGAACGATTTTTTGCTTTGTAGTCAAGATGCAAAAAGACATCAAATTTAAAGACAATTTCATTAAATTTGCAGAATTTTTAAAGTCAAGTTGACCTTAGCCCGAACATTTTTTCTTTCATGTTATGATATCCATTTTTAAGTGAAATCACTTAATTATAAAGACAATACGACTTCATTGAAAAGTTTATCGACTTTTGGACAAGGAAAAAAAACTTTATATTAGAGAAATGCGTCTCTATGCGAAGCAGAATTTGCATTCGTATTTTAAAGACATGGAATTTTTGACCTCACGACAATATTTTTTTCATATGTGTGCTTTCCAAAATGAGTCTGGTACGATTCTCCGTAAACTCCATATAAAAAATGTATGCGCGGAATATCTGCGAAACTTTTGTTTTGAAAGTTATGCAACTCTGAAAATTTCGCACGGAAAAGTAGGCAATCATAATATTTCTGAAAAATCAGTTAACAACTCTGTGTTTGGGATCCCTTTCACTGTGATAAATGCGATCATTTTTCGCAGAAACTAACACTTAACAAAAAAGAGTGTATCCAAAAAACAATGAACATTTTCCATGGGCTTGTATAGCATTATTTTTTTCAGATGTGACACTATTTTAGTAACATATCGAATTTCATTTTTTCGATTGTTATATCTACTTAAATTTGGCTTAAACAATACTAGCACATATTTTATGCCAAATTATACGTCAGCCGTGAAAAGAATTGGTTCTCCCTGTAAATATTTTTTGGATGTTTCCATTATTTTATTTGTGCTTACAATGTTTGGGTATACTGAAAAAATATTGACCTAAAATGTAAGATTTTGAAACACAATAAATTTTCAATTTACCCAATATTATTGGCAATTTTTTTAAAATAATATTTGGATTGAGAAAATCGTTTATTTACATATTTATTTATGTCCTTGAAGTAAGGCAAATTTTCCTTAAAGTAAATAAGACCATTTTTGACTTAAAAAAGAAACCTTTATATTAACAGAGATGTTGAAACTTTGGATTAAAGATAAAAAGCTTTTATACCTTTGGTTTAAATTTGATCTTAAAATACACCCTCAAAAAAAAGTCGCTTCTGTATCATATACCCCAAACACTGGTAGACAAATTTTAATGAAATTTTCTTTGTGTGGATATATTTTTAAGGCGCCAATTGGTTACTTCCATTCTTTTACTTGCAGCATACTCTCTAGGTCTCTCTTTCTAAACACATATATGTTTATAGGCTATTCCTAAATTAATATATGTTTGCATCTAAGCATATTATATTTACAAACATTCTATGTCCCAAACATAATATGTTCTAACATATTAACATATATGTCCCAAACATATTATGCTAGTTTATGAACATTATATGCTTGCACTTAAAAATATTGTGTTAAAAGATTTGAGTTCCAAACATATAATTTTTACACCCAAACATATGAAAAACAGTCTGTTTATCCCTGTAGAAAAAAAGTAGCTTTTTTTCTACATGCATAGCTGTGTTAATATATCACAGAAAGATAATAAAAATTCGACTAATAAGAGCTGTAACATAATTTTATATTATTATATATATATATTTTAAAGAGTCTACACAGAAAAAAGTGTCTCGTAAATTTAAGCAGATTTTTACAATAATTTATTACAAGAATTTTCCAGAATTTTAGTTCATTTTTCGTATCTTCAACGAAAATTAACTACTCGAAAGGAAATTTTACAAATTTTAAGTAACAATCGTTTAGTTCATGACCCACAAACTACAATGGAAATTTCCTTAAAAATTTTCTTAACTGGTAGTTAAAACTTCTTTCGTCATACTATAAAACTACTTATGAAATGTAAAATACTTTCTAAGTAATAAGTGGAATTTACTATAAAGAGTTTTTGTATGAGACAATATTTTTTTACGAAAATTGAACTTGAAAGCGGATAGCAATTTCTTGCTGGGAATTCCTATAGTTAATAATAGTTGGTACAACATTTCTCAATGAAATATTTTTAGTTCACATGTAATTAAATTTATAGACATTTTCGTCAAAAATCGGTAGATAACATTTCATGAAGTTTTTGCTAATTTTAAGTTTCATCGTTCTTATACTGATGTGCATTTAAGAGTATTGTTTTTAGAGTAAATTGTGGACAGATGCGATGAACTAATGCATAGTACAGAGATCTTTCTCGGTAAAGTGCACAGAACAAAAAGTGTCTCGTAAATTTAAGAAGATTTTTACAATCATTTATTACAAGAATTTTCCAGAGTTTTAGTTCATTTTTCGTATCTTCAACGAAAATTAACTACTCGAAAGGAAATTTTACAAATTCTAAGTAGCAATCGTTTAGTTCATGGCCTACAAAATACGATGGAAATTTCCTTAAAAAATTTCTTAACTGGTAGTTAAAAATTCGTTTGTCATGCTATAAAACTACTTGTGAAATGTAAAGTACTTTCTAAATAATAAGTGCAATTTACTATAAGATTTTTTTGTATGAGAAAATATTTTTTTACGAAAAATGAACTTGAAAGTGGATAGCAATTTCTTACTGACAATTCCTATAGTTAATAATTGTTGGTAAAAAATTACCCAATGAAATATTTTTAGTTCACATGTAATTAAATTTATAGACATTTTCTTCAAAAATGGTAGATAACATTTCATGAAAATTTTGCAAACTTTAAGTTAAACGTTTCATCGTTCATAAACTGGTGTGCCTTTACGAATATTATTCTTAGAGTAAATTGTCAGCAGATGCGATGAACTAATGCATATTACAGATATCTTTATCGGAATAGTGGAATGTGATTAATGTAAAGATGATGTTACTTGAGTTGTGTTGTGTATACATGAGCGTGGGGTTGTTTTTATTTTTGTTCATTTAGTGGTTTGTGTGTGTGTGTGTGTGTTTGTTATTCGTGGATGGTTTATTTGGCTGGATGAGGTGTTGTTTTCAATAAAGGCACATGTGTTTTTGTTGTTGTAGGAATGTTTTGGCTTTGCTTGGTTTTGTTTGGCATGCTTCAGTTGTATAGTTGGCGTTGGCGTGGGTTGTTGCATCTTTTAAGCAGGTATGCAACAAAGGAATATAAAGGCATGGAATATTTTGGATTTTTGAGACATATATTGGTGTTTGTTTATTAAACCTTTTAAATGAAAGTTATTAATATTTTATCGGTATTTTAGAAAAAAGTTATTAAGAATATTTAGTAAAATATGTTGAAATTGAAAGTGTATTGAAATTTTCATTATTCAATGTAAAAAATTAATATTCAATTCCAGATGAATTTGGAAAATTTTTGTTATATCTCAGCGTATAGTTTAGTCATAAATTGGTAAGTATTTTTTTAATATGGCTTTCTTTTAAAAATAATATTTTTTATGTATATTATTATTTGTTAATTAATTTTTTGGAAAGCAGTTTAATGTTTTTCTTTGTTGTAAAAGCAATATTTAATTTCAGAGCAACTACAGATGGATTCGAACAAATTTAAAAAATAGAGAATTGGTAAGTTTTCTTTTAAAAATTGGCTTTCTTTCAACTAGAATATTTACGTTTTTATTACCTTTTTATCATCAAAATTACAGGTTTTTAATACCTTATTTTAGTATTTCTTTAACCAATTTTTTTGGAAACCAAAGTAATATTTTTGATGTAAAAAACAAATATTTAAATTCAGAATAACCTCTTAAAAATTTGGAAACATTTTTAGTACTCCTTTGATTGTAAAAACTGAATTGGTAAGGATTCTTTAACTTTCTTTTAACCCTGTACAGTCATCCTTATTTTTTGTACATTAACGTCATCCTTCGTCATTTTTACTACGGCTCATTTCCAGACGCTATAATTTTCATCGTGAGCGAAAAAGTGAACCAAACTTGAATTTATTTTCTTATTCAATTTGGTTTTAAGTAGTATAAAACAAAAATTCATAAAACGGTCGAATTAGTATAACTTAAACTTACCATTTCCCAATAAAATTCATTAACTAGACTAAAATTCATTTTAAATCGAAAATTAAATTACGTGTCGTCATTTTGACGAATGATGACTTTCTAGGGTTAACCACAATATTTTTATGCATATTATTATTTTTTCATTAGATTCTTTGGAAACCTATTTAATAATTTTAATTAATGTAAAAAATAAATATTTAATTTCAGAGTAACACTAATAAATTTGGACAACTTTTTATATTTCCCCTCAGCGTACAATTTAATAGAGAATTGGTAAGTTTTATATTAAAACTTTGTCTTTCTTTCAACTAGAATATTTATTTTATTATATCCTTGACAACGATAACAACACAGGTTTATGAGTTTATATAGAATACTTCATTATTTCTCTAATTGTTTCAGGTACAAATTTTATGAGATACGTTTTCCAAAGAAAATTTGAATTCCTGACACCATTTGATAAAATGCCCCCAAATATGGTAAGTTACAAGCTAAAATGAAGAATTAAAAAATTATATTTCATTACATGGTGTTCATTTTTAATAATTTTCATTATTGCTTCCATTTTTTCCAGCAAGATATGTTAAAGAAATACCTACGATGAATAAAAAAAGGATAAGTCAAAATGTCCAAACAGCGAGTTCAAATGAACTACTCTCTGTTCCACGTGATCATAATTTTTATTCACCAAAAACATTGTATTAAAAACTTTCATCATAAGTTTTTATAATAAAGTACTTTTGCTTAAAGAAAGTTTAATTTTATTGTATGAAAATTTTCATAATAATAAATCGGTTTGTTGTTCCTTTAATTATTTAATTTCTCTGTACTGTGGAAGGATTGATTTAAAAATAGTTTAGTTGCTAACATTTTAAAGAGACTGTTAACCAATTTTTATTATCGTGTTTCCCACAAAATAAGCAAGTAAACCAAACTAATATTGACTTTTTAACTTGGTAGGGGTATATAAATCTTATGGTGTTGTAAAAATCAACTAAAATACAATGTTATAGATGAACTAAAATTTAAGAGAATTATAAACTAGACAAGTTGAAAAAAATCTTAAGGGCTAAATCATGGTCAATATTACTACAGTTTAGTTCATTTTGCAATGGAAAAGGGTTCACTGTTTTTTCAGTGTGGAATATGTTTAATGTTAACATACGTTTGTTATGCACAACGAAACTGCAATGAGCCTGTGCACTCTTCAGCGAAAAGAACGTAAATATTGTATAACACAAAAGACAATTTTTTAGTTGGAATTTTTAACCGTTTGTTTTTCAAGATGCACACACGGAGACATGTGCTTATACAGAAAATCACACATACAGTGATCAAAAAAACGGCTTTTTTGAAAGTCGATTTTTCTCGGTTATAAAAAACCAGACCATTGTTTAAAACCGGTGGGCGATGTTTTAAAAAATAAATAACCGGCATAACCGGACAACCCAGTTTTTCCCAAAAGTACACCCAGAAAAAAGTGACCCTTTCTTTAAATTCAAATGAACTCATTGCGAATAAAGTTGAACTTCGTATAGCGCAAAAGACATTTTTATTTGTTTGAATGACGTGATTTTCGTAGTAATTAGGTAGAATGCACCTAAAAAACCAACCCACGCGCAAACATATCGATCACATCGATGACAAGTATCGATTACAGGTAGATAAAAGAAATATAGGAAAATTTACTATATTCTAACAAGTGTGTTTCCTTAAGTTTTGAAAGGATTGAATACTTCTTAGTACGAATGAACAAAATATTTTTCTATAGGTTAGGTTAGGTGGCAGCCCGATGTATCAGACTCACTTAGACTATTCAGTCCATTGTGATACCACATTGGTGAACTTCTCTCTTATAACTGAGTGCTGCCCGATTCCTTTTTATAAGCCACTCCGAACGGCGTTCCACATTGCAGTGAAACCACTTAGAGAAGCTTTGAAACCCTCAGAAATGTCACCAGCATTACTGAGGTGGGATAATCCACCGCTGAAAAAATTTTTGGTGTTCGGTCGAAGCAGGAATCTAACCCACGACCTTGTGTATGCAAGGCGGATTTGCTAACCATTGCACGACGGTGGCTCCCTATGCATGTAAAATATTTTTTTATACCCTCCACCATAGGATGGGGGTATATTAGGTTAGGTTAGGTTAGGTTATGTGGCAGCCCGATGTATCAGGCTCACTTAGACTATTCAGTCCATTGTGATACCACAGTGGTGAACTTCTCTCTTATCACTGAGTGCTGCCCGATTCCATGTTAAGCTCAATGACAAGGGACCTCTTTTTTATAGCCGAGTCCGAACGGCGTTCCACATTCCAGTGAAACCACTTAGAGAAGCTTTGAAACCCTCAGAAATGTCACCAGCATTACTGAGGTGGGATAATCCACCGCCGAAAAACTTTTTGGTGTTCGGTCGTAGCAGGAATCGAACCCACGACCTTGTGTATGCAAGGCGGGCATGCTAACCATTGCACCACGGTGGCTCCCATAGAGGTATATTAACTATGTCATTCGGTTTGTAACACATCGAAATATTGCTCTAAGACCCCATAAAGTACATATATATTCTGGGTCGTGGTGAAATTCTGAGTCGATCTGAGCATGCCCGTCCGTCCGTCCGTCTGTTGAAATCACGCTAACTTCCGAACGAAACAAGCTATCGACTTGAAACTTTGAAACAAGTAGTTGTTATTGATATTGGTCGCATGGTATTGCAAATGGGCCATATCGGTCCACTTTTACATATTGCCCCCATATAAACGGACCCCCAAAATTTGGTTTGCGATTGCTCTAAGAGAAGCAAATTTCATCCGATCCGGCTGAAATTTGGTACATCGTGTTGGTATATGTTCTCTAATGAACATGCAAAAATTGGTCTACATCGGCCCATAATTATATATAGCCCCCATATAAACCGATCCCCAGATTTGACCTCCGGAGCGTCTTAGAGGAGCAAAAGTCATCCGATCCGATTGAAATTTGGTACGTGGTGTTAGTATATTGTCTCTAACAACCATGCCAAAAGTGGTCCATATCGGTCCATAATTATATATAGCCCCCATAAAAGCCGATCCCCAGATTTGACCTCCGGAGCCTCTTAGAGGAGCAAACTTCATCCGATCCGGTTGAAATTTGGTACGTGGTGTTAATATATGGTCTCTAACAACCATGCAAGAATTGGTCCATATCGGTCCAGAATTATATATAGCCCCCATATAAATCGAACCCCAGATTTGTCCTCCGGAGCCTCTTGGAGGAGCTAAATTCATCCGATCCGGTTGAAATTTGGAATATGGTGCTAGAATATGGTCTCTAACAAACACGCAAGAATTGGTCCATATCGGTCCATAATTATATATAGCCCCCATATAAACCGTTCCCCAGATTTGATCTCCGGAGCCTCTTGGAGGGCCAATATTCATCCGATCCGGTTAAAATTTGCAACGTGGTGTTAGTATAAGGCCGCTTATAAACATGCCATAATTGGTCCATATCGGTCTATAGTTATATATAGCCGATCCCCAATCACACAAAAATTGGTCCATATCGGTTCATAATCATGGTTGCCACTCGAGCCAAAAATAATCTACCAACATTTTATTTTTATAGAAAACATTGTCAAAATGTTATTTCTATAGAAAAATTTGTCAAAATCTTATTTCTACAGAAAATTTTGTCAAAATTTTATTTCTATAGAAAATTTTTTCCAAATTTTATTTCTATAGAAATTTTTTTCTAAATTTTATTTCTATACAAAATTTTTCCAAATTTTACTTCTATAGAAAATGTTGTCAAAATTTTATTGTGTCAAAATTTTATTTCTATAGAAACTTTAAACTTAATTATATACGTATTTAATCGGCCTTTTTTAGTTTAATATATACCACGTATGGACTATGTGGTATATATTACGGTGTTAGGAAGTTTTAAGATACCTTGCCATCGGCAAGTGCTACCGCAACCCAAGTAGTTCGATTGTGGATGACAGTCTTCAGTACATAAGCTTCGGCCTGTCCGAACTTACGGCCGTATATACATGTTTATATTTATTATTTTTCTATAAAGGAAGGCAGAATTATCATTTTATGAGAAATTTTACAACTTTTGAGAAAGCTTGGGTTTAGTTCAGTTTTTGTTTATTTTTACGAATGCTTTGTTATCAGTGAATAAGTAAATTCTTATACACAGTAGTAAATTCTTATACCCAGCGAAGAAAACAGTATTAGTAAAATGCCATACCTTATTCTAGTTAATGAACTATTACTAACAGCTTTCAGTTTAGGATTTTTTTTTTCTGAACCAAGTAAATTTTATTATTTCACACAAAAATTTACCTTAATGGAAATAAAATGTCTAAACTAAATTGATGAATATTTTTTCCTTCAATTTCGGAGGCATTTTTTTCTGGGTGTAGCAAAAACGCTTTTATATAAATGAAGGCAAAAATACTTAAATGTTTTAATGTAAAAAGCAATTTCTTGGCTTCAATTGCGGTAAAAATACCGATAAATATTAAAATTTTGAATTTTTTCAAATATTTTCTATAATAATGAAGAGCCCCGATGACTAAAAAATTTCTTAAACTCATTTTGTGGTTTTTTAAAACATTCACAAACAGAGCTCATTTTCTACATAAAAGTACACCAAATTAAGTCGAATAATAATTACGCAAGTAATATCATAGATTTTGTTGACAAAATATACGCTCCCAATTGAACAAGCACGAATTGTTTATATTTCATTGAATTATCTCTGGGAATTCTTTAGAAATCTAACATATTTTGTTTTAGTTGGAAGTTCACAAAAACACATTCGGGAAGTTTTCTTATTTCAGTTTACATTGAAAATAAAAAACCGAAACCTGGTTTTTATTATATTAAAAACACCGGTTCTACCGGTCCACCGAAAATGGCATTTTATACAAAACCGACAATCGGTGCAAAAAGAAAAACCGGTCCACCGGTTTTGACCACTCTAATCACACGCAACTTTATTTTCGTTTACTACCTCAGGAGAGTATATAGAAAGTGTCAGTAAAAATGATCGCACATAAAACATAATATAGTGTTGGTTTATCTACTAACTCTTCATTTATTTGTTTTTACTTATCTTGCCGTAGAAAATCCTAAGTACTTATAGAGTGATTGATTTACCTTCAAAAATATTCCATAAATGTTGACGTCAAATATGTAATCAATGAACAAGCATACACACATAACAATGCAAATAAAATGAAACCACGTAATTCAGAAAAACTGCAAAACAAAATACACAAAATAAAACATCTTGCAGTCTATAGGGCTTTGCCCAAATAAATTTGACAAACATTCTTTTCCTCTGTTGGTTAAGCTACACTTGTAGTTTAGTCAATGCATGGTTTTGAGCTGAAATCAAAAAACAACAACCATAACCAAAGACGATAGAATAGGAAGATGTGAAATGGGCTTTTTGTTATTCTTTTTCGTCAAAAAAACCAGAGATTAGTACACGATTGGTAATACACGTTCCATGAGAACATTTTTCGGTTTCTCTTTTCATTTTGCATTCGTAACAAAACGTAATTTATTATTTTAGCAAATTTTTTAACTTGTTGTTGCAAAAATGTTGCTGTTTTCTCAGCAAATATATACGTGGTTGATGAAAGCATATACATAATTTTCCAGAAAATAACATAGTTACGACAAACATGTTCCATGTTTACCGTTCAAAAATAACATTCGTCCGCCTTGCGTGACAGGGTCCTGGGTTCGATCCCTGCTTCGACCAACACCATTTTTTTTAAATATATTTTTTAACATATATTCCAGATTCGTTCGGAAGTTCCCGAAAAGGTGTTCAGCATTACATACTATTATATTAAATTTTTACTACGAAATTGTAAAGTGTGTTTTATAAAAGACTTAAAGTCAGAAAAGAAAAATGCTTGATATAAACGAAATGGACTGAGTTCAAATCAAATATTATTTTTTTATTGCAAAAATAAAAATTGTGTAACAAATAAAGGTTTTTGTATACAAGTTTAAAATTTTCGAAGAAATTCAAAAACTCTTACAAAAGAAGAATTCGAGTATATAAAAATATTTTTCCATCGAATCCTAAGGTTAACGATAACCATTCAAACGCACATTATATTTAAATTCTAAACAGTAATTTTACAACAGCACATAAATTTATTTTGGTGTGAACAATTGTTTGCTGGCATGTAGCACCATTAATTTAGAAATACAAATAAATATGAATTGTTATTAACGAATAATTTTGTACTTAATTTAATTCTTAAGGCCGGTATAAATTGGTATTATCGCGTTAAAATGGCCATGTTTACCCTTTTACTTTTCTTTAATAATTTCTTTTAAAGAAAATAAACTTATTCAATTGTTGCTTTGGATCTTTCCCCACCATGTTATAATACAATTTACCGGAAAAAGTTGTAATGTTATTCTCAACTCGAACGCAATACCCGCTTTTATTTTCGAAAAAATCCGTCAACTCCTCTTGGACTACTCATTAATAAAGAGGAACTAATCTTTGTTTTTATAGAGCTTACTGTTTAATTTTTCACTGTTTTCATTTTACTTTCACAACTCTAAAAAGAGTGCACTGAAAAAGTATTGTCGTGAGGCCAAAGAGTTCATGTCCTTAAAATAAGAATACAACTTTTGCTTAGCTTAGAAGACGCATTTCTCTAATATAAAGTTTTTTCCATGTTCAAAGGTCGATACTTTCAATGAAGTCGTGTTGTCGTTATAATTAAGTGAATTGACTTAAAAATGGGTATCATAACATGAAAGAACAAATTTTTGGACTAAGGTCAACTTGACTTTAATAATTCAGAAAAATTCTTTAAAATTAATGAAACTATCTCTAAATTTGTTGCATTTTTGCATCTTGACTACAAGGCAAAAATCATTAAAAAATAGGATATGTTTTTCAATACTTTATTTTAAAGACATTTTTTACTTGAAACATAGCATAATTTCTACTGGAAGTCTTGTTTTTAACGGACATTTTATAGCATATGAAGAAAAGCTGAAAAAGCAAAAAATTGAAATGTGCTTCGTAGAGTCAAGTACACAAAACCCCATTTAAAAGAGAATTGTGTCTTAAAAGCATCCTTACTTGTATTCTCCGCTTCTTTGGTTCGGAATCAATATCAAAATTGTTAAAGTGGAGACACAATCTTTGGAACCGGACATGCTTTTTGTTCAGTGTATAGTGCCCTTTCGTTAGTTTTTATGAAGATCCCTTTAATTACCTTTGTTTGAATATTTTGACTTACTCGTCCTACGTTCCGATTTGTTTTGACGAAACAAAAAAATTGTGCACGTAATGCGAAAATGATAAACAAAACTCATGCTCCTTTTTTCAAATGTATTTTATCTTGGTTCCGAATGAATTTTCTCTCCGAATACTCATTTTAATATTTTACTTAAGCATATACAATTTTTGGCGAACTCTTATATGACAACATATATATGTTTACTCATAATATGTAAATTTATACTTGTTTATATTCACACGTAGTAGTTTTCCTATATTTAATGAAATTTTCTTTGTGTATATATATTTGTAATGCGCCAATTGGTTACTTTCATTATTTTACTTCCAGCATACACTTTGTCTCTCTTTGTAAACACATATATGTTTATGGGCTATTTCTAAATTAATATATGTTTGCATCCAAGCATATTATATTTACAAACATTTTATGACCCAAACATAATATGTTCTAACATATTAACATATATGTCCCAAACATATTATGCTAGTTTATGAACATTATATGTTTGCACACAGATGTTGCAAAATATTGTGTTTAAATTTGAGTTCCAAACATATAATGTTTATACCCAAACATATGAAAAACAGTCTTTTTCGACCGTGTAGTGGTGGATCCATGTCTCATCAACAGTTATGAAACGACTCTTAAAATCCATTTTATTTCGCTTAAAACGATCCAATCAAGCTTGAGAAATGGTCATTCTTATGCGTTTTTGATCGACTGTTAACAAATGCGGCACCCATCTTGCAGAAAGCTTTTTCATCTGTAGTTCTTCATGCAAAATTAAATGGACTCGGTCATTTGCGATGCCCATGATATTAGCAATTTCAAGCACTTTTATTTGTCGATCATTTAATACCATATCATGCACTTTGTCTACAATTTCTGTTGTTGTTGCTGTTTTTGGACGTCCACTACGTGGTTCATCTTCAATGCTTGTACGACCACGTTTAAATTCAGCAACCCAATTTTTTACTGTTGCATATGAAGGAGCACATCACCTAACACATTCACCATATCATTATGAATTTCTTGTCCCGATAAACCTTTTTTATGTAAATATTTAATGACAGCCCGCATTTCTAATTTTTCCATTGTAAAAAAATTGCGGATGCGTATTTTTTGAACACCTGTTTCTATATGAAGGAGTTGCCAGATCGAAACAAAATTTAACATGTGTTCATAACAGAGATGGAAGTTTCCAAAACACAACTTTTTTCTGTTTATACCGCGCTTTTTGTGCTAGGCTAAGAAGTTTCCGAACTGCCCTCGTACATGGTTGATGAAAGCAGATACATAATTTTCCAGAAAATAACATGGTTACGACAAACATGTTCCATGTTTACCGTCCAAAAATAGCATTTTGTTCTTTAAACATGTTTAGGGTGATCAAACTGTTGTCAATTTATTTGTAGACTCATCAAGAGTTTGTTAAATCAACGTATAAATAAAATCAATATATAAAAACAAAGGAAATATTTTTGTAGTAAAAATCCATTTTTTTCAGATTCCTCCATAAGGCGAAATATACGTTAAGAAAAGTTAGGTAAAATAACAGCCCGATATTTTTAGGGTCATTGTGATGCCAAAGGTGGCGATTCACCACTGGTGAAAATATCTCTTATCAATTAGTGCTGTCCGATTCTATTTTTAGCTCAATGAAAAAGGATCTTCTTATAGCCCAGTCCGAACAGCATTTCACGCTCAGAAAAGCTTTGAAATACTCAGAAATGTCATCAGCATTACTGTGAGGGGATAAAAACCACCGCTGAAAAATGTTGATGTCCGATCGAGTCTGGGATTGGACTCAGGATTGTGTTGTCAGAACATGCGATGTAATTTAGACGATTTTTAATCCACCATACCCAAAAACTAAGTAACCACAACTCACTGCTATTTGCATTACCAGAATTAAAACTCGCATTACACGTTGCATTACATTGCGATGAGTTATAACGACTAACTTACAATGACAATAATAAATACTTCTCAAGATGTAATGCAGTTGATCGATAATAACTTAATAAAATGGAATTAATTATGGCATAATTAACTAAAAATATCAACATAATTCAGCATTTACATAAAAATTAAAACTAATATGTAATATAATCTTGATTTCGAAAAATTTTCCAAGTATTTCATAATAATGGTTCACGAATTTAACTCACTGGTTGTTTTAAACGCAAACAAAATTTTAGACAAACAAAGATCGTTCCTCATTTGCTTTTCGCTGTAAGGAAGTTTATTTGGAAGAAATGTATATACTTTTTGTGATAAACGTTTATTCTTTTCCAGGATATCAAAACAATTTCATAAAGGCTAACTAAAAAAAAAAACAATATTTTCTGGCTAATTGCATTTTCCTTCACATATTTATCACTTCCACGAGGTTTTTTAGTTCTTAGCACATTTTTCTGTAATACAAACAATGTAGAATAAATTATTCGATTTTATAAATTTGTAAATGTTACCTTTCGCCTGGACGGAGAATCGAACCGCGGACCATACAACTTGTAAGCCAACACACTATCCACTGGGCTAGGTAGCTGTTAATGTCATCAACAGTCAAACAGTTATATTTATATAGCATCGTTTTCGGCGCCCACGAGACGATTAAACAAACTTTTAAAAACAACTAAATGTATGTTTCTGTTAACCATACATTTAGTTGGACACCGTGGAGCAATGGTTAATACGTCCGCCTTGCATACCAAGGGTTTTGATATAGCCCCCTTAAAAACCGGCCCGCCGATTTAGGGTCTAGATTCTAGAACCGCCATATAGACCGATACTGAAGGTGCACTGATCATGAAAATTTCTTGGAACTGAAAGTAACATTTCCAGATTTTACTTCTCGTAATCATTTAAGTAAAGGGGGGCCACCGTGGTGCAATGGTTAGCATGACCGCCTTGCATACACAAGGTCGTGGGTTCGATTACTGCTTTGACTGGACACCAAAAAGTTTTCAGCGGTGGATTATCCCACCTCAGTATTGCTGGTGACATTTCAAAGCTTCTCTAAGTGGTTTCAGTGCAATTTGGAACGCCGTTCGGACTCGGCTATAAAAAGGAGGTCCCTTGTCATTGAGCTTAACATGGAATCGGGCAGCACTCAGTGATAAGAGAGAAGTTCACCAATGTGGTATCACAATGGACTGAATAGTCTAAGTGATCCTGATACATCGGGCTGCCACCTAACCTAACCTAAAGGGGGGTAAAAATCTATAGATTTTAGATCAAGGCGTTAATTAATCATTTGCTTCCACACTTACACGTGATGATTATGATTCCTCTAAAACTCAAACAAAAATGGTTCTTATAAATCCGGAATCTGATCTAGTAGTAATAGATGGAATTTTTAAATGTATCTTCGGGAAGCGTACTGGTTGAACTGATCTGCTTGGGAGAATATTTGTCATAAAACCCCCTGAAATTCTATATATTATCAAATACGGGATACTACGACGAGGAATGGTGGTGGTGGGCAGTGTTACCATTGTGCGACTTTAGTCGCATTTTGCAACCTTTCTGACGTCATGCGACTTTTTTAAAATATGCAAAATGTGCGACTTTAGTCGCATGCTTCAATTTGAAGCAATTTTTATAAATGGGAATTCATCGCCGTGCACATTACGTAGGAGCCACCGTTGCCACCCTTGGTCATGGATTCAGTCCCAGTTTCAACCAAATAGCCAAATCTGTTTCAGCGGTGGATGCTGAGTGTTTTTTTAAGTACTTCACTGCAATGTGAAACGCCATTTGAACTCGGCTATAAAAAGCTATTCAGTCTTTGTTTTATTGTATACCATTTCAGCTACTAGATGCGTTCTAGTACCAAATAATTTTATTTTTTTGTTTTGGTTTATTCCAAAAAGCCAGCAACAAAGAGTCAGAGAGAGATTAAATGTGACATTTGAGAAATAGAGAAGTTGCAAGTTTTTGATTGGGACTTTTTTGCCAGTAAAAACTTGCAAGAGTTTGTCATAAACAAATCATACGTGCAATATATTTCACAGAGTCAATTAGAAGTGCAGTATAAAAAATAAATATTTTTATTATTTTAACTGATTTAAAAGCTTTAAATTGGCTGATGGTAAATTGGTACTGGATGGCGTTCGCGTACAATTGTGCCAATTTTAGCAAAGAGGAAAAATACATTTTTAAAAAGTTGGTAAAAATGTCCTTTTTATGTTAAATGGACTGTGTCTTTATTGTTTTTGTTTTGTGTTGTTTTATAGAACATTTTTTGTAATAAAAGGCCTCACAAATGTAAGCCACTTTTTTTTATCATGCAACTTTTTTTGCGCGACCTTTTTTGGAACATGCGACTTTTTAAAAAATTCCAACGGTAACACTGGTGGTTGGTATTTAAAATTCGGCTTCTATAACATTATTAATACAAATAAACAAGGAATTGATGAAAAAATAAAATTTATAAGCTGGTTTTTTCTTTTCTTTCTAGGCTTGCATTTTTATAACAATTTAGATGAGGGCAATGTTATTTTTCTTGGTACTATGTTTCGGTAAACTATTACATGGTCGCCACAAACACTTCCAATAATACTATTTATCTCTTGGTTTATGATGTTTCTTCTCTGCGTATAGAATTTTCTTTTTTGAGAAAATACCCATTTGTAAGTAGAATCTCTTAATTCTAGGGACAAAGCGGATTTGTCCTTAGAATTAAAAGTTTATCGACTTTTGGTCAATGAGAAAAGAGACTTTTGTGTTAAGTAAAACTCGCATTGGCAAAAAATCGTTGTACTTACGAAAATATAAATTAATGTCGTTTATACTTCTTTAAAATTCTATGCAATATTCAGTTGGATACATGAATTGAAACTTCCATAAGTGAAATCTCCCCAGCAAAAGCTCTCATTACCCGGTAATCTTGTAGGTAAGCCTATTTAAAAATTAATAACCACTTATTAATTGGCAACGCTTCGGATTACATTTACATACGCATGTCCTAGGAGGAAAGTACTTCTCCCAGGCATACTTTCGGCCATAAAATAAGTAGTGCATTTAAAGCATATAATCACCTAATATGTAATAGCTTATTCGTAGTCATTACATATTAGGTGATTATATGAGTGGCTATTTTGCCACTTATTGTCTCAGGCAACCAAATCTCGAAAATATTGATTTCTATTGCCGATTACAATGGATCAAAATATGGCGAGTGGTGCTGTAATAGGAGAACTACTTGAATAGAAACGAATATTGTATAAATAAACAAAAAATCTAATAAATAATCTAAATAAGATTACACTCAAATTAATTTCACACTTAAAATAGAAATAAATGTAGGTTGTTTAAGGGAGTTGGATTCGTGAATTACGTTATAATATATCCAATAGCCAATTCACATATGGTTCGAAATCTACTAAAAGTGAATTTTAAGTCTCTTTTTTATAAGGCAAATGGCATTTGAAATTTAGTTTAGGCGCATTTTGGAAGTGTAATGTCAATGAGGTATAAGAAAGCATTTATTTAAAACATAATATGATAATGTCATTAAATACAATTATTATGAAATATTTGTGATAAAAAATTCTTAACGGAAAAATCTTCAGAATTACCGTTACATTACATATTCTTTTTGATTTTTTATGTAAGTACTCGATTATGTGAATAATTATATTATTATATTCGAAAATTACAGACAAGTATTTATTTTTGTCATTACAAGTTAGTCATTATAACTCGCCGCAATGTAATGCAACGTGTAATGACAGCTTTACTCCTGGTAATGTCAATTGTAATGAGATGTGGTTACCTAGTTTTTGTTGGGTCCATTTATATTTAAGAGTAAGTCGATTTTCCTGATTATTGTACAAATATTAAAATATTTTTTTGTTTTTTGACTTAAAAGCAGTACCAACATTTTTAAGTGTAAGTCAAAATTCATTGGATAGATTTCAATTTCGTTTTAGAGTCTATTTAGTTAACTTTACTTGAAGTAAAATACTATTGTAATGATTGCTGTAATAAATGGTAAACGATGTTTTTAATAAAATTTCTTTGTAATTTAAATAGTCGTTGTTATAGAGAAAACATTTTTCAGAGATCGATCAACGAAAAACAAAAATTTTATGTTTATACACGATTCAATTAACTAAAATCCTCGTCGACACGTCCGTACACGCACAGGAAAACCATGTTTGGACATTATTGCGCATCCATTTAATGCTTATCTAGAGTATGTAATTGTCGCGAAAACCATGTATTTTGTCTTTGTAAAAATAATTTTCGAGCGGAGAAAAAAAATATATGTTGGCAATAAGCATTTAAATGGTCCTCAGATGCCGCAAACAGGTTTTATTATTTAAATGATAGAATTTGAGACCATTACATGATCAGGAAAATCATGTACCTGACCATTCAATTTTTTTTTTTACTTTTTTGAAGGGAAAAAAAGTATTTGTTTAGGTTACGTATAGACATGTCTAGAACCATTAAATGGCTATAAAGACCATTTACATTTTTTTCGTGACCATTTAATTTTTTAACTTTTTTGCAGCAAAAAGAATTTTATAAAAACATTGAGCAGGTACACACGATTTTCATTTTGCGCGTCAGTCGTGTGTTGATTGTTTCTTGGAATGGACGAAGAATAAGGATTTACTGTGTTTTGTGTTCATTTATTTATTCAGAAGTGGCACGTTTTATATGGTTTTATATGAACACAAAAAAGGGAAGTGTAATTGGAAAAATGTACCTGTTTTTTGTTCTGCAGTTTGCTATGTGGTATCATTTATTTTTATTTGCAGTTACGCGATGTCTGCGTTTGTACATTTGATGGGCACGATGTAAATATGAAATAATTACTTATTGTTGAAATTGAAATAAAATAGAGTGTGTAAAAATATGTGGTTTGTTTGAACGGCATTATAAATACAAATAAACATTGAATTAGTTTATAAATAAATAAATAAATAATGTTAATTTTGTGTTTTCTTTTCTCAAGTGGCGTCCTTTTTTCGACGATGAAAAAAGTTTTTTCATAAAGATCAAAACATTTTAGGTTGTGACCATGTTCTTTTAACTAGAAGAAAAACATTTTTCATGAATACCATAACATTTTAAATCGTGACCATTGTCTTTTCATTCAAACAAAATTCTTTTTATCAGTATAATAACATTTTAGATGAGGACAATTATATTTTTTTTAGAACCATGTTCACTGCGCCAACATGGTTGCAGGTTAAAATGTTACATGGTCGTCGCAAAAATAGCTCCTATCATATTATTTTGCTCTTCGAATATGATTGTGACAATCATGTTTCTTCTCTGCGTGTATAAAGTAGACAATTAAATAAATCACAATATTTTACTTTATTCTCTAATCCAAGGAATAAATAATATTGACGTGCTTGGGATTAAGTAAATACAAAATAAATTTCTATGAAAAAAAAATGTCGAAAATTATTTGTCGAAATCGTCAAAGAATCTTTGCACTTGAAAATCATCTGAAGTTTAAAATTCAATATGAATTCACCTTGAATTTATCTGATAATTTAATATTACTTACGTGGTGTTGAGAAAAAATTATAATTTTGGGATCTATTTTCACCTATTTAGGGTTAGGAAGAGGTGTGCCACATGTTTATTTTAACAATTAAAGATTTAATTATTTTGTGCTAGTGTTGGTTGAAATTGAAATATTTTTTCTTTTTGGTTAACGCAATTGAAATATTTTTACTTTTTGTTTAACGAATACTTTCGTTTTATTTCTTTACCAAATATATTTTTTTCTCTCTCTCTCTCTCTCTCTCTAAAATTTATTGTAATTGTAGTACGTATTTGATATCACTGATTTCACACTATTTCCTTGTTTTTCTTTTTCTTTTCGTTTTCACCATTGATATTAGCAGACAACAGAAAACTTAAAATTTATTTTAAAATGAGGGTTAAATTAAACAACCAACTTCCGCTAACTGACTATTCGAACTAAACGGCTGGCAACATTACCGGAAGTGTAAACATCTGCCACTTGTAGATTAACACAGGACTGCCAACCATTGCAAATCGCAATAGGCCGGTAAGCAACAAGTGACGATTTACAAATGATACTGAACGAAAAATGCCGAAATGACACGAGCCCTTGCCGACAGATAAACGTGTGTGAGCAACAAGTCCAATGTCCCGTATGTGTGAGTGGTTCTTACTCAACTGTTGCTTCAGCTTGGTTGACTTACGCACTCAGGACCGGAGAAGCGAAATTTGAGGCCAAAATGGGTTGGTCCCAACAACCCACATTAGTGTGTTCAAAGGCTTTCCCCAGCAGCGCGCATGTCCAGAAATTACCCAAGGCAATGGTTAACCGAATTCCATGACTGAGTGAAAACTCAAAGTAGCGAGTGATTCGTTGTTTGCCTTGAGTAGGATTAAATTGAGTGATGGTAACAATTCCTCTTATCGCACAAGAAGCACCCACATGGTGGCCACCCCGATGACGCTGATGGCAGGCGGCTGATAGCGATGGATGGAGGTGGCAATTGTGGTGTCATCGTAGGTTGACAAATGCGTTGATCTAACCAACAACACAGTTTGGAGCAAAGCAACGCCATGCTGATGATAACTGGGACGTAGGGTAGTTGCATTTTTGTTCGATGAATTTTTATTTATGTTTTATGGGTAAAAATACATATCCACACATATTGGCTCACACGCACGCACATTCTAGTATAAAAGAATAAATGTGGGTAATGTCAATACACATATATACACAGTTCTCCATTTGATATTGATAATAATAATCCGTGTATTAGGGTAGTGATGTTCTTAGTGTAACTCCTTTTTCTTTTATCAAATTATGACAGTCGACAGCAGAGCTTGTACTCATGAGAGAACAGATTATAATTGAATCTTAATTAAGTCTATCTATTAAATGTTTCAGAAAATGTATTATAAAACAAATCAATGTCAATAATATGCATATTAATTAAATTACATTACTTTTAATAATACCTTTGTCATACTATGACAATATTAATATCATATTAGCTCCGTTTGCGTACCCTATAAATTTTGAACACTGTCACAAAATTTTATTGGTCATAAACAAATCATATGTGCGATATATTGTACAATGTCAAGTACACACATAGAAGGAATATGTTCACCTCAAACATGCTTCAAGAGCTAAATGTTATGTTTGGACGGGGAACATGGAACATTTTTGTGACAAAAAAAAAATGTTGTTTTCTCGCCAAACATAACATTCCCAGTCCAAAAATTACATTTTTCTATTGAAACATCAATTGAAATGTCTTCAATCACGAAAATGATAGTATCAGTCACCCATTTTGATTGAAAACCAATACGATTTTCAATTAAAAATTTAATTGAATTTTGTCACGGAATCAATTAATTGTGTGATTGAAGTTTTAATGCCCAAGGAAGCTTTTAGTAAAACACACCTTAAGACAACAAAAATGGGCAAAATAAAAAGAAAACTTATTTGAAACTATTCAAGAGGCTTTGCAACACATGCTGAATTTTACCGTATACATTTTTCTTGCGTAGTTTTCTTGCTTTTGTGTCTTTAACATTGAAAATTTAATCAGCTGGCAAAATAATTGGGGCATTAGAGGGTTAATTTATTCAATTAAATTAATAATTGATATTGGCAATAAATTTCAATCAAAAAATGTATATATTGCGCCCCCAAAATCTTATTTAGTTTTACTTGAAATAAAAGAAAATATTTGTTTCTTATAAAACATCTTCAATATTTTATTTTTCTGAATTATGCTAAAGACTAAAGAATTTGATTTTTGTTATTTGTGTGTTTGTTCTAAAATACCTTAGACAAAATAATAATAAATATAATAATAATAATAAAATAACTTAGAATTATGATCAATAACAACTAAAGGGTTAAAAAATAAACTATATAAATCATTATCTTCCTTATCATAATAATCATGTCAGCATATTCCTTCTAATATCCCAGCAAAAAAATTTGGAAGTTCTTCCAGAGGAACAACTTTAAAATCACTTCCAGAAGATGTACTCTCAATGATGTTCTTTATTTTAACTACACAGGAAGTTCTTTTAATTCAATTTTTTATAACTTGCTTTTTTCATACTTTTAATGGGTAATATCAACTTTTTTGTTTCAAATAGGTTAAAAACAGAGTAAGAATTCATAAAATGGTACAAATTATTTAAAATTTTTTGAAAAAAAAAATGCTAAATCCAATCTGAAAAATTCCGAATTTTTGAAAATATTTGATGTCAAACGATTCAGATAAGCGTTAGAATCCATTAAAAATTATAAAAAATTATAAAAATTATTTATTTTGACAAAATATCACAGAAATTTTTAATTTACATCCAAAACATTGAATTCGGATCACAACTAAAGAAGTGATGCAAATTCAGTGCAACGGCTGTTGAAATGGACGACTTCCGTCCTATGACAAGTCCATGTTAAATTCATCGCTTCTGCGTCAATTTTGCACCACTTCCGGATCCAAAAAGAACATTTTCATTACTTTTTTGGCGAAGCTTTTTTTGCTGGGATGCAGATGTGCCTAGATTTCCAATAAATCAGCAGCCTGTAAGCTAAATTAGTTTTTCTGAAAGAAAACAAAATAATTCGAATTTAATTTTGTTCAATTAAAAGTTAATTTTGTTAAACATTACCTGCATAGGATATCAAGCTCAATACTTAGTTCCAGGTTGTAGATTTATATTATTCTTTTGCAGTTGTAGGAGTTTAGCATAAAAAGGTAATTTAATTTTAGTAACAATTCCTTTCCAAAATTTCTACACATTGAAATCGTCTATTAAACTTTGAACCAATCAAAGACAAAAATAATGGCAAAACAATGTAATATTTGGTGTTATATTGATGGTACTTTGCAAATTCTGGAAATAGAAAAAAAAAAATAAATGGGAAATACATATTTGTATTATTTTCGAATATTTTTCATATTTTTAAAACAAAAAGAAAAAAATTAAATAGAGTGTGTAAAATAGAGTTTGTAAAAATATGTGATTTGTTTGAACGGCATTATAAATACAAATAAACAATGAATTAGTTTATAAATAAATAAAAACAAATAAATAAAGTTAATTTTGTGTTTTCTTTTCTCAAGTGGCGTCCTTTTTTCGACGACGAAAAAAGTTTTTCATAAAGATCAAAACATTTTAGGTTGTGACCATGTTCTTTTAACTAGAAGAAAAACATTTTTAATGAATACCATAACATTTTAAATCGTGACCATTGTCTTTTCATTCAAACAAAATTCTTTTTATCAATATAATAACATTTTAGATGAGGACAATTATATTTTTCTTAATAATATTAATATTTGGTATTATATTGATGGTACTTTGCAAATTCTGGAAATAGAAAAAATATAAATGGGAAATACATATTTGCATTATTTTCGAATATTTTTCATATTTTTAAATCCAAAAGAAAGTACTTTTTTACCATTACATAATTCAGCTCATTAGTTTATATATCAGATATACTGCTCTCTACTTGGGTTCAAACTGAAAAAGGCAGGTAAAACAAAAATTCAGTTTAATGCCAACGCTACTTCAAATTCAAGGTGAATCTTCCAACAAACCCATACCGCTCTTGGTTTTAAGAAAACTAGGAGTGAAACATTTTTACAATTTTAAAAGATCAATACGGTACCCACATTGTGATTGCAAACATATTCTTATATTACTATATATTTGATAAAGTGATTGAGTTGATGGGATTGATTGGTCAATTTCACGAACTAAAAGACATGATATAAACACGCTTCAATGGAAAACGGTATTCACATTTCATAATTGCTTACCTTCAATAAACATAGATTGTTTTACATTTTTACAATACCACAAACACAGGTAATTTCAAATGCGTTCTGCCATATATAACCTTTACCACACTGAAAAAAAAAATTGTCATGAGGTCAAAAATTTCATGTCTTTAAAATACGAATGCAAATTTTGCTTAACATAGAAGACGCATTTCTCTAATATAAAGTCTTTTTCCTTATCCAAAAGCCGATAAACTTTTCAATGAAGTCGTACTGTCCTTATAATTAAGTGATTTGACTTAAAAATGTGTATCATAAAATGAAAGAAAAAATGTTTGGGCTAAGGTCACGTTGACTTTAATAATTCAGAAAAATTCTTTAACTTTAATGAAATTGTCTTTAAATTTGTTGTCTTTTTGCATCTTGACTACAAAGCAAAAAATCGTTCAAATATAGGACATGTTTTTCAACACTTTATTTTAAAGACGTTTTTTACGTGAAACATAGCATAATTTCTACTGGAAGTCGAGTCTTAATTTGAAAAATAAGATTGTCGTTGACTCGTTTTTAACCCTAGACAGTCATCCTTCGTCAAAATGACGACGATAAATTTTATGTTCGACGTAATGTGTGTTTTGGTCGTTTGGAAAATGATAAATTTAATTATACTAATTCCAAAGACTTTGTAATTATAACAAGATGTCCAAATTGCCTCTTGTTCTTGATTAGATAAAAGTGCACGACTTTAAGTTCACACACGTTCGTTATCTATTTTGCTTGTTGGAAGGTTTCTTTGCAACATTTTCTCCAATTCCTCTTTAAAATTGTATTCGTAACAATCATGTGTCTTAATAGCTGTGTTCGGGGGACCAATAATGTATAATAATTTGTGACTCTACAATTTTTCGTTTAGACAAAAACACGAACAAAAAGAGATAAAAAAACAACAATTGACTAATAAAGAAGTTAAAAGAGGGAAACATTTTGAATTGACCGCTACTACGGGCGTGTTTCCAAAATTAAAACTGTAAAGTAAAAATTCCTATTTTCTCAGAAAAACTGTAGAAAACTTAACGTAGAAAGAACACCAGGGAGCATAATAGACATATCTTAATGATTTAATGACTTAAGGTGGGTATTAAGTTCCAGTTTAGCCGTTAAAATTGCCATTTTTATCGTCATATAATTATAAATAAACAATATTAGTCATTATGTCTTAAGGCCGGTACTCTGTTCGGTTTTCGCGTTGAAACTCCATACAAAACCAAAAAATGCGAAAAATTTGCGAAATTTTTTCCATTTGTGATACTTTGTTTTTTCGTGTTGAAAAACTGACGTTTATAGCACGGCGCCATTTGCAATGTGAATTAAGAAATAATTTATTTATTAAAAACTATTTGTGCGGGTTTATAAATCAAACACGGACCATATTTTTGTTCCGAAACTATACAAAGGATCAAAGGAATAGCAGATCAATTGCCCAAGGAAAAATAAAGTGTTATTTTGTAAAAACAAGCAACAACCACCAACTTAATCCAATATCGCTCCCTGTAAAATAGCGCTCCAAGCTACCTAAAAAAACGCCGCTTTCTATGTGCGAAAAAATGGTTTCCATAAAAATTTTTCGCAAGAATGAACATAGTACCGGCCTTTATATGGCAATGTAATTTGTAAAGATACGGTACCAATAAATACACAACAAAATAAAAATAAACACAATTTACTTGAAGTAATTTCTTTTGGCATAAATGTTGAATGAAAAGAGTGCAGAAACAGGCCTATTAACCAAATTGAAAATTCTTCATTTTCTTTTCTTTTTTAGATTCGTAACATCATACCCATTATTTTCAACTCTCTCATACATGTATGAACTTAAACTCATGAGCCTATTAGAAAAAAAGGGGAAGAATTTAGACATCTTGGGAAATCAGATAATCTTTGACTAATTCAATCAAATTATGAAGTTTTGTTTATTATTAATTTAAAATAAACTGAGTGACATAGTAAACTAAATTTTGGTTATAATTTTTGTCCACGATGCAGTTAATAGAGCCTTTAAATAGGCCGTAGTCAAAATGACGAAGGATGACGTTAGTGTAAAAAAAATAAGGATGACTTTCCAGGGTTAAAGGACTTTGATAGAATATGAAGAAAAACGCCAAAAAAGCGAAAAATTAAAATTTGCTTACTAGAAACAAGTACACAAAACCCAAATTTTAAAGATTATTGTGTCTTAAAAGTATCCTAACTTGTATTCTCCGCTTCTTTGGCTCGGAATCAATACCAAAATTTTTAAAGTAAAGACTAAATCTTTGGAATCGGGCATGCTTTTTTCAGTGCACGTGGCCATTTATTGTTGCACACTTTATTTATTTCAACCCTTTGCTATGATTTGTTGTTGCGTTCAATGCATTTATGCACACATTTCGCACGCAGCAGATAGAATGTCGCCAATTATGTTTTTCAATTTAAGCCTAGTACTAAGATCACGTTTTCGCACGAAAAACTATTATACTCCATATAAAAAACGTTAGCGCGGAATAAATGCGAAATCTTTGTTTTGAGCATTTTCAAACACATATTTATACAACCCTGGATTTTTCGCATGAAAAAATTGGAAGGTATATTATTTCGCAAAAATAAGTTAACATCCCTGGGTTTGAGGCCCTATTTATGGATATATATGAAGATATTCGTTTTTCGCAGAAACGAACTTAGTACTAAGCATTTCGCAAAAACAAAAACCCAACCGTTCGTTACGAGTTACTTTCACAGACTGATCTCTCCATTATGCGTGTAATTGGAAACGGAACAATTTTCAATCACGTTTTTAGTTGAAATTTATTTCCGAATTGATTAACAAATTAATTGAATCATTAATATTTTAATAGGAAACGTAACAAATATCAACCATTTTTTAATTGGTTTTTATTCGGATTTGATTAAATAATTAATTGAATCAATTAACATATCCAAATTCAAATTTTTGGTAGCTTTAACCCTAGACAGTCATCCTTCGTCAAAATGACAACGCGTTATTTCATTTTCGATCTTAAATGAATTTTGGTCGATTAGGAAATAATAAATTTAAGTTATACTATGTTAATGCAACCATTTTATGAAATTTTGGTTTATACTAATTAAAAACAAATTGAATAATAAAAAAAAAACTCAATTTTGGATTCCATTTTTGCTCACGATACAAATTATAGCGTCTTAAAAAAGCCGTAGTCACAATGACGAAGGATGACGTTAGTGTACAAAAACTAAGAATGTCTTTCCAGGGTTAAGTAGTAGTATCTGAAGCGAAGGATACACATAGATTTTATACAGAAGGAGAGAAGCTCTCACTGAGCTTAGTCTTCATATCAGCGTTGCTAATTTAGATATTTTCCCGCTAAATCTTTTTTTTAAGTCGTTTAGCAGGAAAAAATGCATTTAGCTTTTTTCATGGCCCTTTTAGCGATTTTTATCTTTTTTAATTTCGACATGTTACTATTGAAATATGGACAAAACTGCGTTTTTATCGAAGCCTTGCTGCCAGAATAATGTTTTTCCACAATTTTCAAAGCTTAATAGAAACATTAACAATGATTCCCGCCATTATGCACTCAAAAAAGTTTATTTGGATCCAAAGATTTTGACCTTCCATTAAGGATTTTGGTATTGATTCCGAGCCAAAGATGCGGGTTCTTTAAAATAAGGACATTTTTTGCGACCTATCTGGCTTTAAATCTAGGATCTATAAAATTAAAATTAGGATACAGATCTCATTTATCGAATTTTCATTCTATTTTTCCGGTATATTAATAAAGCTATTCACGTACAAACAAAGGCCAGTTTAAAAATCCAAATTGTGACAGATATTTCGAAGTAAAAAATATTTTCTTAATTCCAAAAAAAAAAACTTTAAACCAAAGATGCTAAATCCTCAAAATAAGTCTTAGCCTACATTTGAAGCGTTTTTATCTTAAATCTAAAGATTCAATATTTCAGTTAATTTAGGGACGGTTACTTTAAATCAAAAATGTGTTTCTTTACTTTAACGAAAATTTGCGTTAGTTTAAAGTCATGCAACTTTATCGAAGGGACGCAAATTTTCATGTGTGTCCTAAATTTAATGAAAAAAATTTTTGAAGCAAAGATTATAAACTTTCTTTTAATTAAAATTTCATTATTTTAAAGAAATTTGTCCTTAATAGTGTGTAAATTGCGCATCCTAAAATTGAGGTTCCGTAATCTTTAATATCACGTAAATATTTTTTTTCAGTGTGCGGGGAATTTTTGCAGCAAATAGCTCACACCTTCTTGTAAAGTTTTTGACTCGTTTATGGTGTACTTATTATGTTATTATAATATTAGCAAGTTATTATTTTAATGCTCAGTTAACAAATTAGATGTGCGATGTGACACTGAAACACTGATATTGTCGTTAGGCCAAAGATTTCATGTCCTTAAAATACGAACACGAATTTGCTTAGCATAGCATTTGTGCATTTCTCTTATGTAAAGTTTTTTCTTTGTCCAAAAGTCTACAAACTTGTCACTGAAGTCGTTTTGTTCTTGTAGTAAAGTGATTGAACTTAAAATGAGTATCTTTAGATGAAAGAAAATTTTGTTGGACTAAAAAATTCTTAAAATTAATGAAATCGTCTTTAAATTTGTGAACTTTTTGTGTCTTGACCACAAAGCAAAAAAGCGTTTAAAAAAGAAGAAAAAGCTGAAAAAAATGAATAAATTCAAATTTGACTCGGAATCAATACCAAAATCATTAGCGTAAAGACAAAATCTTTGGAAGCGGACATGCCAAAAAATGAAGGAAATAAAGTTTTGAATGTGCTATTATTTTTTTAACAACAAAATATACAATAAAAAATATCATATTGATATGATCAATACATTATTATACGTGTGCTAAAAACAAAAAATATGCAGATTGTTAATGGAATGGAATTACATTTACAACAATTGGACAAAAATAAGTTTGTTTTCGTAATTTTCCAATAAAAGTTATTCAGTATAAACATGCAAGGCAGTAAGAATGAGTTTTAATCTCATGGTAAAATTAGCAAAAAATGTACACTTTCATCAATTTATCATTAATTCAGCGGTTTTAAAACAATTAAAACGAAACATATTGATATTTTGTAATACACTTCTATATGACATTGTGCAATATATGGCATATTGGATTTTTTGATGATTAAAACCAGCTGCTTGTAGCGTGCTACCTCCTGCTAGTTTTTACTGGGAAATATGTTCTTTTTGGTGTAAGCGAAGGACTTCCAGTAAAAGTTTGTGTGTGAAATGTAGCGAGTACGCAAACGGAGTTAATATGACTTACACTGAAAAAAATATTGTCGTGGGGTCAAAGATTTCATGTCTTTAAAATACGAATGCAAATTTTGCTTAGCGTAGAAGACGCATTTCTCTAATATAAAGTTTTTTTCCTTGTCCAAAAGTCGATAAACTTTTCAATGAAGTCGTATTATCCTTATAATTAAGTGATTTCACTTAAAAATGGGTATCATAACATGAAAGAAAAAAGTTAGGGCTAAGGTCAACTTGACTTTAATAATTCAGAAAAATTCTTTAAATTTAATGAAATTGTCTTTAAATTTGTTGTCTTTTTGCATCTTGACTACAAAGCAAAAAATCGTTCAAAGTTTTTCAACACTTCATTTTAAAGACGCTTTTTACTTGTAACATAACATAATTACTACTGGAAGTCGAGTCTTAATTTTGAAAATAAAGTTGTCGTTAACTAGTTTTTAAAGGACTTTGATAAAATATGAAGAAAAAAGCTGAAAAAGCGAAAAATTAAAATTTTCTTCCTAGAAAAGCAAATACACAAAACCCAAATTTAAAAGATAATTGTGTCTTAAAAGTATCTTTACTTGTATTCTCCGCTTCTTTGGCTCGGAATCAATACCAATTTTTAAAGTAAAGACAAAATCTATGGAACCGGGCATGCTTTTTTTTCAGTGTAGATACAGTCTCACAGAAGAATTTAAATTTAATTTATGAATTACTTTGTAACAACCGTTCAAAACATTTGCAACTAGTCCTACCATAAACTCAATCTAGATATATCCCCATTAATATTATTTTATTGATCCCAGATTTAATGCAAGATAGGTAGCTAAAAAATGTCTTGATTTTAAAGGAGCCGCATCTTTGGATCGGAATCAATTTGGTTAAATTTTTTTTTTTTTTTGAATTAAGAAAATATTTTTTACTTCGAAGTATCCGTCATAATTTCGATTTTTAAACTGGCATTTGTTTGTACCTGAATAGCTTCATTAATATACTAGAAAATTGGAATGAAAATTCGATAAATGAGGTTACAGATTAACCTGTATAGATCCTAGATTGAAAGCCAGATAGGTCGCAAAAAATATTTTAAAAAACCCGCAACTTTGGCTCGGAATCAATACCAAAATCCTTGAAGGAAGGTAAAAATCTTTGGATCCAAGTAAACTTTTTTTGAGTGTACTTCAAAGCAACAAAATTTACTTAAAAAAAAAATTTTAACCACAGATGCTAAATCGTCAAAATATGTCTTAGCCTATATTTGAAGGGTTTTTATCTTAAACCTAAAGATTCAATATTTCAGTTAATTTAAGGACGATTTCTTTAAATCAAAAATGTGTTTCTTTACTGTAAGGAATTAGTGCATTAGTTCAAAGACATACGACTTTAACGGAGGGATGCACATTTCCAAAATTTATGTTCTAAATTTAATAAAAACAAGTAAGGAAAGTCTAAAGTCGGGCTAGGCCGACTATATTATACCCTGCACCACTTTGTAGATCTAAATTTTCGATACCATATCACATCCGTCAAATGTGTTGGGTGCTATATATAAAGGTTTGTTCCAAGTACATACATTTAAATATCACTCGATTTGGACAGAATTTGATAGACTTTTACAAAATCTATAGACTCAAAATTTAAGTTGGCTAATGCACTAGGAACACAATTTTAGTAAAAAAAAAACAAGTATATACGGCCGTAAGTTCGGCCAGGCCGAAGCTTATGTACACTCAAAAAAAAGTGAACTCTCTATTTCACTAAAGCCGTATTAACTTTATATTAGTTCATAGAATCATTATGTTTGGAAAAAGTTTATTTTAGTCAAATAATTTTTTGCGTATTTTAGTTAAATGAACTAAAAAACGGGAAAAAGTTATGGACAAATAAAGCATAAAGATTTCCTAATTTCGTATTTCTTACAAAATAGTACATTATTTCTTTAAATTTGTAAATTTTACCAAAAATGTGTCCATCATGAACTTCGTATGTCACTAAAGACATTCTTGCAATTTTGAACTCCAAGATTTCTCTTAAAACTACAAAATTTTCTTTAACTACTGAAAAAATTTAGTTATGTCTAATAAATTTTCTTGAATTTGTCGAAAAATATTTACTTTTTTTTGCCATATCGGAGTGATGCCAGCGCTTGTAATACCGTTTAGTTAAAATTTTCTAAAAAAGTTCCAAATTTTCTAAAATTAATCGAAAGTTATCTTTCCTGGTGGGTTCACTGTTTTTTCAGTGTACCCTCCATCATGGATTGCGTAGAAACTTCTTCTAAACATTGCCATCCACAATCGAATTACTTAAGTTGCGGTAACGCAACTTAAGTAATTCCGATGGCAAGGTATCTTAAAACCTCCTAACACCATCTTCTAAATTGTATGTAAGTCCATACGTGTTATACATTAAATCAAAAAAGATCGATCCAATACGTATATAATTCAGTTTGACAAAGTAGACATACAATTTTGACAACATTTTCTACAGAAATAAAATTTTAACAAAATTTTCTATAGAAATAAAATTTTGACAAAATTTTCTATAGAAATAAAAATTTTGACAAAATTTTCTATAGAAAGAAAATTTTGACAAAAATTTCTACAGAAATAAAATTTTAACAAAATTTTCTATAGAAATAAACTTTTGACAAAATTTCCTATAGAAATAAAATCTTGGTAGATTATTTTTGGCTCGAGTGGCAACCATGATTATGAACCGAATAAAATTTGAACAAAATTTTCTATAGAAATAAAATTTTGACAAAATTTTCTATAGAAATAAAATTTTGACAATGATGAAAATTTTATTATGAACCGAATAAAATTTTAACAAAATTTTCTCTAGAAATAAAATTTTCTATAGAAATAAAATTTTGACAAAATTTTCTATAGAAATAAAATTTTGGTAGATTATTTTTGGCTCTAGGGCAACCATGATTATGAACCGATATGGACCAATTTTTGTGTGATTGGACCAATTTTGGCATGGTTGTCAGCGACCATATACTAACACGACGTTCCTAATTTTAACCGGATCGGATGAATTTTGCTCCTCCAAGAGGATCCGGAGGTCAAATCTGGAGAACGTTTTATATGGGGGCTATATATAATTATGGGCCGATATGGACCAATTGTGGCACGGTTTTTAAAGATCATATACTAACACCATGTTCCAAATTACAACCAGATTGGATGAAATTTTCTTCTCTTGGAGACTTCGCAAGCCAAATCTGGGGATCGGTTTATATGGGGGCTATATATAATAATGAACCGATGTGGACCAATTTTTGCATGGTTGTTAGAGACCATATACAAACATCATGTACCAAATTTCAGGTGGATCGGATGAAATTTGTTTCTCTTTGACGCACCGTAACCCAAATCTGGAGATCGGTTTATATGGGCGCTATATATAATTATGGACCGATGTAGACCAATTTTTGCACGGTTGCTAGAGATCATATACCAATACCATGTACCAAATTTCAGCCGGATCGGATGCAATTTGCTTCTCTTTGAGGCTTCGCAAGCCAAATCTGGAGATCGGTTTATATGGGGTCTATATATAATTATGGACCGATGTGGACCAATTTTTGCATGGTTGTTAGAGACCATATACCAACATCATGTACCAAATTTCAGCCGGATCGGATGAAATTTGCTTCACTTTGAGGCTCCGCAAGCCAAATCTGGGGATCGGTTTATATGGGGGCTATATATAATTATGGACCGATGTGGACCAATTTTTGTATGATTGTTAGAGACCATATACCAACACCATGTACCAAATTTCAGCCGGATCGGATGAAATATGCTTCTCTTAGAGGCTTCACAAGCCAAATCTGGGGATGGGTTTATATGGGGGCTATATATAATTATGGACCGATGTGGACCAATTTTTGCATGGTTGTTTGGGACCATATACCAACACCATGTACCAAATTTCAGGCGGATCGGATGAAATTTTCTTCTCTTTTAGGCTCCGCAAGCCAAATCTGGGGATCGGTTTATATGGGGGCTATATATAATTATGGACCGATGTGGACCAATTTTTGCCCGATTGTTAGATACCATATAAAAACACCATGTACCAAATTTCAGCCGGATCGGATGAAATATGCTTCTGTTAGAGGCTCCACAAGCCAAATCTGAGGGTCCCTTTATATGGGAGCTATACGTAAAAGTGGACCGATATGGCCCATTTTCAATACCATCCGACCTACATCGATAACAACTACTTGTGCCAAGTTTCAAGTCGATAGCTTGTTTCGTTCGGAAGTTAGCGTGATTTCAACAGACGGACGGACGGACGGACGGACATGCTTAGATCGACTCAGAATTTCACCACGACCCAGAATATATATACTTTATGGGGTCTTAGAGCAATATTTCGATGTGTTACAAACAGAATGACAAAGTTAATATACCCCCATCCTATGATGGAGGGTATAATATTGGAAACATTTAAGTCTGAAGCAATTTTAAGGAAACTTCGCAAAAGTTTATTTATGATTTAGGAAAATTAGAGTAATTTTTACAACTTTTCGACTAAGCAGTGGCGATTTTAATGTTGGTATTTTGACCATTTTTGTCGAAATCAGAAAAACATATATATGGGAGCTATATCTAAATCTGAACCGATGTCAACCAAATTTGGCACGCATAGCTAGCTACAATGTTAATTCTACTTCCTGTGCAAAATTTCAACTAAATCGGAGTTAAAAATTGGCCTCTGTGGTCATATGAGTGTAAATTGGGCGAAAGCTATATATGGGAGATATATCTAAATCTGAACCGATTTCAACCAAATTTGGCACGCATACTTACAATGCTAATTCTACTCCCTATGCAAAATTTCAACTAAATCGGAGCAAAAAATTGAAGCAAAGATTTTAAACATTATTTTAAGAATAATTTCATTATTTTAAAGAAATTTGTCTTAAATATTTTGTAAATTGCGCATCCTTAAGAATAGGTTGCGTAATCTTTAATACCACGCAAATATATCAGTGTAACATATAATAGAAATACCGATTTACTTAAAATGTTCTTTGAACGTTATATGTAGTGGGGACTTTATCAAAACAGTTCTTAAATAACCGAATGGAAACCGCCACTTTGAGTCATGCAAGAATTGGATGATCGGTCTATATTGGCTCAGCAAGGGGGCCAAGACCCTCCGCAGAAAATGTGTATCTCCCTCCACAGCATTTATCTTTAAAGATTTTTTTAATCGCCATACTCTTCAATTCAAGTTTATCAATCGAATAAAATTACATACACCCAGAAAAAATCCTTCGATACTAAAGCAAAAGATGTTCATCAATTTAGTTTAGCCATTTTATTTCCATTAAGTTAAATTTTTGTGTGAAATAGTAAAATTTAGTTATTTCAGTAAAAAAAAATCCTAAAGTGAAGGCAGTTAGGAATAGTTCAATAACTAGAGTAAAGCATGGAATTTTACTAATACTGTTTTCTTCGCTGGGTATAAGAATTTACTACTGAACGAGAAAATTTTATTCACTAATAACAAAGCATTCGTAAAAACAAACAAAAACTGAACTAAACCCAAGTTTCCTCAAATATAGTAAAATTTCTTATAAAATGATAATTCTGACTTCCTTTATTATAGAAAGCTTATCATACATACGAATAACACTTGGCATGGAAAATTTTTTTAGTTCATTCGTACTAAGAAGTATTCAATCCTTTCAAAACTTAATTTGGAACATAAAGACTAAGAATTATTCAATCCTTTCAAAACTTACTTTGGAACATAACGATATATCTCGAAAAGTCGAGCTGATAGAAAAAAAAAACAACCTTAAAAACAATATTCAGTTCTTAATCAACAGAACCATAAAAAAACTAACTTATTACATATAAACACTTACCCATTAGAAAATGTTATTGTTGTACGGAAATCGCTATTTATATCAATTCAGTAAATCGTGAACAAAATCAAAAGTTTTGCACCGAATGTAATGAAATAAAGCTCATTTTATTCAAAATATATAAAAAAAAATATTTAACTAACTGTTTCTGGACCAAAGCTGTGATTTTTGTCACATTTTGATTTTTTTAGGAATTTTAAAAAACAATTTTTTTAATTTAATTTTTTTTTTCAAAACTTAAACGATATCTCTAAAACTGCTTAGAAAATTGAAACAATGTAAAGACGGCTTAAAGAGAATATTGTAAGGGATTTTCTGATATTTTTCTTAATTTAATATGTTGAACCGTTTTCAACTTATTCCTAATTTTGCCTTAATTTTGAACATAACGGTATATTTCGAAAAATCGAGCTGATAGAAAAAAAAACCAAGAGCATATATAATCAACAGAATCACTGTTCCCATGTGTTATCAGTTAATATTCAGTGACGCTATCCTTTTCTGAAAAAATTGGTTTAGGTTTTTTTGTTTATATTTGTAGGTATTGAAATTGTAAAAGGGGGACAAAATCGGTAGGCAGCAACTTTTTAAAAGTGAAAGGTACTAGAAGAAGAAAAAATGTGTTTTAATATTTCAAGCCAGTCGATGCTGTTGATTCTAAATAAATATATTTAATATATTAATAAAACATGTCTTTTATTGAAGAAAAATAGCTTATATAAATACATACAATTGTATTTAAAAACGAAGGTAAGCAGTTCTAATTCTGAAGTAAATGGTTTACCACAAATATGTAAGATTTGTCAAAATGAATGAAAAAGTTCAATAAAATCATTCCATATATGAATTCAATTCAGTTAAATTTTTTCAGTCTGTAATATAGTGGTACATAAATATAGGAAAATGTTAATTAATATATGGAATGAAATTCTACCTAATTTCTATGAAAATCATATCGTTCAAAGAAATAAAAATGTCTTTGGCGCTATACGAAGTTCAACTTTCTTCACAATGAGTTCATTTTAACTTAAAGAAGGGGTTACTTTTTTCTGGGTGTACACAGAAAAAAAGCTCCGTTCTACAAATAGTATATTTACGCAATGACAAAGTTGCGAGATCAAATGTACATTTTTGTATGTAATTATAGTATTTCCATATTCCTCATACTTATCATGTTATGGGCCTTATTTATTCACCAAATTGTTCAAAATATTCACCACCTTCTCTAAATTTTGTTCGCTGTATTTTTAACAATTTTACGATTGTTTTTTTGGAAAGTTAAAAAAGCACAAATAAAAAAGCGACACAAGAAAAATATTTGAAAATTTAATTTTAAAGTCAAAAAATAATTTTACAAATATATCAAGCAGTTTTTGAGATATGGAATTTTAAGTAAATCAAAAAACTTCTAAATTTTTTAAATTACTTCAATAACCGCAAACGCTAACAATTTAATTGAAAATAGTGCCAAAACCCAGTTAATTTCTTAATTGATTCAATTAAAAATTAATTGATTTAATCAAAAAAGTTCAATTAATTTTTAAACTGATTCAATTAAAAATTTAATTGTAAATTGGATTGAAGTTTAACTAAATAATTAATTGAATCAATTAAAAAATTAATTGAGTTTTGCAACCGACATCAATTAAACTTTTGATTGAATCAATTAAAAAATTAATTGAGGTTTGCAATCAACATCAATTAATTTTTTAATTGAATTGAAACTTTCTAATAAAATCAATTAATTTTTAATCAAAGCATTTTTTTTATGTCCAATTAAAACTGTGATTGATACTATCATTTTCGATATGAATACATTTCAATTAACAAATTAATTGGATCAATTAATTTCGTGATTGAATCTGATTTTTTTTTTGTGTGAATAATTGAATTATTTTATGTGTGAATAATTTTATCTGCATTAGTTTCTGAAAGAGTCAAGTCTGTTCAAAAGTAGGACATAGTCAAATAAATTATTGTCAATACAGGTATTTTTGGATAGATTATGTTAGAAAATGTATGTATGTTATATATACTTCAGTGAAATATGAAATTTGGAAACTTCAATTTACGCCACTGTGTTTTGAGTTGATAACAAAATCGTTTTTATCAATCTATATGGATATCACAAACCATTATCGCAACGATAACAACTCCCATTATTTAGCTATTCACAACAGATTAGAATTTGATGTTAGTAAATTGTAGTATTTAACAAAAACAATAGTAAAAATAAATAAGGCTCGAATGCAAATATAAAAGATTTGCGTACATTTTTTTATGAAAATAGAATTGAATAACACTGTGCCACAAATCGAGGGACTTTTTCTGGGTGGTGGGAAATTCCAAGTCAGGGTGATGGTACTAGGTCAGTATAGTAAAACCCTCAAAGGGTTTGGCGTTCGTATGTGTCAGTTTTTTTATGACCTTTTTAATTTTTTCCTTATCTTGATGTTTTTTCGCTTAAGGTGGGTATTAAGTTCGAGTTTAGCCGCTAAAATCGTCATTTTTTCATGATTACTTTTCTTTAATAATCCATTTTAAGGAATACAAACTTTGTGAAAATTTGCTTTGGGCTTTTCACCATCAAGTTATAAAAAAATTTGCAACAAATATGTATAATTTTATGCCTTTTTATACCCTCCACCATAGGATGGGGGGTATATTAACTTTGTCATTCCGTTTGTAACACATCGAAATATTGCTCTAAGACCCCATAAAGTATATATATTCTGGGTCGTGGTGAAATTCTGAGTCGATCTGAGCATGTCCGTCCGTCTGTTGAAATCACGCTAACTTTCGAACGAAACAAGCTATCGACTTGAAACTTGGCACAAGTAGTTGTTATTGATGTAGGTCGGATGGTATTGCAAATGGGCCATATCGGTCCACTTTTACGTATAGCCCCCATATAAACGGACCCCCAAATTTGGTTTGCGAGGCCTCTAAGAGAAGCAAATTTCATCCGATCCGGCTGAAATTTGGTACATGGTGTTAGTATGTGGTCTTTAACAACCATGCAAAAATTGGTCCGAATCGGTCCATAATTATATATAGCCTCCATATAAACCGATCCCCCGATTTGGCTTGCGAGGCCTCTAAGAGAAGCAAATTTCATCCGATCCGGCTGAAATTTGGTATATGGTGTCAGTATACGGTCTCTAACGACCATGCAAAAATTGGTCCACATCGGTTGATAATTATATATAGCCCCCATATAAACCGATCCCCCCGACTTGGCTTGCGAGACCTCTAAGAGAAGCAAATTTCATCCGATCCGGCTGAAATTTGGTACATGGTGTTAGTATGTGGTCTCTAATAACCATGCAAAAATTGGTCCACATCGGTTCATAATTATATATAGCCCCCATATAAACCGATCCCCCCGACTTGGCTTGCGAGACCTCTAAGAGAAGCAAATTTCATCCGATCCGGCTGAAATTTGGTACATGGTGTTAGTATGTGGTCTCTAACAACCATGCAACAATTGGTTGACATCGGTCCATAATTATATATAGCCCCATATAAACCGATCCCGAGATTTGGTTTTGGAGCCTCTTGGAGGAGCAAATTTCATCCGAGTCAGTTGAAATTTGGTACATTGTGCTAGTATATGGTCGTTAAGAACCATGCCATATCGGTCTACAGTTATATATATCCCTCACACAAAAATTGGTCCATATCAAGCTCATAATTGTATATAGCCCCCATATAAGCGACCCCAATATTTCAATTCTGGCTCTCTACGTACCGTGCAAAAAGTCCATATCGATTCGTAATTATTTGTAGACTTAACTATACATTACATTTTTGTCTAATATATACCACGTATGGACTAACTCACAATTTAGAAAACGATGTTAAGAAGTTTTAAGATACCACAACCCAAGTATTTCGATTGTGGATGACAGTCTTTCGTAGAAGTTTCTACGCAATCCATGGTGGAGGGTACATAAGATTCGGCCTGGCCGAACTTACGGCCGTATACACTTGTTTTTACTGATTTAGTTTTCACTTTAGAGATTTTAGCGGCTAATCTCGAACTTAGTACCCACCTTTAGTTGTAACATTTTGGCAAAAACTTAGTTTAACCCTTCGTTGCATGACATTGCATATATGCAAGTTTCTTGCCTGTCTAGCTCCTATTCTTTTACATACTTTACCATAATTTTTTTTGTTATTCTCATTTTGGAAACCCTAGATTATATTTGATAAGGATTTTGTCCAGTATCGTAACAATTTCATTTAAATAAAGCGAAATTAAAATAAGCATTTTGAGTACCTCGAAAAATTTTACTTATTTGTTTTAATATTATGAAACTTTCTTAAAATTGTTTTAAATGTAAATATAAAATGAAAAGTTTACTCTATTCTAAACGCTACGTATATAGTTTTATAATACAAATTATATTTGCAAGTGCTCTACAATGAATGATATCATATCTGCAATTTCATGCGTTTGAGCCGATATGAACTGTCATTGCATATATGCCATATAATTGCATATGTGCAATGTCATGCATTCAATCAATTTTTGTTACTACTAGGACACTTAACGACGAATATGAATATAAAGACGAGTATTTTGATGATGATGGGGATTTAAACACCGAGTTTGGTATAAATCGAGGTCGTAGAAGAAGATTCGAGTTGATCCTTGCCCTACATCGTTGGAGAATCGTATAACATACAAGCTGCTGGGTTGTAATTGTTACACGTATATCATCGTGATAGATAGGTTAAATGGGTTCAACATTTTTTTGCGGTGGTCTATCCCCTGTCAATATGTTGGTGACAATTTTAGGTGTTTAAAAGCTTCCTCATGGTGGAAGACCGTTCGAACTCGGAACTATAGAGCTTAATATTGAATCGAACTACACTCAGTGATAAACAGAAGGTCAATATTGTGGTATCATAATTAACTGAAAAGTCGCCATTATACCTACCCTAAGTAAAAACGAGGGTCCTCGAGGGAGGCTGGTATATACCAAAACCAGTTTTCAGCATGTGGTACGCTCCAACTTCTTTGTTCCATCATCCGATTCATAAGCGTAGAATTTGACATAAACAGAGTTCCAAAGTCTCTTTTTCGACATACACAAGCATCCGCTGCTCTTACTCGGCACAGATGTGGCTCCAACTCTAGGTATCAGGTAATGATTGATATGACGTTTCTGTTCCTCTTTTCTTTAAGCATGGTAGTTCTCCAGTCTTTTTCTTGTTTGGGTCACTCCCTATGTTAGAAGTTTCGTCGCCCCTCCGACCATTGCACTGTTCTACGTGGAACATATTGCACCCAGAGGAGGAATATGATCACCTCAAACATGTTTCAGAAGTAAAATGTTAGTTTTCGATGGGGAACATGTAACATGTTTGACGCAACCATGCTATCTGATTATGGCAAACATTTTATGTTTGGCGAGAAAACAATTTTTTTAGTAAAAATGTTCCATTTTCCCCATCCATCAATAAAATTTTTCACTTAAAACATTTTTGATCTCATCGCTTTTCTCCTCTACCTGTGATATATAGAGATAACAACGTGGACTAAAGAAATTGATTATCTGCATGAAATTGCATATATGCAATGTTACGTAACTTTTGCTTCAGTGATCAGAATCGAACGAAAATTGGTTTACGGTATCATAACTCCATATACAACAATTCTAACATACTAAATAATTTTTATCCTTGCTCAAATTAAATCATGCAACGAAGGATTAACATAACTCGAGAACCACTTGTACGATTTTGATGAAACAAACTCAAAAAAATTTAGAATTACAATTTCTTTAATCCGTTTTTCTTTATAATCAACAGCCGGTAAACATACATTTTTGCCTAAAAATTAATTTTTTTTAATTCATAAAAAAAAATCCAAAACGGCAAAAAAGGATCAAGTGTTATTAATTTCATGTAAGGTCACATAACCTATAAACAAAATGCCACATAGATCATAGAAATCGATTAACGCGTTCTGCTTTTATTTACAATTAAGAAGGTATCCCATTTTTACAAGAATATTGATATTTGTTTTTATTCAAAAAAGTGTCATTTATCGCCTTTTTTATATATTTTATTTTTATTTATTTCAATAAATATTGTCTAGACTTTTTCGATGGTGGTTGTTCGGGACTAGTGGCATCGCATTCATCGCTATCATCAGTTGGCCCTTCTGCATATCCTGAAAATTCTTTATCATCAAGATCATCCTTGTCTTGCCGCACAAGCTTACTCTTCTTACTCATACATTCATTTTTAACTTCGAAAGTGTTACACATATAGGAAAACGGTATAAAAACAGATTAGAGAAATTGTAATTCTTATTTTTTCTAAATTTGTTTCATCAAAATCGTACAAGTGGTTCTCGATTTATGTTAAACTATGTTTTTGCCAAAATGTTACAACTAAGCGAAAAAACATCAAGATAAGGAAAAAATTAAAAAGGTCATAAAAAACTGACACATACGAACGCCAAACCCTTTCAGGGTTTTACTATACTGACTTAGTACCATCACCCTGACTTGGAATTTCTCACCCCCCGAGAACCGGGGGGTGATTATGAACCGATATCATATGCTGACACCACGTACCAAATTTCAACCGGATCGGATGCAATTTGCTTCTCTTAGAGGCTCCGCAAGCCAACTCTGGGGATCGATTTATATGGGGGCTATATATAATTATGGACCGATATGGACCAATTTTTGCATGGTTGTTGGATACCATATACTAACACCACGTACAAAATTTCAACCGGATCGGATGAATTTTGCTCCTTTAAGAGGCTCCGGAGGTCAAATCTGGGGATCGGCTTATATGGGGGCTATATATAATTATGGACCGATATGGACCAATTTTGGCGTGATTGTTAGAGACAATATACTAACACCACGTACCAAATTTCAATCGGATCGGATGACTTTTGCACCTCTAAGAGGCACCGGAGTTCAAATCTGGGGATCGGTTTATATGGGGGCTATATGTAATTATGGACCGATATGGACCAATTTCTGCATGGTTGTTAGATATCATATACTAACACCATGTACCAAATTTCAGCCGGATCGGATGAAATTTGCTTCTCTTAGAGCAATCGCAAGCCAAATTTGGGGGTCCGTTTATATGGGGGCTATACGTAAAAGTGGACCGATATGGACCATTTGCAATACCATCCGACCTACATCAATAACAACTGCTTGTGCCAAGTTTCAAGTCGATAGCTTGTTTCGTTCGGAAGTTAGTGTGTTAGTGTTAGTGATTTAAAGAAATTGTCCTTAAATTAACTGAAATATTGAAACTTTAGATTTAAGATAAAACGCTTTAAATATAGGCTAAGATTTATTTGGAGGATTTAGCGTCTTTGGTTTGAAGTTTTTTTGTGGAATTAAGAAAACATTTTTTACTTTGAAGTATCCGCTATAATTTGGATTTTTAAACTGGCATTTGTTTGTACGTGAGTACATTTATTACTAAACCGCGAAAAGAGAATGAAAATTTGATAGATGAGATCTGTATCCTAATTTTAATTTTATTGGTCCTGGATCTCGGAATCAATACCAAAATGCTTAAGGGAAGGTCAAAATCTTTGGATCCAAGTAAACTTTTTTTGAATGCATGTCCAAACATGTTTTTTTCTGTACGTGCACGATTATTTATAAAATTGTTGCGACATAGGTGGAATAAATAAAATTACATTTGGCTTGGGAAATTTTCTTAAAAAATAAAAAAAACTTAACAAATTTTTCAAAATGAAACATATTTTTTGCAATAAACATAAGTTAACATAATTTTATTATTCTAAGATTTGTTTGTGAATGTTGATAGAAAAAAATTGTATTATATTCAATTGCCACTTGTATTCCGTGGCACGCTACCACAAGACGCAGGCTTCAGTTGTGACCAGCAGTACTTAACATGACATCATTTGCAAATCGAGTTCTCCAACAAGTTGTCGATAATAATGATCGGTTTAATATGTTATACAAGACCAAACAATCGGTTGTGGAGGATTCTACCACATTCCTGTAGACAAGAGGCTAACAGCTTTATGGCAATCAAATCAAATACTTAAAGCCCCACATCTTGGCGCATAGAATGTTTGCAGATGATTGTTTTCCATTCAATGTCAAGCTCCATCTTCCTTCATTGATAACTCCTTAAGGCAGTACTCACAGTCATAGCAAACCCAAAACAATATGCAATGGAGTGGCTAAGGAAACTTCGAATCGGGCAAATCCTGCAGCTTAACCAGCAAATATTTACATAATGGCCTTCTTCAAGCAATGGAACGAACGATTGCTGGCTATGGCAATTGTCATCGACACGATACTGCTGACGATATTCGTGGGTGGCTAACATGCGAATGGGATTGGATGGATCTAGCATGGAATGAATGTATTCCAAGGAACCCAATAATAAATGTTGCATATTACATTTTGTGGCATTTGTTTCGAATTTCATTATATTTGCACATTGTGTCCTGCAATTTGCTGTGTGGCACCAACAAAACATTTTTCACCCTCACTTTGTGTTTGCCACCACACTTGCTCCACATGCCCTCTACAGCCTATTCTCAACTTCTTCAACTAACAAAGCTGCATTTGATGAGGGAAGTGAATGAAGTAGACAGCAGCCTTTTGCACTGCTAGAGACCCATCCAAGCGGAAGATGCCAATGCAGGGCTAAGCTGTCGATATTGACATAATACTCGAACATTATGAAACAACAAACTTACATTGCCTTGAGATTGAAAGGATATTTCAAAAAAATAATTCCAAGTAACTATCACATGGAAATATTACCCAAAGGGACATTTTAATGTGGCTTTACTTTGGACTATAATGAACAGGATGAGAAATGTTCTGGCCATCGCAATAAAATTATAAGGATTTTTCACAACTTGTTATTAAGTGTTCAATAACACATTCCACTATGCCAGTAACCACGACATGATTCAACCGAAAATGTTGTGAAATACTTTTCCACAAAGTGATCTATATTATTTCGATTACACAGAAAAAATTATTGTCGTGAGGCCAAAGATTGCATATCCTTAAAATACGAAAACGTTTTTTGCTTAGCACAAAAAACGCATTTCTCTGATATAAAGAAAAATGCGTTTAAACACTTTATTTTAAAGATGACTTTTACTTGAGACATAGCATAATCGAATCTGAATTTGAAAATTTAAGTTGTTGTTGTTAACACGTTTTTAAAGGACTTTAATTGCACATGCAGAAAAAGTAGAAAAACCGAATAAAGCAAAATTTTCTACCTAGAATCAAGTACGCAAAACATAAATTTAAAGAAAAATCTGTTTTAAACGTATCCTTATCTGAATTCTCCGATTCTTTGGCTCGGAATCAATACCAAAATCATTAGTATAAAGACAAATCTTTGGAACCGGGCATGTTTTTTTAGTGTAGGACATCATATTTATTTACTAAAGTCATATTAGAGGTGTGCACGTGACACGAAATTGTCGTGACTCACGAAAATTTAATATCGTCGTGAGTGTGCGTGAGTATTTCGGAAAAACACGCTCACGAAAATAATCCCGCTTACGAACATAAAATGCTTACGAGTTGAAATAATAAAATGCTTACGAGTTACATAAAATTATTCGTGAGTGACGGGGTTTTTCGTGAGTCACGACATTTAAAAGATTTTCGTGCGTGAGTACAAATTTTCTTTTTGTGAGCGTGCGTGAGTCCTACCAAAAATATCGTGCGTGAATAAGATTTCTCCGTCTTGAGTGTGCGTGAGCGTAAGCAAAATCACGTGCATACCTCTAAGTCATATACGCCGATAGCGATAGGTTACCTAGTGGAAACTTAGTGATTGAGGAGAGTTTCTGAATTGCCTCCACACTGGAAGAAATATTGTCATAAGCACAAAGATTTTATGCCTTTAAATTACAATTTCAATTTTTGCGTAGCATAGTATATCAATTTTGCCGAAACATTATGATGTTTGTTTTATGTGAAGTTTGGAAGCACATTGGCCTAAAAAATACTAAATGTTTGGAAGCATAATAATTCTGCGATTATTCTCTTTCATCCATGCGATGATGAAATTTTTCAAAAGTACGATTCTCCTTCATCGTCGCTACAAACGCGATCGTCACAGCGATGAATGCTTTTCCTAAATTTGACGTAATCCATTCATCAATATGATGTAATCGATTCATCCATTTGATGTAATCGATTCATTAATATGATGTAAACCGCTCATAAATTTGATGTACCATATTCATCAATATAAGTCAATTTTGTGGTAATGAGGAGAAATTTATATTATTGAATGGACGAATATAAGTCCACTAGATAATTTCCGTCCTTATCACAAATTTGACTTATATGGTGAATAGATTACATTAAATTGATAAATAGGTTATAAGAAATATTGTTTTTATACCCTGCGCCACACTGTGGAACAGGGTATTATAAGTTAGTGCATATGTGTGCAACACCCAGAAGGATACGAGATAGACACATGGTGTCTTTGGCAAAAATGCTCAGGGTGGGCTCTTGAGCCGATATAGCGATGTCCGTCTGTCCGTGAACACATTTTTGTAATCAAAGTCTAGGTCGCAGTTTTAGTCCAATCGACTTCAAATTTGGCACAAGTATGTGTTTTGGCTCAGAATAGATCCATATTGATTTTGGAAGAAATCGGTTCAGATTTAGATATAGCTCCCATTTATATATTTCGCCCGATATGGACTTATATGGCCTCAGAAGCCAGAGTTTTACCCTAATTTCCTTAAAATTTTGCACAAGAAGAACAATTAGTACTATAGTCAAGTGTGCCAAATTTTATTGAAATCAGCTCAGATTTAGATATAGATCCCATATATATCTATCGCCCGATATGGACTAATACGGTCCCAGAAGCCAGAGTTTTACCCCAATTTGGTTGAAATTTTGCACTAGGTGTACAATTAGTAGTATAGTCAAGTGTGCCAAATTTTATTGAAATCGCTTCAGATTAATATATAGCTCCCATATATACCGTTCGCCCGATTTACACTCATATGACCACAGAGGCCAATTTTTAACTCCGATTTAGTTGAAATTTTGCACAGGGAGTAGAATTAGCATTGTTGCTATGCGTGACAAATTTGGTTGAAATCGGTTCAGATTTAGATATAGCTTCCATATATATGTTTTTCCGATTTCGACAAAAATTGACCATCAAAATACACAAACATGCTGTTACCTTAATAGCAAGGATGAAAAGTTTTTTGGGTTCAGCATGTGGAGTAAAAAATTTATAAAGAAGAATTTAAAAATTGATATTTTGAGTTATTGTAAAATATTGTCGATACTAGTAGAATTTTGAACAAAATTTAATTCACCCTTTTTCTTTTGAATTTTTTGTTCATTCAATTCGTCTTTCTCCTTTAATTTCAGTTTAAAACCATATTCAGTTTTCACGGAACGAAAAATGTTGCGGCAATTATCTGTAAATTTAGAAATACTTCCATAAACAAATAACATATAAATGTTTGTAAAACAATAAATTGTCCGAAAAAAAACAAAACTGCAATTTAATGCCAACGCTACTTTGCAACTTCAAGGTGAATCTTCCAACAAACCCATACCGCTCCTGGTTTTAAGAAAACTAAGAGTGAAAAAAATTTATAATTTTAAAAGATCAATACGTTACCCACCTTTTGATTGCCAACAAACGCAAAAAAATATTCTTTCCTCCCAAATGAAATTTTAGACAAACAAAGTTCGTTTCTCATTTGCTTTTCGTTGAAAGGAAGTGTATTTGGAAGAAGAGTATATACTTTTTGTGATAAACGTTTATTCTTTTCCAGGATGTAAAAACAATTTCATAAAGACTAACTCAAAAATTTTTTATCTGGCTAATTGCACTTTCCCTCACATCTTTCTCACTTCCACGAAGTTTTTTAGTTCTTAGCACCTTTTTCTGTAATACAAACAATGTAGAAGAAATTATACGATTTTATAAATTTTTAAAATTTTTTTTACCTTTCGCCTGGACGGAGAATCGAACCGCGGACCATGCAATTTGTAAGCCAACACACTATCCACTGAGCTATGTACCTGTTATGGTCATCAATAGATAATTATCCATATAAGTTATATTTATATAGCATAACTTGCGGCGCCCACGAACCGAATAAACAAAGTTTATTTAACAGAAACAAACATTTAGTTTGGCACCGTGGAGCAGTGGTTGCTACGTCCGACTTGCATGCCAAGGGTCGTGGGTTCGATCCCTGCTTTGACCAAAGTTTTTTTTTTACATATATTCCAGATATGGTCGGAAGATTCCGAAAAAATTTTCAACATTACATTCTACTATATTAAATTTTTACTATGAACTGTAAAATGTGTCTTATTAAAAACCTAAAGTCGGAAAAGAACAGTGTTTGATATAAACGAAATGGACTGTGTTGTTGGTTCAAAAATAATTTTTTTTATTAAAAAAATAAACATTTTGTTACAAACGAAATTTTTTTGTTGATAAAAGTGTATACTTTTCGAAGCAATTCAAAAAACTCTAACAAAAAAAAACGTTTTCGGTACACGTTTTCCAAACATTTTTTTCTTTGCGTGCATATTCTTATATATTTGGTAAAATGATGGAGTTGATGGGATTGATTGGTCAATTTCACGAAATAAAATTGCTTACTAAAAGAAATGAATAAAAATATATTATTTTAGTCCGTTTATGTAAACAGGCTTAAATGGTATTCACATTTTACAATTGCTTACCTTCAATAAACGTAGATTGTTTTCCGTTTTTACAATACCACAAACACAGGCAATTTCAAATGCGTTCTGCCATATATTTTTTCAAACCTTTACCACGTGGCCATTTGTTGTTGCACACACAGAAAATACAGATTGGTTGTGATAACCGAATTTATTGCCAACCTCATTTTGGAAGTTGCAGCAACTATCTGTTGGTAGTTATGTCACCCAACTGATTCGGTCAACTCAATCGAATTATGGGAGATGCAACTAATACTACATATGGAAATGGTTGTATCAACCAATGAAATTGGTCGTTACTCCCTTCTCAATTCGATTGTATTACCCAACCTAAACAGCTTCCAAAATCAAATTGCAAATTAATGTCGTTTTCGCAAAGTATTGTATTTTATTTAAAAATGCTTATATATGTTATATTGATAGAATAAAATATATATATAAAAAATAAATAAAATTATTATAACTAAATACAATACATTAATGGCAATCAAAACATGATACCTTTAAACATTTATGTATCTGAGACGGTTTTAGATGAAGCTCACATAGCAATCAGCATTGATTGTAGAATGAACGGCCAACGCGGTAACTGGTAGGTTAGGTTATGTGGCAGCCCGATGTATCAGGCTTACTTAGACTATTCAGTCCATTGTGATACCACAGTGGTGAACTTCTCTCTTATCACTGAGTGCTGCCCGATTCCATGTTAAGATCAATGACAAGGGACCTCCTTTTTATAGCCGAGTCCGAACGGCGTTCTACATTCCAGTGAAACCACTTAGAGAAGCTTTGAAACCCTCAGAAATGTCACCAGCATTACTGAGGTGGGATAATCCACCGCTGAAAAACTTTTTGGTGTTCGGTCGTAGCAGGAATCGAACCCACGACCTTGTGTATGAAAGGCGGGCATGGTAACCATTGCACCACGGTGGCGGTAACTGGTAACTTTGCATTCTTCAGTGTATGTACTCGTAAACAAAGTCGTCCACAGTTGAGCACTTAGTGGTAAACCATAATAGCCCGCATTTAGGAAATTTTGCATGTAGAAAATTAGTGTGGAGTTTGAAAAGTAAAACTCCGCTTTAAATTTCTTACGTGTGTCAATAAAATGGCGATTTACACCGACCAAGTTTAGCGCATCTCTTTGTCAATATGCTATGAGGAAGCATCAAACTCAAAATTTTGCAATTCTGGAAAGGAAAGCAGTCTGGAAAGGAATAAATATCAGTGAATTTTGCAGCAGTTTGGTCATACAAATTTACCAATACTATGTGCCTTATTTAACCAAATCTTGACTATTACTTCCTCCAAATTCAAAATGTCGTTCCTCCAGCAATGTTTCACCCCGAAATTATTAAAACAAATATGGTATATAAAAAAGTTTTGGTTTGATTTTAAGAACTACGTTTAAGTTTTATTTTTTCTCGATGCCAAATACATATAAATTTTTTTCTTTGACAAATAATTAAATTGACAATTAAAAGTATTTCAAATAAAATTCGTTTTGTGCAACCGAATCATTATGATGAGTATTGAATGAAAGTTGCAAAATGTTTTCTTAGTAGGTTCTACCTACCAATTTCCAATAAAATTATTCACAGTATATACATTTGGTTAACTCAATCATTTTTCTATTTCCATAAAAAAATTTTTCTTGTAATCGCTCCCAGATGGTCTAATAGAACCAATGTGATAAATACAGAATATTTGTTGATATTTTGATATTTTGTTGTATAATCGGAATGTTCATTATTACAACCGATTTCCAACCAATCCCTTCTCTGTGTGCACTTTATTTATTTCAATTTACACGAAAAACAAAAACCCAACAGTTCGCTACGAGTTACTTCCACAGACTGATTTCTCCATCATACGTTGTTGAATAAATACCTACTCCCTTGTCCTCTTTTCGCTCTTTCCATCACTCAAAATTATTCAATTTCAATCACAAAGGTGATTGGATCAATCATATGTGTAATTGGAAACGAAAAAATTTTCAATCACGTTTGTAATTGAAAAATATTTCCGAATTGATTAACAAATTGATTAAATTTAATATTTTAATTGGAAACTTATGTTAATAAATTTAATATTTTAATATTTTAATTGGAAACTTATGTCAACAAATATCAATCATTTTTTAAATGGTTTTTATTCGGATTTGATGAAATAATTAATTGAATCCGTTTCCAAATTGAATTACGTGTTTAATTGAAAAATGTTGGTGATAATTTTTTGTGTGTACAGAACGTATGAATTTTATCATCGCATTGAACACTGTTTCGTCACATTGACGATTGATTCGACTTTTAGGTGTTTCACTTTAGTACTAATGGAAACATATAAATTGCAATAATCCATATACTATATATACCGTATACCGTTTTATTAAGTATTTGAGATTTTTTCGACACATATTTCAGAGAAAAGTGTGTTTCATCAATTTGAAGATTGTTTCATCGCATTGACGAAAACTAGCATCCTTGATACATCATGGAAATAAAACACTTAAAATTTTTATACTTACTTAATTTTGGTTAACTTTCCCTGAATCGGGAAGAAAATAATTTCGTCTCATAAACGAAACTAGATCGTCAATGTGACGAATATTTTTAGAGTTAAACAGTATGTCTCATATGAGGCTCGCATTGTAGTCACATTGTAGTCATTAATTGCATGTCTTAAAATGATGCCCTTCATAAAATTGATGGTAAACATTTTGGCATTTATAAATTAAATCTTGTATATTAAAATTATATTCTATAATTAGAAGAAAATGGGATAACAATATTCGATTAATTAAGATTCAAAAATCTTCCACGAGAATATCTTTGACTCACCATGGGTAATCACATCTTATTGGTTATTATTCAAAAATGGTAATGTAATTATTACGCGTAGATAAGTTGTCAACGATTATCACCTGCCGCGAAACAAAATTTATCCTGAATCTCTAAATGAATACAAATTAGAAAAAAATGTTAGAATTTTTCTAACAAAACTGTCCATCTTATATTTACATATAAATTATAAAAGTTGATCAACTGGTATAAAGAATAAAACCAATAAACGTAAGTCTATCGTGTCCTGCAAGCCAATAAGGGATTTGTGTATAATAGCTGCTGAAAAGGTATGGCAAAAAATTTGATGATTTTTGCTTCATATGTTAGAACAAAATATGAACTCGTAGTTCGAACTTCTACTAAACAACATTTTTATTAACCCTTTTACGGGATTTTCGTGCTTTGGGTTGTAATTAAATCGACACATTTTGAAATAAAATAGATCACACTTGGAAGACAGTGGAAAGGAATCAAAAACTCGGAATTTCTGTACATGTATTTAGTTTCACTTAATGGCGGAAAGGTTTTCCTTTGAGAAACACGTGTGCAAACACTATGTATGCACATCTCTTCAAATAAAGAATTATTGGTTACGGCTATCGATTTCTTGAGGGCGTAGAATGTACCTTTCTGTAACTCTTTGATAAAATTGTAAAATACTATTTTTGACAATACCAATTAATTTTTCACTTGTTTTATGTTACTTCGTATATCATTATATGTCAATGCCTATAAATTGTGCGATCTTTTCTTATAAAAGACCTATTTTTTTGCAATTTTTCCCAAATAAAATAACCACAGAAATACACTTGCAGAATTCATGTAAATGTATCACCATATCAAACTTTCAATTTTTAGTTCTATACAAATTGTATAGAAAATAAGTTTGAGAAATTAAATAGATGAATTCCATTATACAATATGTTTCATTATAATCCGTAGTTAAACTAACGCTAAATTTAATTTATTTTTATTGTAAAGAAATTATTTATTAGTACCCAGCAAAAAAATTTGGAAGTTCTTCCAAAGGCACAACTTTAAAAGCACTTCCAAAAGATGTACTCCCAATGATATTCTTTATTTTAACTATACAGGAAGTTCTTTTCATTCATTTTTTTATAACATGTTTTTTTCATATATTTAATGGGTATTTTAAACATTTTTGTTTCAAATTGGTTAAAAACAGTGTAAGAATTCATAAAATGGTACAAATCATTTAAATTTTGTCCAAAAAAATGCTAAATCCATTCTGAAAAAATTGTGAATTTTTGAAAATATTTGAGGTCAAACGTTTCCGACAAGCGTTAGAATCCATTAAAAATTATAAAAAATAATAAAAATTATTTATTTGACAAAATATCGCAGAATTGTTCAATTTACATCCAAAACATTGAATTCGGATCACACCTAAAGAAGTGATGCAAATTCACTGTAACGGCTGTTAAAATGGAGGACTTCCGTCCTATGACAAGCCCATGTTAAATTCATCGCTTCTGCGTCAATTTTGCACCACTTCCGGATCCAAAAAGAATATTTCCATTACTTTTTTGGCGACGCTTTTTTTGCTGGGTAAAGCAAATGAAAATTAAGCCATTAAATTAAAAACTGATTCAAATGGATTAATAGTGGATGATAAGCTGAAATGCAATATTTTTAACGAATATTTATTAAATATTCCAAAAATTTTAAAACAAAATATAGTTTATGATGATGATGACAACGTCAACAAATTCGGAACGCTAAAACAATGTTTGTCAAGATTTTCTTTTAATGATAAGCATCAATGATATTATGGATTTAATTAGAAATATGAACTGCGCTAAAAGTCCAGGTCATGATGGAATCTCGGGAAAGGTATTGAATGTGTCAAGGAGTTTTATTTCTGAGCATCTGTCATATATATTCAATAGAATGATAAATAAATCTACATATCCCGAAGTACTAAAGCTGGCTAAAATAGTACCAATACCAAAATCTGCCAATGCCGAAAAAGCTCCTGATTTTATGCCAATAGCATTATTACCATTATTTGATAAAATATATGAAAAGTTATTACATAAACAACTGTCAACTTATTTCGAACTGACTGGACAATTATATCCTAAACAATTTGGATTTAAAAAAGGCAGTGGTACACAGAAAACAATATGTCGAAATTAATGGAACAAGAGGAGACACAGGAACTGTTGAACATGGGGTACCACAGGGAAGTGTTTTGGGACCGCTGTTGTTTACAGTATACCTTAACGATATTTGTAATTTAAATCTCAATGGCCAATTAATTATGTATGCTGATGATATTGCTCTATTATACCCGGGAGCCACCGTGGTGCAATGGTTAGCATGCCCGCCTTGCATACACAAGGTCGTGGATTCGATTCCTGCTACGACCAAACACCAAAAAGTATTTCAGCGGTGGATTATCCCACCTCAGTAATGCTGGTGACATTTCTGAGGGTTTCAAAGCTTCTCTAAGTGGTCTCACTGCAATGTGGAACGCCGTTCGGACTCGCCTATTAAAAGGAGGTCCCTTGTCATTGAGCTTAACATGGAATCGGGCAGCACTCAGTGATAAGAGAGAAGTTCACCACTGTGGTATCACAATGGACTGAATAGTCTAAGTGAGCCTGATACATCGGGCTGCCACATAACCTAACCTAACCATTATACCCGTATAACCATGAGGCTATATTGAAAGGACAAATGGAACATGATGCTAATATTATTTCGGAATTTTGCAGAATTAACAAACTTATAATTAACCCGAACAAGACAAAATTAATGCGTTTTCGACCTCGATGTCCGCCAGTTGAGGAAACATTTAATATAACGATTGGAGGTGTACGGATCTCTGAATGTAAATCAATGAAATATCTTGGTATTAATTTACAAAACAACTTAGCGTGTAATATGCATATGGAAGAGTTGAAGAAAAAAGTGTCGCTTGCTATTGGCATGATGCATAAATTTCGTAATGTTTTTAATGTAAAGACAAAACTTTTACTATATAATTCTTTGATTCAAAGCCATTTAAATAACTTGGCAATAATATATGCTCACAAAAATAACTTTCATTTGAGATCATGGCAAAGAACACAGAATAAGGCACTCAAAATTGTTTTCAATTGACCGATATTATACCCTACTTTGGAGTTATACAGCAATATTGCTAAAACAATTTTACCAGTGTATGACGTATACAAATTTCAATTATTGACATATATGTTCAAGGCTACTAATAATATCGGACTGAGATCAATACAATTTCTCATAAATCAAACTGCATTCAATACCAGAAATAATACAAATTTAAAAGTAAAACGATGTTGTCTAGAAGTGTCTAAACAGGGAATCGAGCCTAGTGGATGTGTAGCATTTAACCGAATTCCCGATACTTTGAAGAATATATCAAGAATTTCTACATTTAAAAGAGAAATAAAATCATTTTTATTACGTGATATGGAAATGCTTCTGATATAAAAATGGTTTTCATGTAAATTAAACTAAATTATTTCGAATTTTTAATGTAAAACAATTTTTAATCGTAAATGAATTTGTTATATAAAAAGTAAATATTCATAACACGTCTATAGGTACTGATAAGGTTAGCTCCTATAAAGTCATTAGGGCGCTGGGGCAACATAGAATTTATGAATTGTAACAAATTGAAGTAAATAACAAGTATATACGGCCGTAAGTTCGGCCAGGCCGAATCTTATGTACCCTCCACCATGGATTGCGTAGAAACTTCTATGAAAGACTGTCATCCACAATCGAAATACTTGGGTTGTGGTATATTAAAACTTCTTAACATCGTTTTCTAAATTGTGAGTTAGTCCATACGTGGTATATATTAGACAAAACAGTTATGTATAGTTAAGTCTACAAATAATTACGAATCGATATGGACTTTTTGCACGGTACCTAAAGAGCCAGAATTGAAATATGGGGGTCGCTCATATGGGGGCTATATACAATTATGAACTTGATATGGACCAATTTTTGTGTGATTGGAAATCGATTTATCTGAGGGATATATATAACTATAGACCGATATGGACCTAGTTAGTCATGGTTGTTAACGACCATATACTAGCACAATGTACCAAATTTCAACTCACTCGGATGAAATACGATCACCGCGTACCAAATTTCGAGCAGATCGGATGAATTTTGCTTCCAAATTTGGCCCATTTGCAATACCATCCGACCTACATCAATAACAACTACTTGTGCCAAGTTTCAAGTCGATAGCTTGTTTCGTTCGCAAGTTAGCGTGATTTCAACAGACGGACGGACGGACATGCTCAGATCATTTCAGAATTTCACCACGACCCAGAATATATATACTTTATGGGGTCTTAGAGCAATATTTCGATGTGTTACAAACGGAATGGCAAAGTTAATATACCCCCCATCCTATGGTGGAGGGTATAAAAAATATATTAAAAACAAGTATATACGGCCGTAAGTTCGGCCAGGCCGAAGCTTATGTACCCTCCATCATGGATTGCGTAGAAACTTCTTCTAAACACTGTCATCCAGAATCGAATTACTTAAGTTGCGGTAACGCTTGCCGATGGCAAGGTATCTTAAAACCTCCTAACACCATCTTCTAAATTGTATGTAAGTCCATACGTGGTATATATTAAATCAAAAAAGATCGATGCAATACGTATATAATTCAGTTTGACAAAGTAGACATAAAATTTTGACAAAATTTGCTACAGAAATAAAATTTTAACAAAATTTTCTATAGAAATAAACTTTTGACAAAATTTTCTATAGAAATAAAGGGTGATTTGTTAAGAGCTTGATAACTTTTTAAAAAAAAAAAAAACGCATAAAATTTGCAAAATCTCATCGGTTCTTTATTTGAAACGTTAGATTGGTCCATGACATTTACTTTTTGAAGATAATTTCATTTAAATGTTGACCGCGGCTGCGTCTTAGGTGGTCCATTCGGAAAGTCCAATTTTGGGCAACTTTTTCGAGCATTTCGGCCGGAATAGCCCGAATTTCTTCGGAAATGTTGTCTTCCAAAGCTGGAATAGTTGCTGGCTTATTTCTGTAGACTTTAGATATGACGTAGCCCCACAAAAAATAGTCTAAAGGCGTCAAATCGCATGATCTTGGTGGCCAACTTACCGGTCCATTTCTTGAGATGAATTGTTCTCCGAAGTTTTCCCTCAAAATGGCCATAGAATCGCGAGCTGTGTGGCATGTAGCGCCATCTTGTTGAAACCACATGTCAACCAAGTTCAGTTCTTCCATTTTTGGCAACAAAAAGTTTGTTAGCATCGAACGATAGCGATCGCCATTCACCGTAACGTTGCGTCCAACAGCATCTTTGAAAAAATACGGTCCAATGATTCCACCAGCGTACAAACCACACCAAACAGTGCATTTTTCGGGATGCATGGGCAGTTCTTGAACGGCTTCTGGTTGCTCTTCACTCCAAATGCGGCAATTTTGCTTATTTACGTAGCCATTCAACCAGAAATGAGCCTCATCGCTGAACAAAATTTGTCGATAAAAAAGCGGATTTTCTGTCAACTTTTCTAGGGCCCATTCACTGAAAATTCGACGTTGTGGCAGATCGTTCGGCTATTCATGATGAAATGTCAAAGCATACTGAGCATCTTTCTCTTTGACACCATGTCTGAAATCCCACGTGATCTGTCAAATACTAATGCATGAAAATCCTAACCTCAAAAGAATCACCCTTTAAAATCTTGGTAGATTATTTTTGGCTCGAGTGGCAACCATGATTATGAACCGAATAAAATTTGAACAAAATTTTCTATAGAAATAAAATTTGAACAAAATTTTCTATAGAAATAAAATTTTGACAATGATGAAAATTTTATTATGAACCGAATAAAATTTTAACAAAATTTTCTCTAGAAATAAAATTTTGGTAGATTATTATTGGCTCTAGTGGCAACCATGATTATGAACCGATATGGACCAATTTTTGTGTGATTGGACCAATTTTGGTATGGTTGTTAGCGACCATATACTAACACCACGTTCCTAATTTGAACCGGATCGGATGAATTTTGCTCCTCCAAGAGGCTCCGGAGGTCAAATATGGAGAACGTTTTATATGGGGGCTATATATAATTATAGACCGATATGGACCAATTCTGGCACGGTTGTTAAAGATCATATACTAACACCATGTTCCAAATTACAACCGGATTGGATGAAATTTGCTTCTCTTGGAGACTTCGCAAGCCAAATCTGGGGATCGGTTTATATGGGGGCTATATATACATAATTATGAACCGATGTGGACCAATTTTTGCATGGTTGTTAGAGACCATATACAAACATCATTTACAAAATTTCAGCCGGATCGGATGAAATTTTCTTCTCTTTGAGGCTCCGCAAGCCAAATCTGGGGATCGGTTTATATAGGGGCTATATATAATTATGAACCGATATCGACCAATTTTTGCACGCTTGTTAGAAACCATATACCAACACCATGTACCAAATTTCAGCCGGATCGGATGAAATTTTCTTCTCTTTGAGGCTCCGCAAGCCAAATCTGGGGATCGGTTTATATGGGGGCTATATATAATTATGGACCGATGTGGACCAATTTTTGCATGGTTGTTAGAGACCATATACCAACACAATATACCAAATTTCAGCCGGATCGGATGAAATATGCCTCTGTTAGAGGCTCCACAAGCCAAATCTGAGGGTCCCTTTATATGGGGGCTATACGTAAAAGTGGACCGATATTCAATACCATCCGACCTACATCGATAACAACTACTTGTGCCAAGTTTCAAGTCGATAGCTTGTTTCGTTCGGAAGTTAGCGTGATTTCAACAGACGGACGGACGGACGGACGGACATGCTTAGATCGACTCAGAATTTCACCACGACCCAGAATATATATACTTTATGGGGTCTTAGAGCAATATTTCGATGTGTTACAAACGGAATGACAAAGTTAATATACCCCCATCCTATGATGGAGGGTATAAAAAAATTTCGTACGATTCCCAAAAATAGTAAGAATGAACTACTGTATGGTTAAAATGGTCATGATTTGGCGCCAATGATTTTCTTCTTAACTTTTAGTTAATATTTTTTCTATTAGATGGTGTAATTTCGTGAACTGTAGTTAAAAAGTACAACAGGGCATTAAATTTTCTTGGTTTTAACAACGCTTTGGGGAAATCTCAAAATGTGTAGCAAAATTTAGTTCAATTCGTACGAGTTAGTTTATTCTTCCTATAAAACAGTTTACTTTTTTCGGTGTAGACTTGATATTCGAATACAATCCGGTTCGATTGAAACCAATATCGATACTAACAAATTGAGGTGTAATAAATTACTTTAACCTGAAAAATTATTTTTTGATTATTATTATGGGACTTTATTTTTGTTAATATCCACCGGTTATAATTCCTCCTTCATCACTTCGATGAACATGACAAGTAATTGTCACCTAATTAATAAAAACTTCAATTTTGATTATTATCACAAATATTTACTGGAAGTCGTTCGTTTATACCAAAAAGCCAGTAAATGAGACGCAATGCTAGAAAAAAATGTTTTTCATATGTTCCCATATAAATAAACACACAATTTTTTAAACACAATATATTAAAGTGCAAAAATGTAATGTTCCTAAACTAGCATTAAACGTTAGGGACACATATGTTAATATGTTAGAATATATAATATTTGGGACGTGAATATTTCATAAAAATAATATGTGTGAATGTAACATAAACATATATAAATTTGCAAATTTCGAGTAAAGATATATATGTTGGGCTATTTTATTAAGAGAGAAAGAGAGAAATGTTCAGTCCATTTAGTTTATATCAAGCACTGTTCTTTTCTGACTGTAAATCATTAATAACCCATATTTTGAAGATTCATTGTAAAAATTTATTATAGCAATATATAAATATAAATGTATAAATTAAAAACAAAATTGGTGTTCGGCCGCAACAGGGATTGATCCCACGACCATTTGCATGCAAGGCAGACATTCTAACCAGTGCTCCACGTGGCCAACAAATGTATGTTTCTGTTAAACAATGTTTTGTTTGCATCGACTCGTTGGCGCCGCAAACTATGCTATACAAATATAACTTATAACGATAAGTGTCTATTGATGACAATAACAGCTACGTAGCCCAGTGGATAATGTGTTGGCTTACAAACTGTATGGTCCTCGGTTCAATTCTCCGTCCAGGCGAAAGGTAAAATTTAACAAATTTATAAAATTGAATAATTTCTTCAACATTGTTTGCATTACAGAAAAAAGTGCTAAGAACTAAAAAATCTCATAGAAGTGAGAATGATGTAATGCGTGAAAGTGAAACTGAAACTGTAAGGTAATATGAAATTGAGCAGAAATAATATTTTTTGAGCACAATCTTCTTAGGGAGAAAATTCTTCCAAGCATATAATATTTTTGGGCTCAAAATACTTCCGAACATATAATATGCTCACATAAAACAAACATAATAATATTTCGGCAAAATCCAAAATATGTTTGAAACTTATGTTAGAGAAGCGATTTTTTGAGGGTGCAGTTATATTTATCAGATATAGCAATTGGAATTTTTTGCCAGAGGGTTTTCCTCAGTAAAATCTTGCGAACCATAGCATACGTTGCCACAATGTACATATTCCGCGACTACAATTGGAAGTTAAAAAATAGGATTCGTGTTTTGTTTGTAATGTTTTAGTAGTTGAAATTTTGAACGTGCAAATAGCTACTGAATGCCGTCCTCGTACTTTTCAGCAAAGTAAAATACACTCTTATTCTCTTGCTAGTTTTTACTGGAAAAGTACGCGAACAGACCTAATGATAAATAATATAAGGCTTATGAAAAAAGGGTATGATAGCTACCACTGATTTAAACTACACTTTCTAAGTTGGCAACCCTGGTTGAATAAACACACGCATTGTGATCGCTCCGTATTTACTTAAAAGAAAAATATTTTTGTGTAAGAAACAATCAGTTATCAAGTTTGATAGTTGTATAGAAATCAAAACTTCAAAAAAGTGCTTTCAAATTTGGTTAAAATGCCCGGGGAAAATCGCAGAAGCTGCAATAAGAAAACATTTTGAGTTCAGTGCAAATTGCCGGTTGATGTGGAGTCGGATGATAATATCTCATGCGATAGTTGCAATCAGATTTTACATGCACGAAGCTTCATAAGCGCGAGTTTGAACGATTATTAGATAGTGACACCGAAGAGTTTATCTGTCATATACACAGTCTCACATAAGTTTACATACCCTTGAGGTTTTTACCTTATAACTAAACATGTTTCTTGTTGTTGTTTATAATCCAGAATAAAAACATCTTCTTGAAAATGGACAAATACTTTGTTTTTCAAATTAATTTACAAAATCTAAAGCATATATATGCATATTTTATTATATTTTAATAATTAAAGAAAATACAATTTCTTAAACCGTATGTAAACTTGTGTAAGACTGTGTATGTAAAGGAGATGATAATGTTTCTATTAAAAAAGAATTGATGTGTATATTACCTAATTGTTTTTCCTATTCCTTTAATTACGATGAACATAGCGGTTTTAATCATTGAATTATTAACCGATGTGAACCAATTTTTGCATAGTTGTTAGAGACCATATACTTACACCATGTACCAAATTTCATCTGAATCGGATGAAATTTGCTTTTCTTAGAGTCCCCGCAAGCCAAATTTGGGAGTCCGTTTATATAGGGGCTAAACGTAAAAGTGGACCGATATGGCCCATTTGCAATACCATCCGACCTACATCAATAACATCTACTTATACCAAGTTTCAAATCGATAGCTTCTTTCGTTCGGAAGTTAGCGTGATTTCAACAGACGGACGGACGGATATGCTTAGATCGACTCAGAACTTCACCATGACTTTATGGGGTCTTAGAGCAATATTTCGATGTGTTACAAAGGGAATGACAAAGTTAATATACCCCCATCCTATGGTGGAGGGTATAATAAAATGAATTCTATTGTTTTGTTTTCAAAAATGTATGCTACTTCAATTTTATTCAATCTACTCCACTTTCCAAAATCTACTTCACTCAATTTTTCACTAGCGGCAGCACTGATTAAAACAGCTGGATCAGGATAATTGGTGTTAAAAATACTGAAAATAAGCCTGCCATGACTGCTTTCTTGGATTTATCCAAAACGTTGGGAGCAGCTATTAGTAAAGATGACGTTTGTGATGTTTTTTATACGAAATAGAAATCCAATGAAAAGAAGAACCTGATTGTAAAGTTTTATAAAAGCAAAACAAAAACAATGTTTATGAAAGCAAAGATTGAATTAAAAAATAAAGAAGAGAAGAAGAACGTTTATGTCAATGATCGATTGAGCAATGAAACTTTAAATTTACTGAACTATGCAGATACTCTTAAAAAAATCGGTTATTGCTTCATTTATCAAAGATACGGAAAAAATTTTGTTAAGAAAAATGAGAATTCTCACGCTATCATTGTGAAGTCCGAAGATGATGTTGACGCTTTATTGTTGGATTCTGCAACTGAAAATCGAAGTCAAAGGAAGATTAGTCAACGGCCGATTGGTATAAATATTGATGATAGCAGTGAAGATGATCTAAATGATGCAGCTCAATAATAATATATACTTTTTTATACATATTGTTTATAATTTTTGTTGATTGTAAAATAAATGAACTCATATTTTTCTAATTTAAGTCTTTATTCTAATTATCTTAATTCATTCGATTCTGAGTATATTAGTATTATAACAATTAATGCCAGAAGTATTTCATCTATAATTAAGTTTACAGAATTTAGAACACTGCTTGCAAATCTCCCTAGACTTCCTGATGTTTTAGCGATAAATGAAACATGGTTTAATGAAGATTGTTTGGGTTTGTATTATTTGGCACATTATAAATGTGTCCATAGCTGTAGGAGTGATGGCCATGGCGATACAACGCTTTATGTTCGTGATAAATTTAAATTCACAGTAGAGTGTTCTGAGAATACAGATTTTTTAAATTTGATTCGCATTAAACTGCTAAACCTTAAGATTGATGGAAGAATGCTTGAAGTATTGTCATTTTATAGATCTCCAAAATGTAGTATTTCGACTTTTTTCGGTAAGTTGGAGGAAGAAATGTTGGGATTTGATGGTCCGTGTATTATACTGGTTGATTCGAATGTTGATCTTCTATCGAGTGTTTATGCCAATGAAATGTTTGACCTTTTAACTCTTTTGATTTTCGGAGTATCCACTCTATGATAACAAGACCGGTTAGTGGAAATAGCATTGACAATGTATTTTCTAATATTCAAAGTGAAATATTCGTTGAATCTGTTGAGTGCAGTTTAAGCGATCATAATTTGATTTTTTGTAGGATTATTTCGGATAATCGAGTTGACTCTTATGTTGAGCGAAGGAATGTTTTATATGATTATGAGAGTGTGCGTAACCATTTGCAAAACAACCTTCTGCTGATGGAAGGGGTGGGCGGCTCGTCTGACATGACCTCAAATTTAATCAGTTTAGTAACCGAGACATTAGAAAGGAATACCATTGTATCGACGCACAGAAGACATGCTATACATGGCATGGCACCATGGATAACCGATAATTTATGGTCCTTGTTTGAGGAAAAGAGACGACTTTTGAAGATCAGGAGGAGATATGGGCGTAATGGTCATATTGGTGAAAAATTGAGGAAGATAAGCCATATTATTAAAAGGGCTTGTAGAATCTGTACGAATCATTACTTTGAGAAAAATTTGTTGAGGTACAATGCTGACCCTAGAAACTGCTGGAGGTTTTTGAATAATGTAATGGGCCGGTCAGGTAAGCGTGATTTGAACATGACGGATGAAGAAGGTTGTGTGTTAGAGAGTGAAGGTTCTTAATAACGTTTTTATTGAATCTGTTACTATGTTGAGATCTACAATTCCAATGGGCGGCACAGATAATTATAATCTATTAACACCCAGAAAAAAGTACCTTCGAAACTAAAGGAAAAAATGTTCATCAATTTAGTTTAGCCATTTTATTTCCATTAAGTTAAATTTTTGTGTGAAATAATAAAATTTACTTGTTTCAGTAAAAAAATCCTAAACTGAAAGCAGATAGGAATAGTTCATTAACTAGAATAAGGCATGGAATTTTACTAATACTGTTTTCTTCGCTGGGTATAAGAATTTACTACTGAACAAGAAAATTTTATTCACTGATAACAAAGCATTCATAAAAATAAACGAAAACCGAACTAAAACCAGGTTTTCTCAAATTTAGTAAAATTTCTTATAAAACGATAATACTGACTTCCTTTATTATAGAAAGCTTATTATACATACGAATAACACTTGGCATAGAAAAATATTTTAGTTCATTCGTACTAAGAAGTATTCAATCCTTTCACAACTAAAGGAAACACACTTGTTAGAATATAGGAAATTTTCCTATATTTCTTTTACCTACCTGTAATCGATACCTGTCATTGATGTAATCGATATGTTTGCGCGTGGTTTGTTTTTTTAGTTGGAATCGCGTTGAAGAGATTGTTAAAAAATAATATAGTAAAATAATATAATAAATAAAATATTTATTTTAAATTAGAAAATTTTTCGTTTTTTCAAAATTATTGAACATAAATAACAAACAGTAAGTCTATCAATGTTCGTGATGGTGTATTAAGAAAGAAAACAGCAACAGAATAACAACCCCTTCATTCGTCTTCATTTTGGAATCTTCAATTAACAGGTAACATTCATACAGTGACGCTAACCTTTTGTGAAAAAAATGGTTTATGATTTTTTATATTTGTAGGTATTGAAATTGTAAAAGGAGGACAAAATCGTTACGCAGCATCTTATTAAAAGTGAAAGGAACAAGAAGAAGAAAAGCATTACGTTTTACAGTTGGTAACTTTACATGGAAATTGGAAATAGTGGAATAATAAACTGATGTGTCAAGGCCAGTCGATGCTGTTAATCCTTACTAAATATATTTAATATATTAATAAAACATGTCTTTTATTGAAGAAAAAATGCCTATATAAATAAATAAAACTGTATTTAAAAACGAAGGTAAGCAGTTCTAATTTTGAAGTAAAAGGTTTACCATAAATATGTAAGATTTGTCCAAATGAATGAAAAATTTTCAATAAAATCATTCCATATATGAATTCAATTCAGTTAAATTTTTTCATTCTGTAGTATAGTGGTACATAAATATAGGAAAATGTTAACTAATATATGGAATACATTCTACCTAATTTCTACGAAAATCACATCGTTCAAACAAATAAAAATATCTTTGGCGCTATACGAAGTTCAACTTTCTTCACAATGAGTTCATTTTAACTTAAAGAAGTGGTCACTTTTTTCTGGGTGAAGGACGCTTAGAATGCATAGTCGTAGTTTTTCTTTTCGTGTAGTTGGAGCTGGCGATATTCATGAACATCATGAATGGGTTTAAGGAAAGGAAAGAGTTCTGGTAGTGATAATATTTCGACGGCTGTCTTAAGAGTGCTGAATTCGATCTGCAAGGGCTTAGATAGAGGGTTTTCTGGTGTAGGTGCTATATTTTATGATTTAAGTAAGTCATTTGACTTAGTTGACCATGGAAATCTGCTGGGGAAACTTTTTCATTATGGCATCAGAGGTCGGGAGCTTACACTTATTAGGAGTTTTTTAACCAATAGGAAACAATTTGTTCAGGTGGGGGAGGACAGAAATACAGATAGACTGATGGATTGTGGAGTTCTGCAGGGCAGTATATTAGGCCCACTACTATTTATGTTATATATCAATAATTTTCAGAATTTGAAATTGTTTGGGTCCATTGTAATGTTTGCTGATGACATCGATTTTATATCCATATAAACATGATACACTCTTGAAAATGGAGATGGAAAGGGACTTTGCACTTGTTAATGAGTTCATGAGGTTAAACAGACTGGTTTTGAATACTGCGAAGACTAGGCTTGTAAGATTTCGGCCGAACTATGGGTCTGGTGAATTTTCTGTTAGCTTAGACGGGAATATAGTGCGGGAAGAGTACGGTGTAAAATATTTAGGTTTGAAATTTAGAAGTGATCTGAAGTGGAAGGATCATATAACATATGTAAGATCGAAGATTTCGTCTGCTATTGGGATGCTGTATAACCTTAGGCGAAAATTGAATATTGCAGCGAAACTCCTGGTTTACAATGCTTTGATACATAGTCATAGTACCACATCTCTGTTTCGTGATTTTGCTAGAGGCATACTTTCTATTAGAGGATTATACAAAAAAACAATTACTTTTATATGTGTATAAATCCTTGAATTCCATGAGTCATCTGTCAATTGATTTTAATTGGAATTCGAACGTGTATAACACTAGGAACTCTTCGAGTTTACGTGTAGCACGGTGTAGACTAGAATCAACAAAACAAAGAGTGGATTTTGCAGGCAGTGTTGAATTTAATAATCTTCCGGTTGATATAAAAAGTAGTCGAACATTACCAACTTTTAAGAGAAATATTAAAGATTATTTATATCAAAACATCGAAATGCTTCTTTGAATCAAAATCTAAACTAAATTATTTACCATTGTATAACTTATATTGCATAATTAGATTTTTTTACAAGTTATTAAATTATTTTTTTCTAATGTATATTGGTAACTAAGTGTTGTCAACTTGCTCCTTAAATGTCATTTGTGACGCGGAGCGAAAATGAATTGTAAATTTGATTTTTTTTAATAAATAATAATTTAATAAAAAAAATGCTTTTAATGAATAAGTTATATCAAAATTAACCTAACAATCATTTTCATCCACGAAGATGATAATTACAGATGTAGTTTCACTATAGTGGATATATCCACGGAAGATATAAAACTATGTACTACCAAGCAACGAAATCAATTTAAACTTCAACAAGTCTATTCAGCAGTAAGTTCGGCCGGGCCGGATCTTAAATACCCACCACCATGCATCAAATTTTATAGTTTCCTTTGAAATTCCAGGGGGTTTGATGGCAGATAGCCTTCCAAGCAGAGCAGTTCAACCAGTGCACTTCCCGAAGATAAATTTATTTTGTTTCAGTTTTAGACGAATCATTAACATCTCTTGTAAGTCTGCAAGAAAATGATGAAATAACGCCTTGATTTGAAATTTAAAATCCACCCCCTTTTAAAATAATTATGAGAAGTAAAATTTTACATTTAGTTTCAAGGAATTTTCAAGATCAGTGCGCCTTCTATACCCTTAGAAGTGAGATCGGTCTATATGGAGGCATTACCAAATGGACCAATAAAAACTATATCCGATACGTTTTTGTGGATCTAAATTACTAATATACATATTTACAATTTCAGGCAAATCGGATAAAAACTACGGTTTCTAGAAACCCAAGGAGTTAAATCGGGAGATCGGTCCTCTGGGGGCTATACTAAAGCATGGGGTTATACTCACCATTTTCGGCGTACCTCTTTATGGTCCTACAATACCTCTAATTTCAAATTTCAGGCAAATTGGATAAAAACTACGGTTTCTACACCCAGAAAAAAGTGACCCCTTCTTTAAGTTAAAACAAGTAAGGAAAGTCTAAAGTCGGGCGGGGCCGACTATACTATACCCTGCACCACTTTGTAGATCTAAATTTTCGATACCTATCACATCCGTCAAATGTGTTGGGTGCTATACATAAAGGTTTGTCCCAAATACATACATTTAAATATCACCCGATTTGGACGGAATTTGATAGACTTTTACAAAATCTATAGACTCAAAATTTAATTTGGCTAATGCACTAGGGTGGAACACAATTTTAGTAAAAAAATATGGGAAACATTTAAATCTGAAGCAATTTTAAGGAAACTTCGCAAAAGTTTATTTATGATTTATCGCTCGATATATATGTATTAGAAGTTTAGGAAAATTAGAGTAATTTTTACAACTTTTCGACTAAGCAGTGGCGATTTAACAAGGCAAATGTTGGTATTTTGACCATTTTTGTCGAAATCAGAAAAACATATATATGGGAGCTATATCTAAATCTTAACCGATTTCAATCAAATTTGGCACACATGACTATATTACTAATTGTACTCCTAGTGCAAAATTTCAACCAAATTGGGCCAAAACTCTGGCTTCTGGGGCCATATAAGTACATATCTGGCGAAAAATATATATGGAAGCTATATCTAAATCTTAACCGATTTCAATCAAATTTGGCACTCATGACTATACTACCAATTGTACTCCTTGTGCAAAATTTCAAGCTAATCGGGATAAAACTCTGGCTTCTGGGTCCATATAAGTGCATATCGGGCGAAAGATATATATGGGAGCTATATCTAAATCTGAATCGATTTCAACCAAATTTGGCACGCATAGTTACAATGCTAAATCTTCTCCCTGTGCAAAATTTCAAACTAATTGAGCCAAAACTCTGGCTTTTAGGACCATATTAGTCCATATCGGGCGAATGATATATATGGGAGCTATATCTAAATCTGAACCGATTTCAATCAAATTTTGCACACTTAACTATACGACTAAGTGTTATGTTTGTACAAAATTTCAAGCAAATCGGTGTAAAACTCTGGCTGCTGGGTCCATATTAGTGCATATCGGGCGAAAGATATATATGGGAGCTATATCTAAATCTGAACCGATTTCTCCCAAAATCAATAGGGTTCTATTCTGACCCAAATTAGGTACATGTGCCAAATTTGAAGGCGATTGGACTTAAATTGCGACCTTTGATCACAAAAATGTGTTCACAGACAGACGGACATGATTATATCGACTCAGGGACCCACCCTGAGCATTATTGCCAAAGACACCATGTGTCTATCTCGTCTCCTTCTGGGTGTTACAAACATATGCACTAACTTATAACACCCTGTTCCACAGTGTGGCGCAGGGTATAATGAACTCATTGTGAAGAAAGTTGAACTTCGTACAGCGCCAAAGACATTTTTATTTGTTTGAACGATGTGATTTTCGTAGAAATTAGGAAGAACGCATCTCATATGTTAGTTAACATTTTCCTATATTTATGTACCACTATACTACAGAATGAAAAAATTTAACTGAATTGAATTCATATATGGAACGATTTTATTGAACTTTTTTCATTCATTTGGACAAATCTTACATATTTGAGGTAAACTTTTTACTTCAAATTTAGAACTGCTTACCTTCGTTTTTAATTTTTATGTATTCATATAAGTAATTTTTTCTTCAATAAAAGACATGTTTTATTAATATATTAAATATATTTATTTAGAATCAACAGCATCGACTGGCCTTGAAATATTAAAACACATTTTTTCTTCTTCTAGTACCTTTCACTTTGAATAAGTTGCTGCCTAGCAATTTTGTCCACCTTTTACAATTTCAATACCTACAAATATAAACAAAAAAATCCTAAACCAATTTTTTCACAAAAGGTTAGCGTCACTGAAATTACCTCATAATTGAAGATTCCAAAGTGAAGTCGAATGAAGGGGTTGTTATTCTGCTGGTGTTTTCTTTTTTATAAACCAATTTTCAAAAACGAACATTTTCTCACTAATTTAAAATAACAAATATTTTATACATTTTATTTGTTTTTTATTATATTATTTTAGAATATTATTTTTTATCAATCTCTCCGTATACCATAACAACGCGATTCCAACTAAAAAACAACCCACGCGCAAACACATCGATTACATCAATGACAGGTATCGATTACAGGTAGATAAAAGAAATGTGTTTCCTTAAGTTTTGAAAGCATTGAATACTTCTTTGTACGAATGAACTAAAATATTTTTCTATGCCAAGTGTTATTCGTATGTATGATAAGCTTTCTATAATAAAGGAAGTCAGAATTATCATTTTATAAGAATCTTACTAATTTTAGAGGAAACTTGATTTTAGTTCGGTTTTTGTTTATTTTTACGAATGCTTTGTTACCAGTGAATAAATTCTTATACTCAGCGAAGAAAACAGTATTAGTAAAATTCGATGCCTTATTCTAGTTAATGAACTATTCCTAACTGCTTTCATTTTAGGATTTTTTTACTGAAACAAGTAAATTTTATTATTTCACACAAAAATTTAACTGAATGGAAATAAAATGGCTAAACTAAATTGATGAACATTTTTTCCTTTAGTTTCGAATACACTTTTTTCTGGGTGTATAAGCCCAAGAATTAAAATCCTCTATATGATCCCAAAATATCTCTAGATTTCCAGTTTCAGGCAATTTGGATAAAAAATATAGTTTCTACAAGTCCAAGAAATAAAATCGGGAGGTCGGTTTATATGGGGACTATATCAAAACCTGGACCGATATAGCCCATTTTCGAACTTGACCTGCCTGCGGACAAAAGACAAATCAAAATCTCAGCACGACTGCTTTATTATTGAAGACTGCATCGTAATAACAACAGACAGCCAGACAGACATTTAAAGAAAGTTTCGTTAAAAGTACGAACTTTTTACGAAGAAAAGTTAATGTAGAATATTTCGTAGACGTTTCGTATATTCGTTAAATGTTCTTCGTAAAATTAATAAAGAATTCACGAAGGAAGTTAATGAAGAATTCTCGTAAAATTAACGAGAATTCTTTCGGTGCACAGTGGTGAACTTCTCTCTTGTAACTGAGTGCTACCCGATTCTATGTTAAGCTCAATGACAAGGGAGTTCCTTTTTATAGCCGAGTCCGAACGGCGTTCAACATTGCAGTGAAATCACTTAGAGAAGCTTTGAAGCACTCAGAAATGTCACCAGCATTACTGAGGTGGGATAATCCACCGCTGAAGAACTTTTTCTATTTGGTCGAAACTGGCCCACGACCCTGTGTATGTAAGGCTCCGTTACACAGTTCTTATTAAGTATATGTACATTTGCTTGTAGTTTCATTTCGCTTTGGATTCGTTTGTTCCTGCGGTTGGTCATCAGAAAATAACAATTTAAAATGGAAATAACCTAAATAATTTTAATCAAAATATTTTCAATAAAACATACCATTCCATCCTGCGAGATTGATTTTCTTTTTTATAGAATTAAATTTACATATATATGAATTATATGAATTTTCCTTTGGTGATTTTTCAAGGGGAAAACTATTTCAGTTGGGGATTTTTTTAAGGATATAATTTCGAAAATTTGGGGACCTCTCTCGAAAAAATCTGGCAAGCGTGATTCCCCTCCTTGTTGTTTTCGTTTCTTAACTAACGGTAAAATAACATACAATTGTCGCGACAAACAAACAAACATTGTTGTCCGGACTACAGAGGAAAACATTTTAAAACTGTCCGAAAATTTTAACTGGATAGTCCGGATTAGTGAGGTTATAGGTTAGGTGGCAGCCCGATGTATCAGGCTCACTTAGACTATTCAGTCCATTGTGATACCACATTGGTGAATTTCTCTCTTATCACTGAGTGCTGCCCGATTCCATGTTAAGCTCAATGAAAAGGGACCTCCTTTTTATAGCCGAGTCCGAACGGCGTTCCACATTGCAGTGAAACCACTTAGAGAAGCTTATGAAAACCTCAGAAATGTCACCAGCATTACTGAGGTGGGATAATCCACCGCTGAAAAACATTTTGGTGTTCGGTCGAAGCAGGAATCGAACCCACGACCTTTTGTGTGCAAGGCGGGCATGCTAACCATTGCACCACGGTGGTTATACTGTATTCCTTAAAATAAACAAGTAACACATATAAATATATATTTTTTTAATTAACTGGGATAAGTAATCTCTGGATTAAAGATAAAAAGCTTTGAAGTATTTGTTATAATTTAAATTGATTTTTAATCGTACATGATTAAAAATATCGCAAAACTCCCACGGTTAGGCCCATTTCCTTAGGGGGTATTGGAATTCCCTTTGCTGAGTGTGCAAAACACCTTGGCGTTATTTAGGACAGGAAGCTGAACTTTAAGCTTTATATTGAAGAAAGGGCGAGGAAAGCAACGGTAGCTTTGTACTCGTGCAAAAAGGCAATGGGAAAAAAGTGGGGCTTAAAACCAAAAGTTGTGCATTGGCTATACACCGAAAAAAAAGTTTACTATTTTTTATGAAAAATGAACTAACCCATAGTAAGAATGACCATGATTTGGCGCCAAAGATTTTTTTCATCTAGATAAGTTCATGATTTTCTTATAAATTAGTTCATGTATTGTATCGTATTTTAGTTCATTATTACTATGCTGTGGGAAGAATATAGTTAAACTCATTCAAAATATTCCTGCTATCCGGAAAAATTAACAATTTTTTGGGAAACCTGTATTAAGAAATTGGTTTGAAATAAACTGTTTGTCGGTATAATTTTCAAAAAAAGTAGAGAAATTGAGGAATCAAAGGTACAACAAGCCTGTATACAACTAAGAAATTTTTCGTACAAAACAAGTCAATTTTCTATAACCACCAGTATTTTATTTCAAAAAATTATTATTATATTACACAAAATTATGGGTTATGATATACAATAAAGGAAATATTTTTATTAGTATTGTCGGTAGTTAGTAATTGCTTCTTCAAAAGAGTAATATTCTATGTTATTTATATTTTTATATTTATATTATATTTTGGCTAACTTTTGTTGGGCGGATTTGTCTTATAAGCATCTGAATTTGCAAAGTTATACAAAATATAAGAAAAATATTATCAAATTCATATTGATTTTTAACTTACGGTTTTCAAGAGTATATCCTAGAGCCAATAAGGATATCAGCTTAATTAGCATTAAACTGTTAGAATATTAAAAAAAAATTACCAGACCTGGCTACCTGCAAGTGAAAATAATTATTTTTAATAAATTGAAATTTTGGTTTTATTAAACGAACAAAATGCCGTTTATAGAAAAACTTACCACATTGAAAAATCCATCCAGTAGGTATATTATTGGAATCATATCAATGGACTAATGGGACGTTTTTGAAATTATTCTCAGAATATATTTGAAATAAAAAATATTATAAAATTAGACATAATTGTAATAGAATTGAACAGATACAAAGAAGGTTTTTGCTCTTAGGTCAATTAATTTCTCTACTCCTGAACCATCTTATTTGGACAAATGCAGGCTTATATCACTTAAAACACTTGAGAATAGAAGAATGCTTCAGTCACAAATGTTTCTGTATAAAATTATAAATGGTCTAGTAGATTGTTCTGATTTGCTTAAACTTTTGCATTTGAATGTGCCTCCAAGGCTTCTGCGTCATAATAAGTTCTTTTACGTTCCATTACATAGAACGAATTATTCTTGTAACGAGCCCATAACAAGGGCTTTAAAATAGTTCAACAGAATCAATGAATACAATTTGGATTTAATGTTTAATATTGAAAAATTCGCTAATTTATTAGATATTATAAATTTTTAGTTTTAAGTCCTAGTCCATAGACTGAAATAAATAAATAAATAAAAAAATGCCACTTGTCAGTATAGCATTTAGTATTTATAGTGGATATTAAGTTCGAGTAGAGGCTAAAATCGCTATTTTTCTTTAATAATCCATTACAAAAAAAAATCTTTATAAAAAACTTGGTTTGGGCTATTCTCCATCAAGTTATATTTAAATTTGTATCGAAGACGTATAATTTTATACTTTTCTTAGTGATTTATTTTTAATTTTAGCGGCTAAACTCGAACTTAGTACTCACCTGTAGGAATTGCTGCAACATGCAAATATAGATTCAAACAAGTATATACGGCCGTAAGTTCGGCCAGGCCGAATCTTATGTACCCTCCACCATGGATTGCGTAGGAACTTCTACTAAAGGCTGTCATCCACAATCGAATTACTTGGGTTGCGATAACACTTGCCGATGGCAAGGTATCGTAAAACTTTTTAACACTGTCTTCTAAATTGTAAGTTAGTCCATAAGGGGTATATATTAAACAAAAAAAAGGCCGATTAAATACGTATATAATTCAGTTTGATTAAATTTTCTATAGAAATAAAATTTTGACAAAATTTTCTATAGAAATAAAAACTTGACAAAATTTTCTATAGAAATAAAATGTTGACAAAATTTTCTATGGAAGTAAAATGTTGACAAAATTTTCTATAGCAATAAAATTTTGACAAAATTTTCTATAGAAATAAAATGTTGACAAAATTTTCTATAGAAATAAAATGTTGACAAAATGTTCTATAGAAATAAAATGTTGACAAAATTGTCTATAGAAATAAAATGTTGACAAAATTTTCTACAGAAATAAATTTTTTACAAAATTTTCTATAGAAATAAAATTTTGACAAAATTTTCTATGGAAATAAAATGTTGACAAACATTGCTATAGAAATAAACTTTTTACAAAACTTTCTATAGAAATGAAATTTTGACAAAACTTTCTATAGTAATAAAATTTGACAATTTTTACATGGCTGTTAGAGGCCATATACTAACGAAATGTACCAAATTTCAACCGCATCTGATGACTTTTGCTCCTCCAAGAGGCTCCGGAGGTCAAATCTGGGGATCGGTTTATATGGGAGCTATATATAATTATGGACCGATACGGATCAATTTTTGCATGGTTGTTAGAGACCATATACTAACACCACGTACTAAATTTCAATTGGATCGGATGAATTTTGCCCCTCCAAGAGGCTCCGGAGGTCAAATCTGGGGATCGGTTTATATGGGAGCTATATATATTTATGGACCGATATGGACCAATTTTTGCATGGTTGTTAGAGACCATATACTAACATCAGGTACCAAATTTTAACCGGATCGGATGAATTTTGCCCCTCCAAGAGGCTCCGGAGGTCAAATCTGGGGATCGGTTTATATGGGGGCTATATATAATTATGGATCGATGTGGACCAATTTTTGCATGGTTGTTAGAGACCATATTCTTACATCATGTACCAAATTTCAGCCGGATCGGATGAAATTTGCTTCTCTTAGAGGCCTCGCAAGCCAAATTTGGGGGTCCGTTTATATGGGGGCTATACGTAAACGTGGGCCGATATGGCCCATTTTCAATACCAACCGACCTACATCAATAACAACTACTTGTGCCAAGTTTCAAGTCGATAGCTAGTTTCGTTCGGAAGTTAGCGTGATTTCCACAGACGGACGGACAGCCGGACAGACGGACGGACATGCTTAGATCGACTCAGAATTTCACCACGACCCAGAATATATATACTTTATGGGGTCTTAGAGCAATATTTCGATGTGTTACAAACGGAATGACAAAATTAATATACCCCCATCCTATGGTGGAGGGTATAAAAAATGGTTGCATCTCCAACCTGTGATTCAGATGTAGAAAAAATATAGATCATCCTATAAACACTCATGTTGAACATTTTTTATGTAAATCAATTAAAAATCCGCACTAATTTTAAACTATTAACAAAAATATACAGTTCCTAAATCTGTTATTTGTTTTTTTTTTATCAATAAAAAGCGTTTTTGATTTCTCTAACATCACACCATTCACTTCTCAGTTTCTAAAATGTTTCGAAATAAATGTATTTTCATTAATAAACACCAATACCGCACGTGCAATTTTGCAAAATTAAATCCACGTGTGCACTTCATAAATACATCAACAGAACTGAATGCAGCAATGAAACTCAAAGACACAAATAGTCATAAAGGATACATACCTACCGTAAAGAAAAACAACTCCACACACACACGATCCCTTTCTGATCTCGCTATTGCAAGAAAACAACTCTCACCACAAAAGATACCAACAACACACAAGGAACATTCCATTGTCTCTAGAATCAAAACAACCAACAACAGCATAAATGACGCAATAACAAACACAAACAATTATACGAGATATACACAAAATGTCTCTAAAAACTCCCTCACATGATGCACTCACATTTTCCAGTAGCACGTTTATTGATTAGTTGGAATTCTATCTATAAGTTAAGGTAAAATATATACCAAATCTATGAGGAATCTATACAAAATTATATACACCCGTCAAGGATTATATTAACTACTTTTTATTCTACTTTATCTAAAATTGTCAATGTGAGTAAAAACACTCCAACATATAATAAAAAGGGAAATAATCTATAGGTAGCCATCGTACGAATCGGTAAAGTCGTTAAGTTAATTTTTACTACAAAAAAATTTTTTCCATACAAAATTTTTTCTTAGTAAATTGTCTACATTTCGTAGTAAGATTTTTATATTGCCCATGTATTTTTACAATAGAATCAACGATGCATTAACTACTGTGTTGGAAATTTATTTAAGGAAAAATCCTTCCCATTTCGTAGTTAGTGAACTAAAAAACATTTACTGAATTTTTATTAGTTTTCCTTTAGCTAAGTTAATTTTCGTTGTGGTTACGAAAAATGAACTATATTACAGTAAATTTGTTGAACTATGTGAAAGTTAAAATGGTCCTTAAATTTACAAGACACCTTTTTTTCTGTGTACACGGCAGTGGTTAGACCTATAATGCTATATGGTGTCGTAGTCTGGTGGCCGGCCCTTCACCAGCCGACAAATTTAGACAAAGTTCAGCGTATGACGTGCTTGTGTATCTCAGGCGCATTCAGTCATGCTGCATCTATTACCTTTAGATATTTTGGCCAAACAGTCAGCTGCATCAACGACTGTGCGGTTGCGCGAGCTATCGCTGTGGTCGGAAAAAAGTTACGGCCACAGTTCGGTCCTCAAAATAATGCCAGATGTGCCTAATGTAGTGGATTATTTGTATTTATTGAGTTTGGTTCCAGCACAACAAGACTCAAGGTCCTATAATTACAGTACAGGCATTTGATTGTATGCGGACAGATTTATATCATAACAAAATTTAATAACATTAATTTACTAAAACGAAATGTAAAATTATGGTTTAAATAAGATAAATGAGTGACACATGAGGTAAAAAGAAATGATTTTTGCTACGAAAATAAAAAGCATAAATAAATAAAATATCAAAATTGAAAGTTAACTTAAACAGGGTCAATTAATAAACGTTTCTTGAGATTATATGAATCTTATTGCCAATTAAAATACAATATAATTATGATAATTACAATGAAAAGAAGTGAATGGATAGTGTAGTTTACTTATTATTGTGGAACATGTCAATATTAAAGAAAATAGATAAAAAGTTTGCTTTTGAATTGTGCTCTGCTTGTAATTGTCTTTATATTTAGTGGTAACATGTCCCAGAGAAGAATCGCATGGATGAAGAATTGCCACTCCGATACAACATGTCTGTGGCGTAGTTGGATTAAATTATCGGTTCTACTTGATGCACTAAAGCGTAATCTATTAAATAGATGATCAGGTTCCTTGTCCGTAATAATCCTATGTAGAAATACTAAGACACGAATTTTCAGGTAGTTCTCAAAATGGACCCCCAACATTCTGGTTGAAAACGGAGTCGGATGGACATACCTGTTGAGGCCGAAAACGTATCTTATAATTGCATTAAAGGAGAGATTCAATTTCCGTTTGCTCCTGGCATCACAACTAGAGATTTCTCACCCATACGTCAATACCGGAATTAAGTAAGTCTTCGCCAAGAGCAGTTTGATTCTCAGTGGTAGATATCTCTGTGTCTTCCAAATAGTTCTAAGAGTGGCAAATGTCCTGCCACAGATCATGGTTATATGGTCTGACCACGTTAAAGAATCATTAAACATAATACTAAGATTCCTATACTCTCTGACAATCTCAATAGGTTCATCATTTATATGAACGAAGGGAGTTAGTGACAGGCGATTGACACGCTTTTGGATTACCAGACACTTGGATTGAGGGACAAGCCGTTCCTCTGCGCCCATAAGTTTACCCCTGGCAAATCCTCATTAAATCTCTCTACACATCTATCAAACTCCTCTGGGCTACTGCTTAGGTAGATTTGAAGATCATCCGCATACATCCGATATTTGGAATGAATTAAGACATCCGGTATGTCATTCGCATAGACAGAAAATAGTAAAGGTCCTAAGATAGAACCTTGTGGAACACCACTTTTCGACAAAAAGTTTGAAACTCTAATTCCCAACTGTGAGGCGTGGTGCACACAGGCCCCGGGGAATAAATGATATATAGATTTCTACACTGAGTATATTCTAGAGATCTGGAACTTCGAATAGCGAAAAGATTACCTAATCACTGTAGTGTTTTTTCAGGCTGAAATATTAGCAATAAGGGAGGTGGCGAATTGGCTGAGAAGTAATGTTCCAAAAAATGGTGGCATTAATATATACTCAGACAGTCAACCTGAAATAAAATCCTTGGACTCTGCGTTGCTTAAGTCGAAAACGGCCATCGACTGCCGCAAATCTTTCAATGAGATGACTGAGCAACACAATATTCACCTAATATGGGTGCCTGGCCATAGGAACATACCGGGGAACTGCGAAGCGGATGAGTTGGCAAGACTAGGGACTACCTTACATATTCCAGGGGAACTAGAATCTGTTGGCATGCCCCTGGCTACCTGTAAGATCATACTGCGTGAGAAGGCTGTTATGATGGCAAATGTTCAATGGGAGAATTGCAACGGTTGTAACGACACCAAGCAAATATGGCCCCATTTAAACCGCATACTAGATATGATAGAGTTCTCGAGACGTCAGATATCACTCCGGTATCTGCTATAACGGGTCGCTGCCTGATAGGCGATTTTGCAAAAACTATTGGCGCGAAGTATAATGACTATTGTATGAGCTGTCATGATGCGGAGGAAAAGTAATCAATTAAACACCTCTTGTGTGAGTGTCCTGCATTTTGTGTAAGGCGTAAGCAAATTTTAGGGGCATATAGCTTTAGATTACTGACGGACCTGGAAAACGTTAATTTAAGCAGTCTGCTAATGTTTTTGGAACAATCTGGTTGGTTCAACAGAAGAAAATAATCCAGAAGGTTCAGCGGTTAAAACTAGAAGTGCCCATATGTAATAGGTACTTTGAGTTAATGTGGTATCACAATGGACTGAATAGTCCAACTGAGCCTGAATTTTAATCGGGCCGCCACTTTGACCTAACCTAACCTAATCGTACATGAATACCTTTTTTAATATATCGAAAAGAGAGAATGAAAAGTGGACAAATGAGATCTTTACATATTATAAGGCCCGGATTTGAAGCTACATAGCTTCCTATAAAATGTATATTTTTTTGAATCCAATAATCTTTTTTCAGTCTATGTGCATTGGCAGCACTTTTTAATTGAAATTCATGTTGCAGATTTGTGTGTCAATTTGCTAAATAAATTTCAAATTACCTCGCTTTACGTTAAATACCTAAGATGAGCCATCACTGATTGTTGTTGATGTCTAAAATATGTCCCGCAGAAATAGAGGGCACCAATGCCTTTTGTTAATGTGAAGCGTTGACACAGTTAATTCAATCACTTCACACACCTCCGGGGCGAAAGCATTCTCTTGAGTCAAAAGAAAACAAAACACAAACAATGATCCTGAAGGAGTTCAGTAATAGGTGGAAATCCTTTCATAATCTCTGGCACTGATGAATGACAAGGTTGCCATGTCACAGCAATGCCGCTTATGAGGTTAATAAAACATGTTTGGCATAAATTACTCCGGGTTTGTTTTCAGCTCATTCCCGCTTATAGTCTAACTCGGTCTCTCGTCCTCTCTGTCGATTAATACACTGAAAAAACAGTGAACCCTTTTCCATTGCAAAATGAACTAAACTGTAGTAATATTGACCATGATTTAGCCCTTAAGATTTTTTTCAACTTGTCTAGTTTATAATTCTCTTAAATTTTAGTTCATCTATAACATTGTATTTTAGTTCATTTTTACAACGCCATAAGATTTATATACCCCTACCAAGTTAAAAAGTCAGTATTATTTTGGTTTCTTGCTTATTTTTTTGGAAACCCGATAATAAAAATTGGTTAAGAGTCTCTTTAAAATGTCGACGACTAAACTATTTTTAAATCAGTCATTCCGTAGTACAGAGAAATTAAATAATTAAAGGAACAACAAACCGTTTTAATTAAAATTAAACTTTCTTTAAGCAAAAGTACTTTATTATAAAAACTTATGATGAAAGTTCTTAATACAATGTTTTTTGTGAACAAAAATTATGACCACGTGGAACAGAGAGTAGTTCATTTGAACTCGCTGTTTGGACATTTTGACTAATCCTTTTTTTATTCATCGTAGGTAATTTTTTCACATATCTTGCTGGAAAAAAATGGAAACAATAATGGAAATTGTTAAAAATTAACACCATGTAATGAAATATAATTTTTAATTCTTCATTTTAGCTTGTAACTTACCATATTTGGGGGCATTTTATCAAATGGTGGAAGAAATTCAACTTTTCTTTGGAAAACGTATCTCATAAAATTTGTACCTGAAACAATTAGAGAAATAATGAAGTATTCTAAATAAACTCATAAAACTGTGTTGCTATCGATGTGAAGGATATAATAAAATAAATATTCTTGTTGAAAGAAAGCCAAAGTTTTAATATAAAACTTACCAATTCTCTATTAAATTGTACGCTGAGGGGAAATATAAAAATTTGGGTTACTCTGAAATTAAATATTTATTTTTTACATTAAATAAAATTATTAAATAGGTTTTCAAAAAATCTAATGAAAAAAATAATAATATGCATAAAAAACCAAATATTCTTGATAACCCTAGACAGTCATCATTCGTCAAAATGACGACACGTAATTTCATTATCGATTTAAAATGCATTTTAATCTATTGGGAAATGGTAAATTTAAGTTATACTAATTAGACTGTTTTATGAATTTTTGTTTTGTACTAATTAAAACCAAATTGAATAAGAAAATAAATTCAAGTTTGGTTCACTTTTTCGCTCACGATGAAAATTATAGCGTCTTGAAATCAGCCGTAGTCAAAATGACGAAGGATGACGTTAATGTACAAAAAAAAAAGGATGACTGTCCAGGGTTAAAAGAAAGTCAAAGAATCCTTACCAATTCACTATTAAATTACAAGCAAAGGAGTACTAAAAATTTGTCCAAATTTTTATGGGGTTATTCTGAAATTAAATATTTGTTTTTTACATTAAAAATATTACATTGGTTTTAAAAAAAATTGTTTAAAGAAATACTAAAATAAGGTATTAAAAACCTGTAATTTTGACGATAAAAATGTAAATATTCTAGTTGAAAGAAAGCCAATTTGTAAAAGAAAACTTACCAATTCTCTATTTTTTTAATTTGTTCGAATCCATCTGGAGTTGCTCTGAAATTAAATATTGCTTTTACAACAAAGAAAAACATTAAACTGGTTTCCAAAAAAATTAATTAACATATAATAATATACATAAAAAATATTATTTTTAAAAGAAAGCCATATTAAAAAAACACTTACCAATTTATGACTAAACTGTACGCTGAGATATAACAAAAATTTTCCAAATTCATCTGGAATTGAATATTAATTTTTTCATTGAATAATGACAATTTCAATACACCTTCAATTTCAACATATTTTACTAAATATTCTTAATAACTTTTTTCTAAACTACCGATAAAATATTAATAACTTTCATTTAAAAGGTTTAATAAACAAACACCAATATATGTTTCAAAAATCCAAAATATTCATGCCTTTATATTCCCTTGTTGCATACCTGCTTAAAAGATGCAACAACCCACGCCAACGCCAACTGTACAACTGAAGCATGCCAAACAAAATCAAGCAAAGCCAAAACATCCCTACAACAACAAAAACACATGTGCCATTATTGAAAACAACACCTCATCCAAGCAAAAACCATCAACGAATAACAAACACACACACACACACAAACCACTAAATGAACAAAAATAAAAGCAACCCCACGCTCATGTATACACAACAAAACTCAAGTAACATCATCTTTACATTAATCACATTCCACTATTCCGATAAAGATCTCTGTACTGTGCATTAGTTCATCGCATCTGCTGACAATTTACTCTAAGAATAATATTCGTAAAGGCACACCAGTTTATGAACGATGAAACGTTTAACTTAAAATTAGCAAAAACTTCATGAAATGATATCTACCCATTTTTGACGAAAATGTCTATAAATTTAATTACATATGAACTAAAAATATTTCATTGGGTAATTTTTTACCAACAATTATTGACTATAGGAATTGTCAGTAAGAAATTGCTATACACTTTCAAGTTCATTTTTCGTAAAAAAATATTTTCTCATACAAAAAAATCTTATAGTAAATTGCACTTATTATTTAGAAAGTACTTTACATTTCACAAGTAGTTTTATAGCATGACAAACGAATTTTTAACTACCAGTTAAGAAAAATTTTAAGGAAATTTCCATCGTATTTTGTAGGCCATGAACTAAACGATTGCTACTTAGAATTTGTAAAATTTCCTTTCCAGTAGTTAATTTTCGTTGAAGATACGAAAAATGAACTAAAATTCTGGAAAATTCTTGTAATAAATTATTGTAAAAATCTTCTTAAATTTACGAGACACTTTTTTTTCTGTGTACGCTTATAAATGAAATTTAATCATTCAATTCACTTTTGGCCCCGAGCATTGTTGTCGTCATTTGTTCCTATTTTTCTACCAGACAATGCTCGCTACAGATTTCTTCAATGAAGTTTAGTGCTAAACGGCTGGGGTGGTAGAGAGAATCTCCCGTTAGTTAGTGAACTAAAAAACATTTACTGAATTTTTATTAGTTTTCCTTTAGCTAAGTTAATTTTCGTTGTGGTTACGAAAAATGAACTATATTACAGTAAATTTGTTGAACTATGTGAAAGTTAAAATGGTCCTTAAATTTACAAGACACCTTTTTTTCTGTGTACACGGCAGTGGTTAGACCTATAATGCTATATGGTGTCGTAGTCTGGTGTCGTAGTCTGGTGGCCGGCACTTCACCAGCCGACAAATTTAGACAAAGTTCAGCGTATGACGTGCTTGTGTATCTCAGGCGCATTCAGTCATGCTGCATCTATTGCCTTTAGATATTTTGGCTAAACAGTCAGCTGCATCAACGACTGTGCGGTTGCGCGAGCTATCGCTGTGGTCGGAAAAAAGTTACGGCCACAGTTCGGTCCTCAAAATAATGCCAGATGTGCCTAATGTAGTGGATTATTTGTATTTATTGAGTTTGGTTCCAGCACAACAAGACTCAAGGTCCTATAATTACAGTACAGGCATTTGATTGTATGCGGACAGATTTATATCATAACAAAATTTAATAACATTAATTTACTAAAACGAAATGTAAAATTATGGTTTAAATAAGATAAATGAGTGACACATGAGGTAAAAAGAAATGATTTTTGCTACGAAAATAAAAAGCATAAATAAATAAAATATCAAAATTGAAAGTTAACTTAAACAGGGTCAATTAATAAACGTTTCTTGAGATTATATGAATCTTATTGCCAATTAAAATACAATATAATTATGATAATTACAATGAAAAGAAGTGAATGGATAGTGTAGTTTACTTATTATTGTGGAACATGTCAATATTAAAGAAAATAGATAAAAAGTTTGCTTTTGAATTGTGCTCTGCTTGTAATTGTCTTTATATTTAGTGGTAACATGTCCCAGAGAAGAATCGCATGGATGAAGAATTGCCACTCCGATACAACATGTCTGTGGCGTAGTTGGATTAAATTATCGGTTCTACTTGATGCACTAAAGCGTAATCTATTAAATAGATGATCAGGTTCCTTGTCCGTAATAATCCTATGTAGAAATACTAAGACACGAATTTTCAGGTAGTTCTCAAAATGGACCCCCAACATTCTGGTTGAAAACGGAGTCGGATGGACATACCTGTTGAGGCCGAAAACGTATCTTATAATTGCATTAAAGGAGAGATTCAATTTCCGTTTGCTCCTGGCATCACAACTAGAGATTTCTCACCCATACGTCAATACCGGAATTAAGTAAGTCTTCGCCAAGAGCAGTTTGATTCTCAGTGGTAGATATCTCTGTGTCTTCCAAATAGTTCTAAGAGTGGCAAATGTCCTGCCACAGATCATGGTTATATGGTCTGACCACGTTAAAGAATCATTAAACATAATACTAAGATTCCTATACTCTCTGACAATCTCAATAGGTTCATCATTTATATGAACGAAGGGAGTTAGTGACAGGCGATTGACACGCTTTTGGATTACCAGACACTTGGATTGAGGGACAAGCCGTTCCTCTGCGCCCATAAGTTTACCCCTGGCAAATCCTCATTAAATCTCTCTACACATCTATCAAACTCCTCTGGGCTACTGCTTAGGTAGATTTGAAGATCATCCGCATACATCCGATATTTGGAATGAATTAAGACATCCGGTATGTCATTCGCATAGACAGAAAATAGTAAAGGTCCTAAGATAGAACCTTGTGGAACACCACTTTTCGACAAAAAGTTTGAAACTCTAATTCCCAACTGTGAGGCGTGGTGCACACAGGCCCCGGGGAATAAATGATATATAGATTTCTACACTGAGTATATTCTAGAGATCTGGAACTTCGAATAGCGAAAAGATTACCTAATCACTGTAGTGTTTTTTCAGGCTGAAATATTAGCAATAAGGGAGGTGGCGAATTGGCTGAGAAGTAATGTTCCAAAAAATGGTGGCATTAATATATACTCAGACAGTCAACCTGAAATAAAATCCTTGGACTCTGCGTTCCTTAAGTCGAAAACGGCCATCGACTGCCGCAAATCTTTCAATGAGATGACTGAGCAACACAATATTCACCTAATATGGGTGCCTGGCCATAGGAACATACCGGGGAACTGCGAAGCGGATGAGTTGGCAAGACTAGGGACTACCTTACATATTCCAGGGGAACTAGAATCTGTTGGCATGCCCCTGGCTACCTGTAAGATCATACTGCGTGAGAAGGCTGTTATGATGGCAAATGTTCAATGGGAGAATTGCAACGGTTGTAACGACACCAAGCAAATATGGCCCCATTTAAACCGCATACTAGATATGATAGAGTTCTCGAGACGTCAGATATCACTCCGGTATCTGCTATAACGGGTCGCTGCCTGATAGGCGATTTTGCAAAAACTATTGGCGCGAAGTATAATGACTATTGTATGAGCTGTCATGATGCGGAGGAAAAGTAATCAATTAAACACCTCTTGTGTGAGTGTCCTGCATTTTGTGTAAGGCGTAAGCAAATTTTAGGGGCATATAGCTTTAGATTACTGACGGACCTGGAAAACGTTAATTTAAGCAGTCTGCTAATGTTTTTGGAACAATCTGGTTGGTTCAACAGAAGAAAATAATCCAGAAGGTTCAGCGGTTAAAACTAGAAGTGCCCATATGTAATAGGTACTTTGAGTTAATGTGGTATCACAATGGACTGAATAGTCCAACTGAGCCTGAATTTTAATCGGGCCGCCACTTTGACCTAACCTAACCTAATCGTACATGAATACCTTTTTTAATATATCGAAAAGAGAGAATGAAAAGTGGACAAATGAGATCTTTACATATTATAAGGCCCGGATTTGAAGCTACATAGCTTCCTATAAAATGTATATTTTTTTGAATCCAATAATCTTTTTTCAGTCTATGTGCATTGGCAGCACTTTTTAATTGAAATTCATGTTGCAGATTTGTGTGTCAATTTGCTAAATAAATTTCAAATTACCTCGCTTTACGTTAAATACCTAAGATGAGCCATCACTGATTGTTGTTGATGTCTAAAATATGTCCCGCAGAAATAGAGGGCACCAATGCCTTTTGTTAATGTGAAGCGTTGACACAGTTAATTCAATCACTTCACACACCTCCGGGGCGAAAGCATTCTCTTGAGTCAAAAGAAAACAAAACACAAACAATGATCCTGAAGGAGTTCAGTAATAGGTGGAAATCCTTTCATAATCTCTGGCACTGATGAATGACAAGGTTGCCATGCCACAGCAATGCCGCTTATGAGGTTAATAAAACATGTTTGGCATAAATTACTCCGGGTTTGTTTTCAGCTCATTCCCGCTTATAGTCTAACTCGGTCTCTCGTCCTCTCTGTCGATTAATACGCTTATAAATGAAATTTAATCATTCAATTCACTTTTGGCCCCGAGCATTGTTGTCGTCATTTGTTCCTATTTTTCTACCAGACAATGCTCGCTACAGATTTCTTCAATGAAGTTTAGTGCTAAACGGCTGGGGTGGTAGAGAGAATCTCCCGGGGTTATTTAAAATTCTGACAGGCGGCGGGCAAAAACTTGAGCTGTGAATAGAATTAAGAAAAATATGGAAGATTTGCCTAATGTTGGCGTGCAGTGCTATATAGCCAAGCATTAGAGAAGAAAACACAAAATAACATTTTTTCAGTTCTTTGAGGTCTTCTTTGGCCGTGATCTCCACCCCAGATAGCTAGTGAATGTTCCGGCATGCCATGTTCCCTTGACAACGTGACAACACTTGTCAAGTGTCAATAGCAAAGTGTCACCCACCCGAGCCCAAATGCAGGACGATTACAACCACAGCATTAAGGGAGGCTGGCGAGTCGAAGCGGTGGTGTGATTTCATGGCTCCTTTTGCTTTTACTCTATAATCACCGAACCATTCATTTTAATGACGTTTGCCTTTTGGAGTTGACTTGATTGAGTAAATCTTTGGTGATGAAAGGAAGGAGTGAGTGGGAGTGACCTACGAAGGCAAGAGTGTCTGCTCCTTGTTTGGATGATATACATTTATTCAACGAATTGGCTCCACTTTGGCTCATTGTCTGCCCTTAAGGTTGTTGTTTTTAATGCCGCTGCTGTTTACTATTCCGATATCCTTTGTAAACAAAAGCTTTGTCAGTCTCCTTGTGTCTATGTGAGATTTTAATCCTTGAAATTATTTTACATGTGTGCGAATTTCGTGTCTGTGGGTCAATTTGCCACACGCAACGCCTTTGATGACTCCGTTATAACCTCCGGAAATCAAATCATTCATTAGCACATATCTTATTCGATTAAAACTAAAAAATATCTACAAATAATTGAAATATTCTAAAAAATCTTTAATAAAGGATAAAATCTAAAGAACCTAAAGCTAATCAATCCCCTTATTTCTATTTATTATTATTTGAGTTCATGATTTTGATAGAGGTATAAGTCCGTATATTTCTTGTTTCGAGATATTTAGAGTTTTGCATTTTAAAGGATTAAAAAATATTTTTGTTTTATGGAATAGGATTTTTCGACAGTAAATTAGTAACAACAAACGAGTATATATTATGATTGATAAATATATAACCATACCTAAAAGGAAATGGAGTTTTGAAAGGTTAAAACGACTTATACCATGTCAATATTAGGACGGATGAATTGAATATAATAAAAACAAATAGATCTCATGCTTGGCAAAATAAAGAATTTTATTTTCTTTAAACTCATTTTATCGTAACTATGTAATTTATTAGTATGTGTTTTTATTAGTATTTAGGGAAATAAAGTGTTTGTGAAAAATTGGTCTTTACGTTTTTGTTATTGGTATAATGGTTGTGTATAATGGAAGCAAATTAATATTTTCGAATATTCTAGGACTTCATATTTTACACTCAAAAAAAGTGAACCATATATTTCACTAAAGCTGACTTAATTATATTTTAGATCATGGAATTATTACGTTTTAATAAAATTTCCACCACGTTAATAATTTTTTGCATTAGTTAGTTAAAACAAGTAAGGAAAGTCTAAAGTCGGGCGGGGCCGACTATATTATACCATGCACCACTTTGTAGATCTAAATTTTCGATTCCATATCACATCCGTGTTGGGGGCTATATATAAATGTTTGTCCCAAATACATACATTTAAATATCACTCGATCTGGACAGAATTTGATAGACTTCTACAAAATCTATAGACTCAAAATTTAAGTCGGCTAATGCACTAGGGTGGAACACAATGTTAGTAAAAAATATGGAAAACATTTAAATCTGAAGCAATTTTAAGGAAACTTCGCAGAAGTTTATTTATGATATATTGCTCGATATATATGTATTAGAAGTTTAGGAAAATTAGAGTCATTTTTACAACTTTTCGACTAAGCAGTGGTGATTTTACAAGCAAAATGTTGGTATTTTGACCATTTTTGTCGAAATCAGAAAAACATATATATGGGAGATATATCTAAATCTGAATCGATTTCAACCAAATTTGGCACGTATAGCTACAATGCTAATTCTACTCCCTGTGCAAAATTTCAACTAAATCGGAGCAACAAATTGGCCTCTGTGGCGATATGAGTGTAAATCGGGCGAAAGCTATATATGGGAGCTATATCTAAATCTGAACCGATTTCAATAAAATTTGGCACACTTGACTACAGTACTAATTGTTCTTCTTGTGTAAAATTTTAAGCAAATACTTGTGCCGAATTTGAAGTCGATTGGACTAAAACTGCGACCTAGACTTTGAATACAAAAATGTGTTCACGGACAGACGGACGCTATATCGACTCAAGAGCCCACCATGAGCATTTTTGCCAAACACACCATGTATCTATCTCGTCTCCTTCTGGGTGTTGCAAACATATGCACTAACTTATAATACCTTGTTCCACAGTGTGACGCAGGGTATAATAACTAAAATAGAGGAAAAAATTATACACAAATGAAGCATAAAGATGAACTAAATTCGGGTCTCCAACAAAATAGTTCAGAATTTCTTAAAATTTCTAAATTTTACCAGTAATGAGCGCATCATGAACTTCGTATGGTACTAAAGACATTTCTGCAATTTTTAACACCAATTTTTTTCCTTCAAACTTCGAAATTTTCTTTAACCAGTGAAAAAAATGAATTATGTCTAATAAACTTTCTTGAATTTATTTACTTAGTTTTGTGAAATGGGCATGACATCTGCGTTTCTAATACAGTTTAGTTAAAATTTTCTAAAATTAATATATTTTTTCTAAAACAAACTAAACTTTTCTTTACCGGTGGGTTCACTGTTTTTTCAGTGTAGGCGACAGTTCTTTGAATTCAGATTTGGAATCCAAGGAAATTTTATAAACATCTTATATGGAGAATTTTTGTTTTTGAAATCGGATCCATTGTATTTTTAGCCAACACACATCTCCAATGGCGTTTTTCTTTCTGTAAGTTTTTTGTTATTAAGTTCTTGTGTCGTAATGAAACCTTTCTGAGCCATTTGTTCTCCAAAAATTGTGTTTTCTTTTTACATAATTCTATTGAATTATAATAATGCTCAGAAATGTATACATTGTTCGATTTTTTAATTTTAGTTTCTATCATACTTAAACCGCTATCTAAAGACATGAGAAAATTACTAATTATTTTTTTAACAGACTGACTTATACGATATATGTATATATAAAAAAATAATACTAAACTACAAGTGTAGCTTAACCAACAACAATGCTTAAAGAACAAAACCAACAATAACAAAAAAAAACGAATGGAAAAAATAATACCTGTACTTTGTTTAAAGGTGAGTATTAAGTTCGAGTTTAGCCGCTAAACTCGCTAAAGTGAAAACTAAATCAGTAAGAAAAAGGCATGAAATTATACGTATTTGTTGCAAATTTTATTATAACTTGATGGGGAAAAGCCCAAAGCAAATTTTCACAAAGTTTGTATTCCTTAAAATGGATTATTAAAGAAAAGTAATCGTGAAAAAATGATGTTTATAGCGGCTAAACTCGAACGTAATACCCACCTTAACAGTCAAAAAGTAAACTAATTTTTTTAAGCTAATTTTCATGGCATACTACACGAACGAAAAAGACTGTTTTCATATGTTTGGGTGCAAAAATTATATGTTTGGAACTCAAATTTTTAAACACAATATTTTTAAGTGCAAGCATATAATGTTCATAAACTAGCATACAGTTTGGGACATAAAATATTTGTAAATATAATATGCTTGGATGCAAACATATATTAATATGGAAATAGACTATAAACATATATGTGTTTAGAAAGAAAGACATAAAGTGTATGCTGGAAGTAAAATAATGAAAGTAACCAATTGGCGCCTTAAAAAAATATATATACAAAGAAAATTTCAATAAAGATTGGAAAAATACTATGTGTGAATATAAACAAGTATAAATTTACAAATTTGGAGTAAACATATATATGTTGTGATATAAGACTTCGCCAAAAATTGTATATGCTTAAGTAAAAATAGTAAAATGAGTATTCGGAGAGAAAATTCATTCGTAACCAAGAGAAAAGACATTTGAAAAAAAGGGCATGAGTTTTGTTTATCATTTCGTCAAAACAAATCGGAACGTAGGACGAGTAAGTCAAAATATTCAATAACAAGTATATACAGCAGTAAGTTCGGCCGGGCCGAATCTTAAATACCCACCACCATGAACCAAATATTAGGGTTTCCTTTGAAATTTCAGGAGGGCTTGAGGACACTTCCCGAAGATAAATTTAAAGATTTCACCTATGAGGACTATATCAGATTCTGGATTTATAAGAACCATGTTTGTTTGACTTTTACAGGAATCATTAACATCTCTTGTAAGTGTGCAAGAAAATTATAAAATAACGTCTTGATTTGAAATCTTAAATCTGTAGATTTTCACCCGAGAAGTAAAATCTGGAAATTTTACATTGAGTTTCAAGCAATTTTCATGATCAGTGCGCCATCTATACCCTCAAGAAGTGAAGTCGGTCTATATGGAGGCATTATCAAATGGACCGATAAAAACTTAATCCGATACACATTTTTGTGAGCCTAAAATACCAGAATATTTACAATTTCAGGCAAATCGGATAAAAACTACGGTTTCTAAAAACTCAAGGAGTTAATCGGGAGATCGTTCTTATGGGGGCTATACTAAAATATGGACCGATACTCACCGTTTTCGGCACACCTCTTTATGGCCCGAAAATACCTCTAGATTTCCAATTTCAGGCAAATTGGCTAAAAACTTCGGATTCTAGAAGCCCAAGAAGTAAAATCGCGATATCGGTCTATATGGGGGCTATACCAAAACATGGACCGATACTCACCATTTGTGGCACACCCCTTTATGGTCCCAAAATACCTATAAATTTCCAATTTCAGGCAAATTGTATATAAACTACGGATTCTATAAACCCAAGATGTAAAATCGGGAGATCGGTCTATATGGGGGCTATACCAAAACATGGAACGATACGGACCATTTTCCGCACACCTTTTGATGGTCCTCAAGTACCTCTAGATTTTCAATTTCAGGCAAATTGGATAAAGCCTACGGTTTCTATAAGCCCAAGACCCCAAATCGGGAGGTCGGTTTATATGGGGACCATACCAAAACATGAACCGATGGTCACCATTTTTGACACACCTCTTTACGGTTCTAAAGTACCTCTCGATTTCCAATTTCAGGTAAATTGGATAAAAACTGCGGTTTCTATAAGCCCAAGAAGTAAAATCGGGAGATCTGTCTATATGGGGGCTATACCAAAATATGGACCGATACTCACAATTTTTGGCACACGTATTTGTGGTCCTACAATACCTCTAGATTTCAAATTTCAGGTAAATTGAATAAAAACTACGGTTTCTATAAGCCCAAGAAGTAAAATCGGGAGATCGGTCTATATGGCGGCTATACCAAAACAAGGACCGATACTCACCATTTTTGGCACACCTCTTTATGGTCATAAAATACCTCTAGATTTCAAATTTCAGGCAAATTGGATAAAAACTACGATTTCTATAAGCCCAAGACCCCTAATCGGGAGGTCGGTTTATATGGGGACTATATCAAAACCTGGACCGATATAGCCCATCTTCGAACTTGACCTGCCTGCAGACAAAAGACGAGTTTGTGCAAATTTTCAGCACGATTGCTTCATTATTGAAGACTGTAGCGTGATTACAACAGACAGACAGACGGACAGACGGACATCGTTATATCGTCTTAGAATTTCTCCCTGATCAAGAATATATATACTTTATATAGTCGGAAATCGATATTTCGATGTGTTACAAACGGAATGACAAACTTATCATACCCCCGTCACCATTCTATGGTGGTGGGTATAAAAACTAACGAAAGGGCACTATACACTGAAAAAAAAATGCCCGATTCCAAAGATTGTGTCTCTACTTTAACAATTTTGTTTCAAGTAAAAAACGTCTTTAAAATAAAGTGTTGAAAAACATGTACTATTTTTTAAACGATTTTTGCATCTTGACTACAAAGCACAAGACAATTTCATTAATTTAAAAGAAATTTTCTGAATTATTAAAGTCAAGTTGACCTTAGTCCAAAAATTTTTTCTTTCATGTTATGATACCCATTTTCAAGTCCAATCACTTAATTATAAGGACAACACGACTTCATAGAAAATTTTATAGACTTTTGAACATGGGCAAAAAACTTTATATTAGAGAAATGCGTCTTCTAAGCTAAGCAAAATTTGTATTCTTATTTTAAGGACATGAATTCTTTGGCCTCACGACAATATTTTTTTCAGTGTACTCTTTTTAGAGTTGTGACAGTAAAATGAAAACATTGGGAAACAGTGAAAAATTAAACAGTAAGATCTATAAAAACAAAGTTTAGTTCCTCTTTATTAATAAGTAGTCCAAGAGGAGTTGACGGATACTTTCGAAAATAAAAGCGGACATTGAGTTCGAGTTTTGCCACTAAAATTATTTCTCATTTTAGCGGCAAAACTCGAATAGGTAAAACCAGAATAACATTATAACTTTTTTCGGCAAATTGTATTATTTTCTTTAAAATAAATTATTAAAGAAAGCAAACAATTGTTCACACCTAAATAAATTTATGTGTTGGTTGTTAAATTATTGTTTAGAATAAGACAAAATATTATATGCTTAGAAGAATTTTTTCCCAAAGAAGATTGTGCTCAATAATTTTTTCTGCCTAATTGCATATTCCCTCACACCTTTCTCACTTCCACGAGATTTTTTAGTTCTAAGCACCTTTTTCTGTAATCGAAGAAATTATTCAATTTTATAAAATTGTTAAATTTTACCTTTCGACCGGATGGAGAATTGAACCGAGGACCATACAGTTTGTAAGCCAACATACGATCCAATGTGATACGTAGCTTTTATTGTAATCAATAGACAATTGTCGTTATAAGCAAAGACAATACACTTAGAAAGATGGGAGATTGGCTGCTGATCACATCAAACCATTTACGGTGCTAGGCCCATACTTTTCGTTTATCGAACCAAACGCGTATACGAGCATCAGAATGCAAATAAAAAGAAATTAACTGCCTGTTCGTGGAATTTTCGTTCGTCTCGAGACGAACGATTCGTCACAAATCACATATTGATATATCGAAAACAAGAGTCTGTGAAATCCCAATTGTTTCGGTGTTCGATAGTAAATCATAAATAATGAGTTCATGACAAATTTCAGAATTGTCTATCAAATACATCTAAAGTTATTTTAGTTTCAATCTAAACGAACGATTCGTCAAGAGTCGATTTTGTGTTTCATGAGCAGGCAGTAAGTGCAGGAAATAAACGGGAAAATGTAATTTTTTTGTTGTTGCCTAAAATTTAACATAGTTTCATTAAGAAAATTAAGTTTTTCATTTAAAAAATAAAAACGAAAAACTAATGAAAAATTACAAACATGTATGGACCTACGACGGTAAATTCAACATTTGGTGTGACGCATGCCAATTTCTCATCTTCCTAAGTGTATCGTCTTTGGTTATAAGTTATATTTATATAGCAAAGTTTGCGGCCGACGCACAGTGGGTTGAGCGGTAGGCAAAGTGGCGATTAATTCAGGAAAGCCGTAATTTTAAAATATTGTTATTTTTTATTGGTGGATATTCATAAATACATAAAAAGGCATGACTAGAAACAACAACAAAAATTTTAAAAATTGTTGTTTTAATCTTTTATAGCCTTTTTTGTATTTTGGAAAAAGTGGTCTTATATCACAATTTTCGCTGTAACTTTTCAAAGAAAAACGATAAATTAGGAAATGCAATTGAAAATTAGAGTATACTTAATGTGCTTTTAGAAAAAAAATGTTCTTAAAAAATAAAAATTAATAAATATTTAATCTGTATTTATATACCCAAAATTTTAAATTAAAATCCGATTTTTTTTCTTCAAGTTCCGTAATTCCACATATTTAAAAAAAATTACATTAGAAAATATTATTATATCTTATTGAACAATATTCATAAAAAACATAGTATGAAAATAAAACAAACAACCATTAAAGGAAAAAAATAAGTAAAAAAAAATATAATTGTACGGTTTTTTATTTACTTCATTTCATTAATTTTAGAAGTATTCATAATCATCATTTACTTCACAACCATTATAAAATTAATTTACTTGATAATAATAATTTTCTTCTTAATCATCATACAATTCATTAACATAATCTTCATCTTCATTATCTTCATCATCTTCGTCACCATTATCATTTTCGTTTTGGGTAAGAATAAGTAACTCCAATGCAGTCTAAGGCATTTGCTGCATTTTCATTTTGCAACTCTTTCTCTTGCTCGAAATAAATGGATCTGAACTTAGAAGAAATCTATTAAAGACGTCTTCTATTGTATTTTCCCGACTGAATTTACGGGAAAAGTGCTCCCTATAGCTTTTGAAGTCCTTATTTCTGGCTTCCTGATATTCTTCAGTTAGCTTACGAAGCTTTGTAAGTAATTTGGAATTAATTAATTAATTTTTTTTTCGTGAGTGCGCGTGATTTAAAATTACTCACGTACCCATCTCTAATAAACTGCACACTCAGTAGCTACAATAACAAATACTAAACGGAATATAAAGACAAAAGCTAATAAGGTCAAAGTGATTTTTTGTTTGTTTTATTTTTTCATATATATTTTTAGCGACTGGAGTTATTTTACAAATTCTTTAATAAGTCAAAAAATGCAACAAAAAGGCAAAAAGTTTTTTTGGAATTTATAAGCTGAAACTTCATATTTTAAGAAAATATAAGCAGTTTTACTAAGTTTCACCGATAATTCAGTTGAAATCCAATACAAACATCAAAAATACCTCATTTTTGGAGCAATTTCCTAATATTTTTTTTCAATATTTCCAAAACATTTATCTAAACAAACAAATATTTATCATATGCTCAAATACCTGAAGTAGACGGCTCCATTATAAAATTTTCACTTTTAGAAGTCTTAATTAAAAAAATAATCACTGGAAATATGCAAATTTTCACTTTTAACCAATGCGCGCAAAAATAATAATAATTATTGAACTTTGAAGACACACTGCAAATAAAGTAAACGACTAAGAACTTTTATTTTGGCAAGTAGTGATGTAGAATTTTATCTTCTTTCACCCGGTACCAAATACGGTTATTAAAGTTAAAGTTCATCTTTTGAATTAATCGCCAGTTTTGATGGATTTCAACCCTCTGTGCGACGAGCCGATGCAAACAAAACATTACATTACATGAAACAGAAACAGAAACATACATTTGTTGACGGCGACCGGACATATCCCCCAACGGACATTTCGCCCAAAATGATGTTTGGGCGTTATGACCTCCATTGGGGCGATCACATCGCCCAATTTTAGTTTGGGCTTTATGTCCTCCCTCATCGCGGTCATAAGCCCCACAAAATATAATAATAAGCCCCACAAAAAATATAATTGAATATAAACAATAGTTTAAAACAAGTATATACGGCCGTAAGTTCGGCCAGGCCGAAGCTTATGTACCCTCCATCATGGATTGCGTAGAAACTTTTTCTAAACACTGCCATCCACAATCGAATTACTTAAGTTGCGGTAACGCTTGCCGATGGCAAGGTATCTTAAAACCTCCTAACACCATCTTCTAAATTGTATGTAAGTCCATACGTGGTATATATTAAATCAAAAAAGATCGATCCAATACGTATATAATTCAGTTTGACAAAGTAGACATAAAATTTTGACAAAATTTTCTATAGAAATAAAAATTTTGACAAAATTTTCTATAGAAAGAAAATTTTTATAAAAATTTCTACAGAAATAAAATTTTAACAAAATTTTCTATAGAAATAGACTTTTGACAAAATATTCTATAGAAATAAAATCTTGGTAGATTATTTTTGGCTCGAGTGGCAACCATGATTATGAACCGAATAAAATTTGAACAAAATTTTCTATAGAAATAAAATTTTGACAATGATGAAAATTTTATTGTGAACCGAAAAAAATTTTAACAAAATTTTCTCTAGAAATAAAATTTTGACAAAATTTTCTATATAAATAAAATTTTGGTAGATTAATTTTGGCTCTAGTGGCAACCATGGTTATGAATCGATATGGACCAATTTTTGAGTGATTGGACCAATTGTTGTATGGTTGTTAGCGACCATATACTAACACCACGTTCCTAATTTGAACCGGATCGGATGAATTTTGCTCCTCCAAGAGGCTCCGGAGGTCAAATCTGGAGAACGTTTTATATGGGGGCTATATATAATTATGGACCGATATGGACCAATTCTGGCACGGTTGTTAAAGATCATATACTAACACCATGTTCAAAATTACAACCGGATTGGATGAAATTTGCTTCTCTTGGAGACTTCGCAAGCCAAATCTGGGGATCGGCTTATATGGGGGCTATATATAATTACGAACCGATGTGGACCAATTTTTGCATGGTTATTAGAGACCATATAACAATACCAAGTACCAAATTTCAGCCGGATCGGATGCAATTTGCTTCTCTTTGGGGCTTCGCAAGCCAAATCTGGAGATCGGTTTATATGGGGTCCATATATAATTCTGGACCGATGTGGACCAATTTTTGCATGGTTATTAGAGACCATATACCAACATCATGTACCAAATCTCAGCCGGATCGGATGAAATTTGCTTCTCTTTGAGGCTCCGCAAGCCAAATCTGGGGATCGGTTTATATGGGGGCTATATATAACTATGGACCGATGTGCACCAATTTTTGCATGATTGTTAGAGACCATCTACCAACACCATGTACCAAATTTCAGCCGGATCGGATGAAATATGCTTCTCTTTGAGGCTCCACAAGCCAAATCTGGGGATCGGTTTATATGGGGGCTATATATAATTATGGACCGATGTGGACCAATTTTTGCACGATTGTTAGAGACCATCTACCAAGACCATGTACCAAATTTCAGCCGGATCGGATGAAATATGCTTCTCTTAGAGGCTCCACAAGCCAAATCTGGGGATCGGTTTATATGGGGGCTATATATAATTATGGACCGATGTGGACCAATTTTTGCATGATTGTTAGAGACCATCTACTAACACCATGTACCAAATTTCAGCCGGATCGGATGAAATATGCTTCTCTTAGAGGCTCCACAAGCCAAATCTGGGGATCGGTTTATATGGGGGCTATATATAATTATGGACCGATGTGGACCAATTTTTGCATGGTTGTTAGAGACCATATACCAACACCATATACCAAATTTCAGCCGGATCGGATGAAATATGCTTCTGTTAGAGGCTCCACAAGCCAAATCTGAGGGTCCCTTTATATGGGGGCTATACGTAAAAGTGGACCGATATGGCCCATTTTCAATACCATCCGACCCACATCGATAACAACTACTTGTGCCAAGTTTCAAGTCGATAGCTTGTTTCGTTCGGAAGTTAGCGTGATTTCAACAGACGGACGGACGGACGGACATGCTTAGATCGACTCAGAATTTCACCACGACCCAGAATATAAAGGGTGATTTGTTAAGAGCTTGATAACTTTTTTTTAAAAAAAAACGCATAAAATTTGCAAAATCTCATCGGTTCTTTATTTGAAACGTTAGATTGGTCCATGACATTTACTTTTTGAAGATAATTTCATTTAAATGTTGACCGCGGCTGCGTCTTAGGTGGTCCATTCGGAAAGTCCAATTTTGGGCAACTTTTTCGAGCATTTCGGCCGGAATAGCCCGAATTTCTTCGGAAATGTTGTCTTCCAAAGCTGGAATAGTTGCTGGCTTATTTCTGTAGACTTTAGACTTGACGTAGCCCCACAAAAAATAGTCTAAAGGCGTCAAATCGCATGATCTTGGTGGCCAACTTACCGGTCCATTTCTTGAGATGAATTGTTCTCCGAAGTTTTCCCTCAAAATGGCCATAGAATCGCGAGCTGTGTGGCATGTAGCGCCATCTTGTTGAAACCACATGTCAACCAAGTTCAGTTCTTCCATTTTTGGCAACAAAAAGTTTGTTAGCATCGAACGATAGCGATCGCCATTCACCGTAACGTTGCGTCCAACAGCATCTTTGAAAAAATACGGTCCAATGATTCCACCAGCGTACAAACCACACCAAACAGTGCATTTTTCGGGATGCATGGGCAGTTCTTGAACGGCTTCTGGTTGCTCTTCACTCCAAATGCGGCAATTTTGCTTATTTACGTAGCCATTCAACCAGAAATGAGCCTCATCGCTGAACAAAATTTGTCGATAAAAAAGCGGATTTTCTGCCAACTTTTCTAGGGCCCATTCACTGAAAATTCGACGTTGTGGCAGATCGTTCGGCTTCAGTTCTTGCACGAGCTGTATTTTATACGGTTTTACACCAAGATCTTTGCGTAAAATCTTCCATGTGGTCGAATAACACAAACCCAATTGCTGCGAACGGCGACGAATCGACATTTCACGGTCTTCAGCAACACTCTCAGAAACAGACGCAATATTCTCTTCTGTACGCACTGTACGCATTCGTGTGGTTGGTTTAATGTCCAATAAAGTAAACTGAGTGCGAAACTTGGTCACAATCGCATTAATTGTTTGCTCACTTGGTCGATTATGTAGACCATAAATCGGACGTAAAGCGCGAAACACATTTCGAACCGAACACTGATTTTGGTAATAAAATTCAATGATTTGCAAGCGTTGCTCGTTAGTAAGTCTATTCATGATGAAATGTCAAAGCATACTGAGCATCTTTCTCTTTGACACCATGTCTGAAATCCCACGTGATCTGTCAAATACTAATGCATGAAAATCCTAACCTCAAAAGAATCACCCTTTATATACTTTATGGGGTCTTAGAACAATATTTCGATGTGTTACAAACGGAATGACAAAGTTAATATACCCCCATCCTATGATGGAGGGTATAATAACAAAATATATTTTTTTAAATCATTCAAAAGCTATATATGATTACTTCATCTATCCATACATTTTTTTTTAAATATTTAATAGATAGATATGCCTCTTATTGACAAATATCGAATCCTGCTTTTATTGTGTATGCTGGAAGAAGATGTAAAACTATCATATCTTGGCTTCATCGTTTGTTTTAATTGTTTTTGACAGGAACATAATTTTTGACTATTTTTCTTCTCAGCGTGCGAATGAAATGGAAAAGCGGCTAAAGTGGCACTACGAAGACCTATTTCGCTTGTGAAATAGGTCGGTTTAAGCACCAAGACATTTGAATTTATATATTGAAACATGAAAATTCGGAAATTGATAATTTTTTTCTTTTGAACAAACCAGACAAATGCTGATTTAAAAATTACGTATTTTAAACTGAAAATTGGAACAAGATGAGATGATCGATTTGCTGCTGATGGGTACGTGAAAAAAATCGCGCGCGCGATTTATTTCAAGTACCCATCAGCAGCACATCGATCATCTCATCTCTTTCCAATTTTAATGTTTAGAACAAGATAATAAAACGAAAGTTGCAAGAATGTGAGGATGAACTGAATGTGATGAATTTAAAAAAGGATTCGCGCGCGCGATTTGGAGGCAGATGAGATGATTTTTTTCAAGTACCCATCAGCAGCACGTCGATCATTTCATCTCTTTCCAATTTTAATGTTTAGAACAAGATAATAAACTGAAAGTTGCTAGTATTTGAGAACGTATTTGTTAAATTCATCACATTCAGTTTGTCCTCAAGTTCTTGCATCTTGCGTTTTATTAACTTGATTTAAAAAATTAACACAGTTATACACAGTTTGTAACCTTCGTAAATATTAGTAATTTCTTGTACCCATAAGATAAAATGGATCGACCGAAAAAGGGATATCAATAAAACAATAGCATCTCTGGGTGGAACACAAAGAGACTGTATGCCAAATCGACTTCCATAATAGTGGTTTGCTAAAATATCTTTTCCGGCACACTTTCGCACATTTAGTATTCACTCATATGTTCTGATTTGGCAAATAGTGATATGAGTTCTTGGGGGTTTTGTGGAGTGTTTTGCACCATTTTCTCCTTAATTTTCTTATAGACCACGAGATCTGCACTGTCTTTCTAGTTACGGCATTTTGAATTAAATACCGTACGTATTTAGTTAACCAAAATTGGGGATCAAAACTACTTCATTTAGGATAGTTTTTGATTTGTATTCCGACATTATTTTCCCCATAAAATATTGGGCGTTTTGACCACCTATTTTTTGGGACATATGACCGCGATAAGGGAGGACATAAAGCCCAAACTAAAATTGGGCGATGTGACCGCCCCATTGGAGGCCATAACGCCCAAAAATCATTTTGGGCGAAATGTCCGTTGGGGGATATGTCCGGTCGCCTTTGTTGACCACGTGGAGTAATGGTTAGCTCGTCTGCCTTGCATGCAAAGGGTCGTGGGTTCAATCCCTGCTCCGACCGAACACGAAATATGTTTTACATTTATTTTACCATATATTCCAAAAATATAAACGAAATGGACTGTGCTTTTGGATAAAATATTATTTTTTTATTGCAAAAATAACAATTTTGTAACAAAAAAATATTTTTGGCATAAAAGTTGGAAATTTTCGAAGAAGTTGAAAAACTCTAACAAAAGAAGAACGTGAAGTCGAGTATAAACATAAATAATATCGCTCTAAAATGGCCATGTTTTCACGTTTAACATACTTTTCTTTAATAATTCATTTTAAAGAAAATAAACTTTTGGAATTGTTGCTTTGGATCAATCTGCTTTTAGAGATTAGAGTTTTGCCGCTAAAACGAAAAATAATATTAACGGCAAAACTAGAAGCTAAGTGTCCGCCAACTCCTCCTGTACTACTTATTAATAAAGAGAACAAAACTTTGTTTTTATAACTTTTACTATTTACTATATTCTAACATATTAACATATGTGTCCCAAACATTTAATGCTAGTTTAGGAACATTACATTTTTGCTCTTAAATATATTGTGCCTAAAAAATTCTGCCCGAAACACATTTTGTTTATATCGGAACATATGAATAACATATTTTTCTAACAGTGCTTTTGAAATAAAAATGTGTTTATTTCGAATATTTTGAAAACCCACAAAACAAACTGTGCGTGAAGATAAATTGTAAATTTAACTAGCCGTGGCGCAAACCAGGTAGTTTTTGCCTACGCACCTAATGGGTTAATTACAATTTGGGGAGATACAATTTTTATTAAAATTCAGCACTTTTCAGAATACCTGCGCAATATATTTTGGTATTAAACGAAAGATCTTGAAAAGTACTATAAATGCAATTGGTTTTTATTTTCCCATAAATGTTAGTTTTTCTGCTATAGTCTAAAGGTTAGTTTTCCCAACTTGAAATAAAGTATAACTGCGCCCACCGTGCAAAACCTGCTCTACATTTCGCAAATAAAAACCACTTGCATTTGTAGTACTCGTCAAGAGCTTGATACCAAAAAATGTAGAGCAGGTATTGCACAGTGGGCCCGCGTGTACTATATTGTAAATTCTGACATATTAATTATATTTTTGATAAAAATCTATATTTCTGGGATGCTTTCGAACATGGCAACCACTTACATTTATACACCCTCAAAAAAAAAATCGCTTCTTTAACATATGTTCCAAACATATTTTGCAGGAAGCACATATATTATTGGATACTGCCGAAACATTAATATGTTTGTTTTATGTGAATATATTATATGTTTGGAAGCATTTTGGGCCCAAAAATATTATATGCTTGGAAGAATTTTTCCCAAAGACGGTTGTGCTCATTCCCTAACATACTCGGTTTTTTCACTTCCACGAAATATTTTAATTCTTGACACCTTTTTCTGTAATACAAATAATGTTGAAGAAATTATTCACTTTTAAAAATTTTTTAAATTTTACCTTTCGCCTACACGGATAATCGAACCGAGAACCATACAGTTTGTAAGCCAACACACTATCCACTGGGCTACGTAGCAGTTATAGTCACCAGCAGATAATTATCCTTATACGTTACATTTATATAGCATAGTTTGCAGCGCCCGCGAGCCCATGCAAACATAACATTATTTAACAGAAACATAAATTTGTTTGCCACGTGGAGCAGTGGTTAGCATGTGCGCCTTGCATGCAAAGGGTCGTGGGTGCAATCCCTGCTCCGGCCGAACACTTTTTTTTTTTTAATTTACACATTTATATATTAAATTTTTATAATGAAACTTCGAAATGTGGGTTATTAAAGATTTATAGTCAGTAACAGTGCTTGATATAAACGAAATTGACTGATTTTTGGATAAAATATTATTTTTTATTGCAAAAATAAAAATTTTGTAACAAAAAACTGTTTTTGGTACAAAACTTTAAAATTTGGAAGGAATTCAAAAACTCTAACAAAAGAAGAACGTGGAGTCGAGTAAAAACATACATAAATAATTATGTGCGTGAAGATAAATTGTAAATTTAACTAGTCGAGACACAAACCAGGTAGTTTTTGCCTGCGCACCTAATGGGTTAATTACAATTTGAGGAGATAAAATATTTAATGAAATTCAGCACTTTTCAACATATTTGCGCAAAATATTTTGGTATTAAACGAAAGATCTTGACAAGTACTATAAATGCAAGTTGTTGTCATGTTCGAAAGCGTCCCATAAATATTAGTTTTGCAGCTATATTTTAAAAGTCAGTTTGTCCAACTTGAAATAAAGTTAAACTACGCCCACTGTGCAATACCTGCTCTAGATTTTTTGGTATCAAATGAAAGCTCTTGATGAGTACTATAAATCCAAGTGGTTGTTATATTCGAAAGCATCATAAAAATATCGATTTTTATAAAAAAGAAAATTACTTTTTTAGAATTTCAAAAAAAGTGCACATTGGCCCACTGTGCAACACCTGCTCTACAGTGTTTGGTATCAAATGAAAACTCTTGATGAGTACTATAAATGCAAGTGGTTTTTATTTTCGAAAGTTTCCCAAAAAAAATTGTTTTAAGCAAAAGTAAAATTAATTTGCGAAATTTTAGAAAATATCGCACCAGCGCCCACTGTGCAAAACCTGCTCTAGATTTTTTGGTATCAAATGAAAGCTCTTCACGAGTACTATAAACGCAAGTGGTTCTCATGTTCGAAAGCATCATAGTAATATCGATTTTTATCAAAAATATAATTAATATGTCAGAATTTAAAATATAGTGGGCGCATTTCAGTTTTATTTCAAATTGTGGCGATTAAATTTAAAAAAAAATTAACAAAAACCTACATTTCTGGGATGTTTTAGAAAATAAAAACTACTTGCATTTGTAGTACTCGTCAAGAGCTTTCATTTGATACCAAAAAATCTAGAGCAGGTTTTGCACAGTGGGCACGGGTGTCCTATATTTTAACTTCGTGCAAACTAAGTTTCTTTTTGATAAAAATCGATATTTCTGTGATGCTTTCGAATATAACAACCTCTTGAATTTATAGTACTCATCAAGAGCTTTCATTTGATACCAAAAAATCTAGAGCAGGTATTGCACAGTGGGCGTAGTTTAACTTTATTTCAAGTTGGACAAACTGACTTTTAAAATATAGCTGCAAAACTAATATTTATGGGACGCTTTCGAACATGACACGCACATTAAATAATTTTATAATATAAACATAACTTTATTTAGGCGTGAACAGTTTTTTACTAGCATTTAACACCATCGGTCTAAAATGCCTTTTATTATTCTTTAATAATTCATTTTAAAGAAAATAAACTGTTTAAATTGTTTTAGCTGCAAAACTCGAACTTAATGCCCGATTTTATATTTGAAGGTGTCCGTCAACACCTCTTGGACTACTTATTAATAAAGAGGAACTAAACTTTGTTTTTATACATTTTACTGTGTAATTTTTCACTATTTCCTCCTTATTTAATTTTACTGTCCCAACTCTGAAAAGAGTATAGTACCCTTTCGTTATTTTTATGAGGACCCCTGATTTCTTTTAACGAACCAAGAAAAAAATTGTGCCCATAATGCCAAAATGATAAACAAAACACATGTCCACACATACATAAAATGCTGCTCTCAAGGCGAAAACACATGCTTTTTTTCAAATGTCTATTCTCTTGGTTCCGAATGTCCATTCTCTTTATTCAAATTAAATAATATTTAGTCTTAAGCATATCAAATTTTTGGCCTTATCATAAAACAGTTTTCCGAAACAACATACCAGCGGTTTCACAGAAATTGTTCTCTTTTGATTCTTTCGCTGTGTTATGTTGATATCTTTCGTCAACTCTCCCGGTTTCCATCTCTGTTTCTTTCTCTCTCTCTCTATACTCTCTCTCTGTCGCTTTGAATAAAATATCACAACATATGTATGTTTAGTCGAAATTTGTAAATTTATATATGTTTGCATTCACACATATGATTTTTATGAAACATTCATGTCCCAAACATAATATATTCTAACATATTAACATAGATGTCCCAAACATTTAGTGTTAGTTTAGGAACATTACATGTTTGCACTTAAATATATTGTGTTTTAAAATTGTGCCCGAAACACATTTTGTTTATATCGGAACACATGAAAAACATATTTTTCTAAGAGTGTAGTACTCGCTAAGAGCTTCCATTTGATACCAAAATATGTAGATCAGGTTTTGCACGGTAGCGCTGTTAAACTTTATTTCAAGTTGGGAAAAACAAACTTTTAAAATATAGCAGCAAAACTAACATTTATGGGATACTTTCGAAAATAAAAACTACTTGCATTTATAGTACAAGATCTTTCGATAAATGCCAAAATGTATTGCGCTGGTATTCTGGAAAGTGCTGAATTTTAATAAAAATGTTATCTCCCCCAAAATGTAATTAACCCATTAGGTGCGCAGGCAAAAACTACCTGGTTTGTGTCTCGGCTAGTTAAATTTACTATTTATCTTCACGCACATCAAAACAAAACTTATAGCTAATGAAAGATTTTTGCAATACCGGTTTCCCCTCTTATTGTATATTTACCAAACTATTTTAATTGTATATCAAATCCCACCAAATTGTACAGATATTTACACAAAAATGCATTTCAGTTCGATTATTGGTTTAAGTATGGCGTGGTTAAGGACATAGATCCTACATTCAAGCAATTTAAAATCTTCCATATATGTTAATTGTTGGTGAAAGAAATCACTTGTTAGGATTCACCACGTGTACATACTTGTATGTTACCCTATGAATTAATGTGATCCTAAATGACTTTTCTTTGGGCTTCTGAACAAAAGTTTTTCTTCAATTACTTCTTGATTTTGTTTTTCATCATTGGAATCCATAAAACAGCGACATAATTAAAATAAACATTGTCTTTGCATCATCATCACTGCCCCTCCCCAGTCCCATCCCAACTTACACACATTCACAGTGGCAGGCATACAATCACATATGACAAAGAGAAGGAGCGCAGGAAATAAAAAATCTGTTTTGAATAGACCCGGAACCATCACTTAAGACATCCCATAGCTTACGTTGTACAGCATGTAGATTAAGTTAGGTTAAAGCAGCCCGAATAAGCTTCAGGCTCACTTAGACTATTCAGTCCATTGTGATACCACATTAACTTAAAGTGCCTATTACATATGGGTACTTCTATTTTTAACCGCTGAATCTTCTCGATTATTTTCTTCTGTTGAACCAACAAGATTGTTCAAAAACATTAGCAGACTGCTATATGCCCCTAAAATTCGCCTACGCCTAACGCAAAATGCAGGACACTCACAAAAGAGGTTTTTAATTGATTCCTTTTCCTCCGCATCATGACAGCTCATATAGTAGTCATTAAACTTCGCGCCAGTAGTCATTAAACTTTTCAAAATCGCCTATCAGGCAGCGAACCGTTGTAGCAGATATCAGGAGTGATATCTGACGTCTTCAGAACATTAGCATATCTAGTGTGTGGTTTAAGTTTAAATTTGCCATCATAACATCATTCTCATGCAATAAGAGCTTACATGTAGCGTACCAGGTAGCATACCAACAGATTCTAGTTCCCCTGGAATACAGTAAGGGACAAAATTGTTCATGAAATACAAGTTTTTAAGAAAATGTTACAAAACTTTTTATTTTATTCATTTTAATATCAACTTTTCTAATTATTACTCTTACTGAATACAAAAATACAGAAGCTTAAAATAATTCTTTGGATATAACGTTTTAGCAGATATTAATACAAGGGCTTAATTTTGAACAATGATGACCCCTAGCGGAAAAGTCGTGTTTGATTTCTATCAGTATTTTGTGTGACCTCCGCGTACTTTCTTAACTGCTTTTATTCTTTTTGGCATAGTTTTTACGAGTTTATTTAGCACTTCTGGATCAATATTTACCCAGGCTTCAATAGATCGGACCCAAAGTAAATCAACAGTCTTAGGCGGATGCTTTTTAGCAAAAATCTTTTTTTTTCCATTCTTTTTTGTTCGGTTATTGTTGGTTTTGTTCTTTAAACATTGTTGTTGGTTTTTATTGCAGCTTAAAACCATACATTGACTATACTACATGCAAAAACGTTTGGAAAACGTGTACCGAAAACGTTTTTCTTTTGATAGAGTTTTTTGAATTGCTTCGAAAATTTTAAACTTTTATCACCAAAAAAATTCGTTTGTTACAAAATTTTTATTTTTTCAATAAAAAAAGTTATTTTTGAAACAACAACTCGGCCCATTTCGTTTATATCAAACACTGTTCTTTTCTGACTTTAGGTCTTTAATAAGACACATTTTACAGTTCAAAATTTAATATAGTACAATGTAATGTTGAACATTTTTTCGGAATCATCCGAACATATCTGGAATATATGTAAAAATAAAAAAACAAAAAAACTTTGGTCGAAGCAGGGATCGAACCCACGACCCTTGGCATGCAAGTCGGACGTAGCAACCACTGCTCCACGGTGCCAAACTAAATGTTTGTTTCTGTTAAATAAACTTTGTTTATTCGGTTCGTGGGCGCCGCAAGTTATGCTATATAAATATAACTTATATGGATAATTATCTATTGATGACCATAACAGGTACATAGCTCAGTGGATAGTGTGTTGGCTTACAAATTGCATGGTCCACGGTTCGATTCTCCGTCCAGGCGAAGGGTAAAATAAAATTTAAAAATTTATAAATTCGTATAATTTCTTCTACATTGTTGGTATTACAGGAAAAGATGTTAAGAACTAAAAAAACCTCGTGGATGTGAGAAAGATGAGAGGGAAAATGCAATTAGCAAGAAAGCAATGTTTTTATTTTGAATTAGTCTTTATGAAATTGTTTTTACATCCTGGAAAAGAATAAACGTTTATCACAAAAAGTATATAATTTTCTTCCAAATACACTTCCTTACAGCGAAAAGCAAGTGAGAAACGAACTTTGTTTGTCTAAAATTTCGTTTGGGAGGAAAGAATTTTTTTTTGCGTGTACAAGTGTAGCTTAACCGACAAGGAAAAGTGTACAAGTGTAGCTTAAAAGTGTACAAGTGTAGCTTAACCAACAGGCTTTGCCCAAATAAAAAACAACAACAATGCTTAAAAATATTTCTTTTTAAAATGGGCCAAAGATGTTCGATTGGGTTTAAATCGGGCGATTGAGGAGGCCAATATAAAGGCTTGATACCATTTTCTTCGAACGACTTTTTAGTCTTTTTCGCAGTATGCTTAGGATCATTATCCTGCACAAAGGTGTCGTTTTGTCCTGGTTCCAAGCCAAATATGTCCATACTTAGAAGATATGAGTCTTCAAGAACGGTGCACACATTTTACCTTTTATTCGGCGAAGTACTCCAAGTTGGTTTCCACGAAAACAGCCCCAAGCCATTAATGAGCGCCTCCAAATTTTAATGTTTGGCAAATATTTCGCTCTTTAACTCCAACGCTTTAATCTACCCATGTCAACTGTCGTCCATCAGAGTCGATTGATTTTTGTTTCATCTGACCAAGTTACCCGCATCCAATCGTCTATTGTGAAGTTTTCGTATTTTTTTGCAAAGGCTTTTTTCGGTTTTTGTCGGTCAAAAGCGGCTTTAAGGAATATTGAATGACCCTTCGATGTCTAGAAACGCTACGATTGTGTATTCATCGACAGATAGTGAGCTTTCACTAAAGCTGACTACTTCATGTAATGCGGTCGCAGTAGACCTGCCCTTCGAGTATGCATGCGGTCGCTTCGAGAGCACACTTGAATCGACGCTAGTTCTAAGATAAATATCTATCATCCTCTCCAGGGTCTTAAGTAGGAATGCGGATAATCTGATTGGTCGGAAATCCTTCGCACTCGAGTGAGAGGCTTTTGCAGCGTTTGTTTCCCTCCACCTTCCTGGAATATATGCTAAGTTGATACAATCTGTATATATCGCCGACTATCAGGGGATAATTCAATCACTTTTAATCATGTAGAAGTCATTTAAGAAGCGTCTAGCCAAAATTTCGGGTCGCCACGACCACTCGTTTAGGCGGTAGAGAATTTTGCCTGCGGGCAACTTTGGGCAATTGTGGCTATAAAATAGTTTGTTTTGTAATGATCTACGTATTACGTTTTTTTTTTGTTTGGATTTTTTTAAGTTTGTTGTTATTTTTACAGTAAATATATACTTGGATGCGTGTGTGAGTGATATTTCACTCGCGCTCAGGTACATTCACGAAAGAATATTTGTAATCACGCACGCCATGTGGGTAGGAATACACGCTCACGCAAATTCACGAAATGAAAAGTCATACTCGAGCACGCTCACGCCCGAACAACGTTTATGACTCACGATTTACGACAATTTTCGTAATTCACGACAAATCTCGTGATTCACGAATATTTTCGGAAAACGACAATTTTCGTGGCTCAATAAAATTCTCGTAATTCATGAAATTTCTCGTGACTCACGCTATTGAAATCTTAAGCATGATTAAATAGGTGAGGGTGATTAATATCGGTGAGCTTGAAATTAATCGTGAACGTTAATTTGTTGTGGTGTGATTTTTTTTGTGTCTCTGTTTTACCGTGAGAGTGAATTTTATCGTGAACGTATATTTTATCGTAAACATGAATTTTATCGTGAACGTGAATTTTACCGTGAGCGTGAAATTCACGTTCACTATGAATTTTCATCGTGAGCATGATTTTCGAGAAATTTTACTCACTCACAATCACGAACACAATTTGATTTTTACTCACGCACCACACATTTTTGTTTAGTCCCGTTTACGCACATTCACGAGATTTAGTTTAAATTTCATTCACGACTTTGGAAGATTTCAAACGATCTTTGGAAGACTGTTTGCCTCAGTCTATACAATCTAGTCAATACAAGCAAGTCGAAAATAATGGTGTTTAGAAATGGTGGAAGGCTGTCGCAGAGTGATAAATGGTACTAAAACGCTGGAAGAGCTGGAAGTGGTCTATGATTATAAATATCTTGGGGTGGTATTAACTCCAAGGATGACGTTCACGAAACACATTCAAACACGGAATGCGGTTGCCAAAAGTGCTATTAATGCCACTTGGAAAAACTTCTTGAAAAGAAACGACATAACACTTAAACAAAAATATAGCTTATATATGTCAGTGAGCAGATCTGTTCCAACGTATGCTGGCCAAATTTGGGGATATGGACATTTCGAATCAGTTGATGAACTACAACGCTTCTTTCTAAAATTAGTACTTAATTTGCCCGAAACCACACCAAATTATGCACTTTACATAGAAACTGGTCTAGAACAAAGCCATTTATATACATTTCAACTTCATATGAGCTACGTACTAAAAACACTTTTCATGTATTCGAGGGATAGATTACCACACACCCAGAGAAGGAATATGATCAACTCAAACATGTTTTAAGAGCAAAATATAATTTTTGGGTGGTGACCATGTAACATGGTTTTCACAACCATGTTATTTTCTCGGAAATCATGTACCTGATTTCGGCAATCAGGTTATATTTGACGAGAAAACAACATTTTAGTGACAAACATGTTACATGGTCACCATACAAAAATAACATTTTGCTCTTGAAACATGTTTGAGGTGATCATATTCCTTCTCTGGGTGCACCAACTAACTTTAATAACAATTAGAAAAAAATTTCCTGGGTTAAATATATAATGGGAAAAATAAACGAGCTGGGTGTGCAGCCATTGGGGGAGGATATGACGCAAGAAGAATGGTCTGGTATGGTCAACATATTGGTGGATAAAATATCACGGGCTAACAAGGAACAATCGTTACAAAAAGCACTACAGAGTCAGTCCAGATACTACGAGTACAAAAATCTTGATTTATCAAGGGGAACTTTATATTTAAACTCAAAATTTAATGTGAAACAGATTAGGTGGATATTCAAAGCACGTGTAGATCTAATTTACCTAAATGCCAACCTGAAAATTCTAAATCTGAGTGACACAGACCGATGTATTTTATGTAACTTAGGTAAGAAGGAGACAATATACCACTTCCTAGGAATATGTCCCATATTAGGAAGCCATCGATTACAGGTTTTTAACAAACTGGCATTGACTGAGACTGAAGTTGCCGACATTTTGGATGGAAGAGAGATAGATGATTGGCCCAAACTTATAAAATATATAACAAGTGCATTTCAATACCGCAAGTTAACCATTTCGCTACCGATGTCCACTTAGAAGGACATTCGAAAAAGAAACCAAATTCTATTTTCCCACTTAGTTTCGATTTATTTCTCGATGTTATTTTAAAGTATAGGCTTTAATCTAAATAAGCTATAAATATTTTCCATATTGGTGAGCACTAAAATAAATTTTTATAAACTTCTTTAACAATAAACGAAAAATACGAAATTTTGAGACAATTTTTCTACTGTATGTTTCTAGTAAATGTACATTTATACAAAAACTATAGCTGATACTCTTTCGGGTTCTTTTTTGTATTTTTTCTCCCACTTTGGAAGATATTGTTGGCCAAATAGCGCTCATTTTCGTAAGGCCATTCGGTCGCAATTCAAGAATCAAGTTTTCAGAACAAGCTGATATAGCTCTTGAAGTATTTGAGGTAAGTTCTCCAAATGACAATTTTTGTTCTACATGCTGTTAGTATAAGTAAAAACAGAAGAAAAATTAAAGCTTTTAACATAAGGTTTATTTCGGTAGTGAAAGGGTTAATAATTACTGAATATGTTTAAAAATTAATTTAAAATAATATGAATAAATCCCTTAAAATCAATAAATATGTATATATATATGTATAAACCGGCTGACGACATATTGTCATAGGCGTATATCTTTGTATCAATTGCTAGCAAATTTTTTCGAATAACTTATAAACATTTATAATTGAAATAAAGATACCACTACTACTACTACTACTCCGCTATTAAAAACACGTCCGTTCAGTTCGACGGTTGAAAGCAGAATTGACCTTAGTCAATTCAAATCACTTGACTATAAGGACAACACGACTCCATTGAAAAGTTTATCGAATTCGTGACAAGGAAACAAATTTGATATCAGACATATGCGTCTTCTATGCTAAGCAAAATTCTGATTCGTATTTCAAGGAATATTTTTTTTTCTGTGTACTGACAAATTGAATTTTGATTTTTATACCCTCCACCATAGGATGGGGGTATATTAACTTTGTCATTCCGTTTGTAACACATCGAAATATTGCTCTAAGACCCCATAAAGTATATATATTCTGGGTCGTGGTGAAATTCTGAGTCGATCTAAGCATGTCCGTCCGTCCGTCCGTCTGTCCGTCCGTCCGTCTGTCCGGCTGTCCGGCTGTCCGTCCGTCTGTGGAAATCACGCTAACTTCCGAACGAAACAAGCTATCGACTTGAAACTTGGCACAAGTAGTTGTTATTGATGTAGGTCGGATGGTAATGAAAATGGGCCATATCGGACCACGTTTACGTATAGCCCCCATATAAACCGATCCACAAATTTGGCTTAGGGAGCCTCCCGGAGCAGCAAAATTCATCCGTTCCGGTTGAAATTTGGTACGTGGTCTTAGTATACGGTCTCTAACAACCATGCAAAAATTGGTCCATATCGGTCCATAATTATATATAGCCCCCATATAAACCGATCCCCAGATTTGACCTCCGGAGCCTCTTGGAGGGGCAAAATTCATCCGATCCGATTGAAATTTGGTACCTGATGTTAGTATATGGTCTCTAACAACCATGCAAAAATTGGTCCATATCGGTCCATAATTATATATAGCCCCCATATAAACCGATCCCCAGATTTGACCTCCGGAGACTTTTGGAGGGGCAAAATTCATCCGATACGGTTGAAATTTGGTACCTGATGTTAGTATACGGCCTCCAACAACCATGCAAAAATTGGTCCATATCGGTCCATAATTATTTATAGCCCCCATATAAACCGATCCCCAGATTTGACCTCCGGAGCCTCTTGGAGGGGCAAAATTCATCCGATCCGGTTGAAATTTGGTACCTGATGTTAGTTTACGGCCTCTAATAACCATGCAAAAATTGGTCCATATCGGTCCATAATTATATATAGCCCCCATATAAACCGATCCCCAGATTTGACCTCCGGAGCCTCTTGGAAGAGCAAAATTCATCCGATCCAGTTGAAATTTGGTACATGGTGTTAGTATATGGTCTCTAACAACCATGCAAAAATTGGTCCATATCGGTCCATAATTATATATAGTTCCCATATAAACCGTCCCCAGATTTGACGTCCGGAACCTCTTGGAGGAGTAAAAGTCATACGATACGGTTGAAATTTGGTACATTTTGTCAATATATGGCCTCTAACAGCCATGTAAAAATTGGTCCATATCGGTCTTTAGTTATATATAGCCGATGACTTATTACACAAAAATTGGTCCATATCGCCAAAAATAATCTACCAAAACTTTTTTTCCATAGAAAATTTTGTCAAATTTTATTACTATAGAAAGTTTTGTCAAAATTTCATTTCTATAGAAAGTTTTGTCAAAAGTTTATTTCTATACAAATGTTTGTCAAAATTTTATTTCCATAGAAAATTTTGTAAAATTTTATTTCTATAGAAAATTTTGTAATCTACCAAAACTTTATTTCCATAGAAAATTTTGTCAAATTTTATTACTATAGAAAGTTTTGTTAAAATTTCATTTCTATAGAAAGTTTTGTCAAAAGTTTATTTCTATAGAAATGTTTGTCAAAATTTTATTTCTATAGAAAATTTTGTAAAAAATTTATTTCTGTAGAAAATTTTGTCAACATTTTATTTCTATACAAAATTTTGTCAAAATTTTATTTCTATACAAAATTTTGTCAACATTATATTTCTATAGAAATTTTTGTCAAAATTGTATTGCTATAGAAAATTTTGTCAACATTTTACTTCCATAGAAAATTTTGTCAACATTTTATTTCTATAGAAAATTTTGTCAAGTTTTTATTTCTATAGAAAAATTTGTCAAATTTTTATTTCTATAGAAAATTTTGTCAAAATTGTATTTCTATAGAAAATTTTGTCAAGGTTTCATTTCTATTGAAAATTTTGTCAACATTTTATTTCTATAGAAAATTTTGTCAAACTAGATTATATACGTATTTAATCGGCCTTTTTTTGTTTAATATATACCCCGTATGTGCTAACTTACAATTTAGAAGACAGTGTTAAAAAGTTTTAAGATACCTTGCCATCGGCAAGTGTTATCGCAACCCAAGTAATTCGATTGTGGATGACAGCCTTTAGTAGAAGTTCCTACGCAATCCATGGTGGAGGGTACATAAGATTCGGCCTGGCCGAACTTACGGCCGTATATACTTGTTTTTATTGAAGTATTTTACCACCATAAGCTGAGTACTATGTTCAGTTTTCAAGCTGAAAACCAGCTTTTTTCACGGTTACTTTTCTTAATTAATTAATTTAGAAATATAAAATGATTATCAATCAATTCATTGGATCTTTTCCATCCATTATTTGATAAGACTTGATAAAAATATAATTGTCTTCATAAATATTTTTGTACTTTTAATTTAGTGTTTTGGTGAAAAAACCGAACATAGTACTCACCTATAGGAGGGGAAATATTGGACTGAAAATCCATAAAGTATATAAATTCTAGCCACCGGTGAAATTCTGAGTCAATCAGGCCATGTCCGTCCATGTGTCGGTCTGTTGAAATCACGCCAACTTTCGAATGATTTGAGATATTTGGTTCAACTTAGAAAACTAACATCAACAGAATTGACTTCTGTAGCTTACTGACGATTTATTCTTAACCCGATCTGCCTGAAATTCTATAACTAATGTCGGTATTCAACCTCAACTACACACGAATTGATCCATATCGTTTCATAATAAAATACAGCCTTCATATAGACAAAGGTTAATATTGGTCTCTAATTGGTTAGTAGAATTTGGTACTAAATACGCGGTCAAGGCCTCAGTAAACCGTTTGTTACTAATAAATGAGCCCTTTAAATATATAATGCCAACGACAAGCCTCTCTATTTGTCTGTTGCTTTTGTGCAAAGGGAACGAGACAAAATAACATAAAGCAACAACAATCTTCCTTGATGTCTTCTAAATGCGTAATGTGCATTTCATGTTCAGAGCGATATTCATGCAACAAGTAATGCAACAATTCAAAACTTCTTACATGACAATGGAAAAATGTCAAATGGAAGAAAAGCCTTCAATTAGCGGTTTTCCTTGTGGAAATACATTCTTAATCTCCATCTGAAACATGCGTTATGCACTGCTCCCAGAATGTACGTGACATTTCCTAAATCATATTTCGTTAGATTTTTTTGTACTCATAACTCTTGCAACCGAAGTTGGCTTTTGATGGACATGCATTTGATGCACTCTCGTTACAATGGTGACTAGTGTGGATGCAATACATGCAAATTTGTCCTAGTCGCAAATACCGATTAAATTGTTGACGTTTTATTACAAAGTTCCACAACGGCACATGCCAAAGCATCACTCAATGAACGAAGGTATGAACTGCGTAGAGTTCTTGTTTGAGATTTCAATTGGTCTAAAGTGGCCTTAACAAATGCATTCAATTTGTCATGCACGCAACCAAAAAGGAATGTAAACATTTCATGTAAATCGCCCGTAGCATTGAGATACCTTGCCATTACTGAGGACAACGTTAAATACACATAGAGAAAAAATCATTTGCATATATTTTTACAAAGAAAAACATTTAATTCATTTTCGTTTTTAATTCATACATACAAAAAATTATCACCAACATTTTTTCAATTAAACACTTAATTGAATTTGGAAACGGATTCAATTAGTGTGTTATTTGATTAAATTAATTATTTAATCAAATCCGAATAAAATCCAATTAAAGACATGATTGATATTTGTTACGTTTCCAATTAAAATATTAATTGATTCAATCAATTCGGAAATAATTTTCAATTATAAACGTGATTGAAAATTGTTCCGTTTCCAATGAAGCATGTGAGTGATTCAATCACCTTTGTAATTGAAATTGAATAGTTTTCAGCTATGGAGAGAAAGAGCAAAGAGAACAAGAGAATGTGCATTTTTTCAACAACACGTGATGGAGAGATCAGTCTGTGGATGTAACTCGTAATGAGCGATTGGGTTTTTGTTTTTCGCGTTAATTGAAAAATATGATTGGCGACATTCTGTCTGCTGCGTTCGAAATGTGTTCATAAATATTTTGAATACAAGGGTCGAACAAAATAAAGTGTGCAACAGGGAACTGCAACCGGTGGCTTTTTTCGTATTGAAATCTTACCCACAAAATGCTGGTGGCAGTGATAAAGACACCAATTACCGTGCGATCTCTTACATTCATACAAATGTAAGAAAAAAACACCACCAGTATATACCCATGTTCGTTTGCAGTATTTTGCGGTGTTAAACCAATCGGCATCGTAGCAATGCTCGGTAAACAAAGAACGAGTGTGGTAGTATACATACACATAAGTGTGATTGCACTCAACAACAACTACCAACAGTTGGCATTAGCTTAAGAGAATTGAGAGAGTACCAAAGAAGAGAATACCAAACTGCTGAGATATGACCCGCTTGTTCGGCAAATAGCTATTGTCGCTTTTTCCCTGCTTATATAAGCACTCCACATGTGCAGGCGGTTATTTTGGTATAGAATAATGATTTCAAAAAGTACTAAAGACCCCTTTTCTAAATGCATATAATGCACCATTTCGTTTCACCCAATTCAGCACCATAAAGTAATCTATTAAATAGTCGATAAACTATATTGGGCATTACCAGTTGAGGATGAAATCTATAAGCAAGACCCTGTTACTCTCACAGAAAAAAAAATGAGAGAAATTAAAAAAGTGATCATTTAATTTCGGTATCTAAAAGTAATGTACGAAATAGTTTGCCGAGCAAAATTAAACAAAACACATAAGTATTTATGTTCTTAATTTGGTTTTGGTGCTTACGCGTAATGCATAGAAAGATATTATGCTTGTCCTAATCGTAAAGAGATGTTAAAGAACAAAAAAGCGAAGTATCGCTATAACACGTCAAATGATTTGTTCAGTTGTTCTCTTGGTTTCAATGCGTTTGGCTGAATATGGAGTGCTTATGGTGATTCAAAAGGAAAGAAATTCAAAAATGTAAGTTAAAAAATTAATTATAATTCTATTACATATCTGTTGTATTTATGTATTTCATATTTATATTCTAATTTCAGAAGCGGCTTCTACATTTCCTAGCAGCAATGGACCTAGAACCTAGGAGAAGGACCAATTTAATAGTAAAACCGTCTTTACACCAACATTAACACCTTTTCTTTTTATTTGTATAATCTTGACGTAATTTTGTTATTTATATATTAAAAAACTATTTAATAAAAAAGCCTTGATTAAAAACAATAAAATTAATTTTCAGAATAAACCAGCAAATTGGGTATAGATGTAAAGTGCTTATTTGGCTACCACATATTCACCACCCTTTTCTGTCAGTAACTTTCAGCTACCAAATGGGGGGTTATCGATAATGCAGAGAATAGTCTATTGGTTATTTTGAGCGACATCTCCTTGTTAAATTCTCCGCTCAAATACAAGGGCGGTAGTCAGGATTATAACTAGGGCTGTTTACGAATAGGTAGCCATATAAGTAAGCATTAACTACTTACCCGAACAAGCGGGTCACGACTGAAATCATACTCACGCACACTCACGCAATATATTTTTTGGTAGGACTCACGCACACTCACGAAAATAAAATTTGTACTCACGCACACTCACGCTCGAAAACGTCGTGACTCACGAAAAATATCGTGACTCACGAATAATTTTATGATTAATTGACCTTACCGAAGTGTCTGAAAACATGAGCATTATTAAAATCGAGAGTTTTATTAAAAGGCCGGTATGCACCTCTAGCGAAAAATTTCATTCCCATAAGAAATGCATTGCTATTTATGCTAACGAAATTTTCGGTAGCGTTCAATTTCGTAAGCTGGTACGCACCTCTAATGAAAATAACAGGGTTGTCAAAAGCATATTTTGGCAGCAATCATTTAATTTATTACTATCATTGTGTGCGTAAAAGTTTTAAAAGGTGTGTAAATAATAAACAATTTATTTGAGGAATATTTGGAACATATATTAACAATTTTTAAAAGCGATTAGCTGGTTTAAAATTTGTGTACACAGCCCTGTTTTTTTTTTGTAGACTTAAATAAATTTTTGCTACCGAAAATTTCGCTAGAGGTACATACCGGCCTAAACTTTTAACATCCCAGGTGTCACTACCCTGCCAATATTTTTTGAATTTGGGGGCGCTTCTGAGAATCCCCACTACGTCGAAAACAATCATATACGACTCAAAAACTCGTCGGAAAAGCGCCGTCACTATTGAGAAGTTGTACCACGCCAAGTTACTACGAAAAAGTAAAAGGTAACCAATTTGAGTGATTGTTGTATTACGTTTTTTTTTTCGAGAGACCAACACTCATACTAACAACCATCGACAGTCGTCGGTTGCCTTGGGAATTAATTTTTGAAATTCATTTTACCAAATAGTGTTGCGGTAGATCGCAGCCGTTCTCTGGTGTGCAACAACGTATGGCCATGCGGTAGGTTAGGTTAGGTTAGGTTAGGTTATGTGGCAGCCCAATGTATCAGGCTCACTTAGACTATTCAGTCCATTGTGATACCACAGTGGTGAACTTCTCTCTTATCACTGAGTGCTGCCCGATTCCATGTTAAGCTCAATGATAAGGGACCTCCTTTTATAGCCGAGTCCGAACGGCGTTCCACATTCCAGTGAAACCACTTAGAGAAGCTTTGAAACCCTCAGAAATGTCACCAGCATTACTGAGGTGGGATAATCCACCGCTGAAAAACTTTTTGGTGTTCGGTCGTAGCAGGAATCGAACCCACGACCTTGTGTATGCAAGGCGGGCATGCTAACCATTGCACCACGGTGGCTCCCGGTAAAGGAATGCATTTGGAATTACCTGTGTTTGTGTTTTGCGGTTTTGTAAACATACACTGATAGAAAAATGTTTCGTACTATTAACGAACGGGCTTCGTTGATTATTTTTCGTTAATATTACGAAATTTTTCGTTATAAGAACGAAAGTGATCGTTAATAGAATGAAATCAATCGTTAAAAGACAATTTTGTGTTTTGGTTTTTCGTTATATTAATGAAACACGTTTCGTTAATATTACGAATATTAACTTTTTATTTTTTCAAGAATTAGAATAAAAACATTTTCCAAGATGAACTTATTACAATCATTTGCACATAGAGAGTAACTTTTGGAAACTTTTAGCCCTTAAAACAGTCTTTTTATATACTCCAAACTGGAATTGAAAATTTCATTTATAAAACGAAAGCGATCGTTAATATAATGATATGGATCGTTAAAACATAAATTTTAAATTGATATATTTCGTCATATTAATGAAATGTGTTCGTTAATAATACGAAAGGGAGTTTGAGTATTTCTGCCTCTCCTTACTCTCTCTCTCTCCATACTCTCTCTAATACGTCTGTAGCGTCTATGTAATTTGTACATATACATGTAAACATGGCAACAACCACATGTTTGCGTGTTCATGTTGAAAAACAAACGGTAGAACTGAAAACTTTTCTGATGGGCAAACCTTAACAACATTTACGTTCCTTTCGCTGAAGAGTGCACAGGCTCATTAAAGTTTCGTTGTGAATAATAAACATAGATGATAGGTGAGTTAAATTTGTGTTTTTTGTATGTTATATTCGCAAGAAATTTAGTGTAAATTTTTAATCTTTAGTGAAAATTCCCCGGGAGAGTGAACTTTCAGATGAAGAAGGCGGAATATTTACCGTAATGAACCTTGGTTGCAAAAACATTGGATAAATTGACACGGCGATACGATTATCATTTTTGGTCTTATAAATAAGAGGCTAATTTTTTTAAGCGAAAGTCACAATATATGATTATTAAATTACTTAATTTATCAATAAATATTATTTCCTACTGTATATAAATCATATTTCAAAGATTTTAACAAAAAATAATACACTACCAATGACTACCCTCAAATGCAATAATTGGTTGGATTTCATTAATAAAGGGTGATTTGTTAAGAGCTTGATAACTTTTTTAAAAAAAAAAACGCATAAAATTTGCAAAATCTCATCGGTTCTTTATTTGAAACGTTAGATTGGTCCATGACATTTACTTTTTGAAGATAATTTCATTTAAATGTTGACCGCGGCTGCGTCTTAGGTGGTCCATTCGGAAAGTCCAATTTTGGGCAACTTTTTCGAGCATTTCGGCCGGAATAGCCCGAATTTCTTCGGAAATGTTGTCTTCCAAAGCTGGAAGAGTTGCTGGCTTATTTCTGTAGACTTTAGACTTGACGTAGCCCCACAAAAAATAGTCTAAAGGCGTCAAATCGCATGATCTTGGTGGCCAACTTACCGGTCCATTTCTTGAGATGAATTGTTCTCCGAAGTTTTCCCTCAAAATGGCCATAGAATCGCGAGCTGTGTGGCATGTAGCGCCATCTTGTTGAAACCACATGTCAACCAAGTTCAGTTCTTCCATTTTTGGCAACAAAAAATTTGTTAGCATCGAACGATAGCGATCGCCATTCACCGTAACGTTGCGTCCAACAGCATCTTTGAAAAAATACGGTCCAATGATTCCACCAGCGTACAAACCACACCAAACAGTGCATTTTTCGGGATGCATGGGCAGTTCTTGAACGGCTTCTGGTTGCTCTTCACTCCAAATGCGGCAATTTTGCTTATTTACGTAGCCATTCAACCAGAAATGAGCCTCATCGCTGAACAAAATTTGTCGATAAAAAAGCGGATTTTCTGCCACTGATTTTGGTAATAAAATTCAATGATTTGCAAGCGTTGCTCGTTAGTAAGTCTATTCATGATGAAATGTCAAAGCATACTGAGCATCTTTCTCTTTGACACCATGTCTGAAATCCCACGTGATCTGTCAAATACTAATGCATGAAAATCCTAACCTCAAAAGAATCACCCTTTATAACGTGTGTGTTCATTTATACAACGTTCGCCTTTCACTCATACAATGAAAAAACTGGGTTCATACAATGAATGATTTTCATTCATACAACGTATAAGCTGCATCCATACAATGAATAAATGTTATTCATACAAAGAATAATATTCGTTAATACAACGAAAAGGCTACGTAACAGCAACGTAATTATTCGTTAATACTACGAAATGTATTCCATAAAGGGTTTCGTAAATATAATGTAAAATTACGTAGTTATAACAAAATGTTACGTTGGCTGGCTTTTAATGAAGAATTTCGTTAATACAACGTAGAAATTCATCGTATTAAATAACGAAACGTTTTCTACTAGTGTAGAACACAATCTAAACTTATTAAAGGTAAGCAATTGTGAAATGTGAATACAGTTTCCATTGCAGCCTGTTAATATTAAACAGACTAAAATAATATATTTTTTTTTCACTTCCTTTAGTGATCAATTTTATTTCGTCAAATTGGGCAATCCATCATTTTAATAAAAAATCATCAAGTAAAGGGTGATTTGTTAAGAGCTTGATAACTTTTTTTAAAAAAAAAACGCATAAAATTTGCAAAATCTCATCGGTTCTTTATTTGAAACGTTAGATTGGTCCATGACATTTACTTTTTGAAGATAATTTCATTTAAATGTTGACCGCGGCTGCGTCTTAGGTGGTCCATTCGGAAAGTCCAATTTTGGGCAACTTTTTCGAGCATTTCGGCCGGAATAGCCCGAATTTCTTCGGAAATGTTGTCTTCCAAAGCTGGAATAGTTGCTGGCTTATTTCTGTAGACTTTAGACTTGACGTAGCCCCACAAAAAATAGTCTAAAGGCGTCAAATCGCATGATCTTGGTGGCCAACTTACCGGTCCATTTCTTGAGATGAATTGTTCTCCGAAGTTTTCCCTCAAAATGGCCATAGAATCGCGAGCTGTGTGGCATGTAGCGCCATCTTGTTGAAACCACATGTCAACCAAGTTCAGTTCTTCCATTTTTGGCAACAAAAAGTTTGTTAGCATCGAACGATAGCGATCGCCATTCACCGTAACGTTGCGTCCAACAGCATCTTTGAAAAAATACGGTCCAATGATTCCACCAGCGTACAAACCACACCAAACAGTGCATTTTTCGGGATGCATGGGCAGTTCTTGAACGGCTTCTGGTTGCTCTTCACTCCAAATGCGGCAATTTTGCTTATTTACGTAGCCATTCAACCAGAAATGAGCCTCATCGCTGAACAAAATTTGTCGATAAAAAAGCGGATTTTCTGCCAACTTTTCTAGGGCCCATTCACTGAAAATTCGACGTTGTGGCTCGTTAGTAAGTCTATTCATGATGAAATGTCAAAGCATACTGAGCATCTTTCTCTTTGACACCATGTCTGAAATCCCACGTGATCTGTCAAATACTAATGCATGAAAATCCTAACCTCAAAAGAATCACCCTTTATAAGAATAGTTTTGCAATCAAAAGGTGTGTTATCGTATTAATCTTTTAAAGATTTTCCAATTGATAATTGTTGATAAAAACGAGCTCGAGGTATTTATTTTAATAAAATTGTAAACTTTTTTTACTCCTAGTTTTCTTAAAACTAAGAGCGGTATGGGTTCGTTGGAAGATTCACCTTAAAGTTGCGAAGTAGCGTTGGCATTAAATTGCATTTTTGTTTTACCTGTGTTTTCAGTTTGAACCCAAGTGGAGAGCAGCATATCTGATATATAACCTAATGAGCAGCAATATAATCCCAAAGGTAAAACATTTCTTTCTTTTGGATTTAAAAATATGAAAAATATCCGAAAATAATAAAAATATGTATTTTCCATTTATATTTTTTATTTTCAGAATTTACAAAGCATCATCAATATGGAATAATACCAAATGTTACATTGCTTTGCTATTATTTTTATCTCTGATTTCAATGTGTGGAAATTGTCTAAAGCACGGTTGAAAAAGACTGTTTGTCATATGTTTGGCTATAAACATTATATGTTTGGAACACAAATTTTTAAACACAATATTTTTGAGTGCAAGCATATAATGTTCATAAACTAGCATAACATGTTTGGGACATATATGTTAATATGTTAGAACATATTATGTTTGGGACATAAAATGTTTTTAAATATAATATGCTTGGATGCAAACATATATTAATTTAGAAATAGCCTATAAACATATATGTGTTTAGTAGCTTGGAGCGCTATTTAACTGGGAGCGATATTGAATTAAGTTGGTGGTTGTTGCTTGTTATTACAAAATTAACATTTTATTTTTCCTTGGGCAATTGATCAGCTACTTCTTTGATCCTTACAAACTGTGTGGTCCGCTGTTCGAATCCCCGTCCGGCAAAAGGTAAAATTAAAATAAAAAAAATCATAAAATTGAATAATTTCTTCTACAATGTTTGTATTACAGAAAAAGGTGCTAAGAACTAAAAAATCTCGTGAAAGTGAGAAAGATGTCGGGGAATATACAATTGGGCAGAAACAAAATTTTGAGCATTCAGGTCGAAAACCTATGTTGTTAGCACCTATATTACCTGTTTATTTTCATAATTCATTATTATTGTAAATATATAAATAAATAAATAAAATTTTGAGCACAATATTGTTTGGGAGAATTTTTTTTAAGCATATAATATTTTTGGGTGCAAAATGCTTCCAAACATATTATATGGTCACATAATAACATATTGTTTTTTGGAAGACAACATTATTGAATTTGGATGCAAAAATACAAAATGTTTGGAACTTAGACTACCCAAACATATATTGTTTAGACCAATATGCTTTCAAACATATTATATATTAGTAGAGATCAAACATATAAATGTTTGGGCAATACCCAAAAATGTATATGCTTGAAGCAAAATATGTTTGGGAGTATATGTTACAGAAGCGATTTTTTGTAAGAGTGAGGAAGTTTTACTAAAATTAAATTAAAGGCAAATGAAGATTATAACTAAGGAACTAAGAATCCAGGTAATATTTAACCAAATTAACTTTTAATTGAACAAAAATTAGTTCTAAATATTCTGTTTACTTTCAGAAAAACTTATTTAGCTTACAAAAATGTTCCATGTTCACCGTCCAAAGATACCATTTTACTTTTGAAACATGTTTGAGGTGATCATATTCCTTCTCTTGGTGTTCAAATTCCAAAAATAATTGAAATATTAAATATTTTTTTTTGCAACAGTGTGTACGCATGTATACTTTGCAAAATACTTAACAAAATATATTTTAAAATCCTATTGTCAAAACACTTTCTTGACATACTGTATTTTCTTTTATTTCAAATAAAACTAAATAAGATTACAGTTCAATAACAAAATTAATTGATTTCGTGACAAAAGTCAATTGAATTTTCAATTGAAAATCGTGTTGGTTTTCAATTAAAATGGGCGATTGAAGAAAATTTTTCCACAAATCTACCGAATTAAAACAATCCCTAATAAAATTGACAAACAAAATTTTCTTCTGTTGGTTAAGCTACTCCTGTAGTTTAGTCAACGCATGGTTTTAAGCTGAAATCAAAACAACTATAAAAATATAATTTCTATAGAAAATTGTATCCAAATGTTAATTCTTATTGCTTTGATTTCAGCCCATGCGTTGACTAAACTATAAGACTGCTTAACCAACAAAGAGAAAATTTTGTCAGAATTTTATTCCTATAGAAAATTTTGTCAAAATACTTTTCCTATATAAAATTTTATTTCTATAGAAAATTTTGTCAAAATTTTATTTCTATGGAAAAATTTGTCAAAATTTTATTGCTAGAGAAAATTTTGCCAAAATTTTATTTCTATAGAAAATTTGTCTATAGAAATTCTATATACATTTTATCTCTACCAATATACCAAACAGTAAAAAATCTACCGTTTTTGGTATAATTCTACCAATTTTGGCAACCGTGTTACGCAGTCGCCTGACCTAAATCCCATAGAGAACTATCTTCTTCTACTATATAAAAATAAGTCGTGTTTTCCTTCCTGATGCAATAACTCCGATTTCCACGGTTTCGTTGGAAAGGTCTCGGGATCCGTGAGGTTTATAGCAAAGAAAATTCAAGAAAAGTTTCAACGGAAAAGCGGGAAAATCATTTTTATATACAGCGCCATCTCTGATGCAACTCCAGAACGCACGAACCGATTTCCAGGGGTTTGCATTCGTTGGAAAACTCTCGGGCTCTGTGAAGTTTATAGCAAAGATAATTCAAGAAAATTTCAACGGAAATGCTGAAAATCTTTTTTTACATACAGCGCACTTTACAAAAATTTATAATTTGAATTCATCGCAGTTGCTTTTGTTATAAAATAATTTTATTTTTTAACATGAAAAATGTTCGAAGAACGTAGAGGGTAATCATGTGGTGAAAATTTTTCAAAATTGGGCCAGTTTTCCAAAATTGGGCAAAAGTTCTCCGATTTGGGTGAAATTTCCAAGGAAGGTTAGGGGTGATGTCTAGACAAAGACCAGCTACTTTATTTTTCGATGGGAAGGTCCCCCTTCCATCCAAATATTAAAAAATCCTTGCCTGACTTTTTGAAAATTGGAACAATATTATCCGATTTGCTTGAAATTTTCAGGGAAAGTTGAAGGAGGCATCTAGCTACTTTATTTTTCGATATTTGGTCGAGGAGGGGGCCTCCTCTTAGTCCCACTTTTTTAAAGTACAGTGAAAAAACTAAAATTTGTCGACTTACAGAAATTTTACGGAGAACTTGGGAGAGATTATGAAATTTATATGAGGTACATATATGATTTTTTAATATTTGGATGGGAAGGTCCCCCTTCCATCCAAATATTAAAAAATCCTTGCCTGACTTTTTGAAAATTGGAACAATATTATCCGATTTGCTTGAAATTTTCAGGGAAGGTTGAAGGAGGCATCTAGCTACTTTATTTTTCGATATTTGGTCGAGGAGAGGGCCTCCTCTTAGTCCCACTTTTTTAAAGTACAGTGAAAAAACTAAAATTTGTCGACTTACAGAAATTTTACGGAGAACTTGGGAGAGATTATGAAATTTATATGAGGTACATATATGATTTTGTAATATTTGGTCGGGAAAAAATAAAAGGGCACAGGGAGACCTCCTTTCTCCTCAGGTCCATACCGTGAAACAATTAAACTTTTCCAATTTACTTGAAATTTACAAAGGCTGTAGGGGAAGGTTATGAAATCAATATGGTGTACTTGATTTTTGGGTATTTGGAAGGGAACCTTCTCTTTGTCCTACACTATGAAACTTGAAGGAAAGTTTACAGATTTTGTAGGAATTCGCAGAGAAAAATAACAAAAAAAATAAAGCAATATCTATCTTGAAATATCTTGAAATTGGGAGAAGATGATTAAATTTATACAGGGTACATGATTTTTCGATGTCTGGTTGGATATGGGGAATAGTGAAGTTGGGTAGTTTGTGAAATGAATATAGGGTACGTGAATTTACGAATCTGGTTGGGGAGGAGCAAAGGAGGGTGGTTCCCTTTTGTCCGATTTTTTGAAAATAGAAAGTATAGGACTGTTGATAAATGGGAACTCTGTACATAATTTTATGATTTTTCCACAGGTTCCTGCCAGGCTTTTTTAAGTAAAAAACTTAAATTTACATGAAGTTGACAAGCAACGTAGAGGGTGCTTCATTTTCCGGTATATGTTTGGGAAAAGCATGTTCTCCGTGTCCAACACTTTAACAAATGTTAATATGGTCAATTTTTAAGCCCTGCTTCGACCGAACACCAAAAGTTTTTTTTTACATAGATTCCAGATATGCACGCAAAAAAATAATTCTTTCCTCCCAAACGAAATTTTAGACAAACAAAGTTCGTTTCTCATTTGCTTTTCGTTGAAACGAAGTGTATTTGGAAGAAAAGTATACACATTTTGTGATAAACGTTTATTCTTTTCCAGGATGTAAAAACAATTTCATAAAAATTAACTCACAAAAAAAAAATTCTGGCTAATTGCATTTTCCCTCACATCTTTCTCACTTCCACGAAGTTTTTTAGTTCTTAGCACCTTTTTCTGTAATACAAACAATGTAGAAGAAATTATACGATTTTATAAATGTTTAATTTTTTTACCTTTCGCCTGGACGGCGAATCGAACCGCGGACCATGCAATTTGTAAGCCAACACACTATCCACTGAGCTATGTAGCCGTTATTGACGTCAATAGACAATTACCCATATAAGTTATATTTATACAGCATAGCCTGCGGCGCCCACGAGCCGATTAAACAAAGTTTATTTAACAGAAAAATACATTTAGTTGGGCACCGTGGAGCAGTGGTTGCTACGTCCGACTTGCATGCCAAGGGTCGTGGGTTCGATCCCTGCTTCGACCAAAGTTTTTTTTTACATATATTCCAGATATGGTCGGAAGATTCCGAAAAAATGTTCAACATTACATTCTACTATATTAAATTTTTACTATGAACTTTAAAATGTGTCTTATTAAAGACCTAAAGTCAGAAAAGAACAGTGTTTGAGATAAACGAAATGGACTGTGTTTTTGGTTCAAAAATAAATTTTTTATTGAAAAAATAAAAATTTTGAAACAAACGATTTTTTTGGGTGATAAAGTGTATACTTTTCGAAGCAATTCAAAAAACTCTAACAAAAGAAAAACGTTTTCGGTACACGTTTTCCAAACGTTTTTTTTCTTTGCGTGTGTTCGGAAGATTCCTAAACGATGTTCAACATTACATACTACTATATTAAAATTTGACTATGAACTGTAAAATGTGTCTTATTAAAGACTTAAAGTCAGAAAAGAACAGTGCTTATAAACGAAATGGACTGTGTTGTTGGTTCAAAAATATTTTTTTTTTATTGAAAAAATAAAAATTTTGTAGCAAACGAATTTTTTTTTGTGATAAAGGTTTAAAATTTTCGAAGAAATTAAAAAAAACTCTAACAAAAGAAAAACGTTTTCGGTACACGTTTTCCAAACGTTTTTTATACCCTGCGCCACACTGTGGAATTAGAAAACATAAATAATGCTCAAAAATATTATACTTACCTATACTTCGCTATATTCACTGAATTCATTTAGTTTTCGTCATCTTATCCCAAACTATTGTTATTAACAAGCCGCATAAAAAACTAAACTACCAAGGCGACGAATTACAATTGGTCACAACGTTTACATATCATATGTTACAGCGTTGTGATAGTTAATACAACAATAATACCGGATGTAAATGATTTGATACAAAGTGGTACCAAAATTAAAAGGTAACGTGAATCAATTTATTAATACCATACGGTAGTGGTCACATACCGCCTTTTTTCTACCAGTGTAGAATATAGATAGATGATCCACTTCTCTCCGGGAAAAAATGTGTCAGTTCCAAAAATTAATTTTCTGACATTTCGTTTTGATTTGTTCGCATTTGCTTTAGTGTTGTTCGTAAAGAGCAATGCTGCTCAAAATTAAATTTCGTATTTTAGCGGTTTTGGCAACAATTTTTTGTTCAGCTATGAACTTTTAATATATTAATTTATTTGTATATCCTCTGGTGCATCATAAATGTTCTAATTTTGTGTAAAATTGGCAAACTACAAAAAGGAAAACGAAAGAGAATACGCTTACATTCTCTTTCGTTTTCCTTTTCACTTATTTTCTTCGTTCATTCTTAATCTTCGGAACAGTCAAACATCGTTTGACACCGATGGATCATATATCTATATTCTATAATCTTTGTCACAATGCCTAACCATCTTTTTTTTATCGAAAACAACAAGATTTCGTTTTAATGAACTGATGAACCAAGAGAAAATCCTAAATCCGATTTTTTTAAATGAAACATTCACGAAAGTCACGGAAATCATGGACGCCACTGGCTTCAGATTCAAATTATTAATAAAACTAGAAATAGAAAATAAAAGTAAAAACATGTCCAAATAACTTTGGAATGACTACTGCTCCAAACTAGCAATAAAAAAAGAACTAAATTTATACAAGTACTTACATTTTCAATTTTTATTTTAAAATGATTAACGCAAAAATTAAAAATGTCAAGATTTGAATAAATTAACTGCTTTGCAAAGACCCTCACTCAAGGAAGAATGTACACACATGCATCCCTTTTGGAAATTTGTAATCAAAAAGTATTACAATGTGATGGTTAGAGATGACACTTTGCCCTCTCACCCCATTTCATTTCACATTTAACCCCCCTCACATTGCGAAGGATCAAGTGATGTTACGTCGGTTAAATGTTATGTAAAATATTTTAATCGTTCTATTCCCGCACCCCTCCCTTCGAACGACATTCGGCTATTGTTTCAGTCCGCTTTATTTGTGTCGGGATTTCATTGTCGCCCAAGTGGCGTCAATTCACCCATTTGGGGTGTTACTAACACGACCCCTGTGCCGGTGGTGTGCTATAAAAATGGGGCCATGAGCACTAGATTGTATGTCATAATGACCACAGCCACCAGTGCCGCCTTTGTGTTTTGTTCTGGTAATATTCTTGGCTTGATTTATTTCGGTTTAAGTTTACATTTAACAAAACGACATAATGTTATCATGAATATTTATATTTATCCAAGAGAATTAAATGTGTACAGTGGGTTGAATTTCCAATATTGGTGTGAAGTGAATTCGACGAAAGGATAAAAAACAAGAACGTTTAATGTGAAATTTTCATTTCACTTTCATTGTGAATAGTCAAATTGATTTGAAAACTTTTATTTATTTTGTTGTAGTTGTACAGAGAAGGAGCAAACGGCGGCCGGACATATCTCCCAAAATGATTTTTGGGCGATATGTCCCAATTTTGGTTTATTTTAGTTTGCTCTTTATGTCCTCCCCCATCACGGTCATAAGCCCCATAAAAAATATGGGTGTTATGACCGTTTGAATATAAAGAATGCTTTTAAAATAAAAAAATATGTTTTTTTTATATATTTCAAAAGCTATATATGATTATTTCATATAATCCAATTTGTGGAATTTTGCAAATGTTTAATAGACAGATATGCCTCTTATTGACAAATATCGAATCCTGTTTTTATTTCGTATGCTGGAAGAAGAGGTAAAACTAGCATATCCTGGCTTCATCGTTTGTTTTAATTGCTTTTTGCTGCATAAGAATCTTTCGCTCGTGAAAAAGGTCAGTTCAAGCTCAAAGACATTTGAATTTATATATTTAAACATGAAAATACGGAAAATGTAAATTTGTCTTTTGAGCAAACCAGACAAATGCTGAATTGAATATTATCTAGACGCACAGAAAAAAAAACACGTTTGGATATGGTTGCCGCATCCATTTAATGCTTATCTAGAGTATGTAATTGTCGCGAAAACCATATATTTTGTCTTTGTAAAAATAATTTTCGATCAGAGAAAAATATATGCTGGCAATAAGCATTTAAATGGTTCTCAAATGCCGCAAACAAGTTCATTATTTAAATGATAGAATTTGAGACCATTACATGGTCGGCAAAATCATGTACCTGACCATTCAATTTATTAACTTTTTTTGCGGAAAAAAAGTATTCTTATAGGTTACGTATAGACATGTCTAGAAGCATTACATGACCAAACAGACCATGTACATTTTTTTGGCGACCATTTAATTTTTAAATTTTTTTTGCAGCGAAAATAATTTTATAAAAACATTGAGCAGGTACACACGATTTTAATTTTGCGCGTCAGTCGTGTGTTGATTGTTTCTTGGAATTGACGGAGAACACGGAATTACTGTGTTTTGTGTTAATTTATTTATTCAGAAGTGGTTTTATGTGAATACAAAAAAAGGAAAGTGTAATTGAAATAATGTACATGTTTTTTGTTCTGCATTTTGATATATGGTATCATTTATTTATAATTGCAGTTACATGATGCCTGCGTTGGTACATTTGATGGGTACGAAGTAGATATGGAATAATCACTTATTGTTGAAATTGAACCAAAATAGAGTGTGTAAAAATATATGATGTTTTCTTGCACGACATTATAAATACAAATAAACAATGATTTAATTCATAAACAAATAAAAACCAATAAATAAAGTTAATTTCCTATTTTCTTTTCTCAAGTGGCGTCCTTTTTTCGACGACGAAAAAAGTTTTTTCATAAAGATCAAAACATTTTAGGTTGTGACCATGTTCTTTTACTGGAAGAAAACCATTTTTAACGAATACCCTAACATTTCAGATCGTGACCATTGTCTTTTGATTGAAACAAAATTCTTTTCATCAATATAATAACATTTAATATGAGGACAATTTTATTTTTCTTTGAACCCTGTTCACAGAGCCAACATAATTGCAGGTGAAAATGTTACATAGTCGCCGCAAAAATAGCTTCTATCACATTATTTTGCTCTTCGAATATGATTGTGACAATCATGTTTCTTCTCTGCGTGTATTTTAAAATGAAAATTGGAAAGAGATGCGATGATCATTTTTTCAAGTACCCATCAGCAGCATGTCGATCATCTCATCTCTTTCCAATTTTCATTTTAAAATACATAATTTTCAATTCAGCATTTGTCTGGTTTTCTCAAAAGAAAAAATTTACAATTTCCGTGTTTTCATGTTTAAATATATAAATTCAAATATCTTTGAGCTTAAACTGACCTTTTTCACGAGCGAAAGTGGTCTTCGTAGTGCCGCTTTTCCATTTATGTCGTACGCTGAGAAGAAAAATGGTCAATAATTCTTATCCAACAAAAAGCAATTAAAACAAACGATGCTCGCGATTTTTTTCAAGTACCCATTAGCAGCACGTCGATTATCTCATCTCTTTCCAATTTTAATGTTTAAAACAAGATAATAAAATGAAAGTTTCAAGAATTTGAGGACGAACGGAATGTGATGAATTTAAACAAGTATATACGGCCAGGCCGAAGCTTATGAACCCTCCACCATGGATTGCGTAGAAACTTCTACTGAATTACTTGGGTTGCGGTAACACTTGCCGATGGCAAGGTATCTTAAAACTTCCTAACACCGTCTTCTAAATTACAAGGTAGTCCATACGTAGTATATATTAAACTAAAAAAGGCCGATTAATTACGTAAATAATTAAGTTTAAAGTTTCTATAGAAATAAAATTTTCACAACATTTTCTATAGAAGTAAAAATTTTCTATAGAAATAAAATTTGGAAAAAAATTTCTATAGAAATAAAATTTTGAAAAAATTTTCTATAGAAATAAAATTTTGACAAAATTTTCTATAGAAATAAAATTTTTACAAAATATTCTATAGAAATAAAATTTTGAAAAAAATTTTCTATAGAAATAAAATTTTGACAAAATTTTCTATAGAAATAACATTTTGTCAATGTTTTCCATAAAACTAAAATTTTGGTACATTATTTTTGGCTCGAGTGGCAACCTTGAATATGAACCGATATGGACCAATTTTCGTGTGATTGGGGATCGGCTATATATAACTATAGACCGTTATGGACCAATTTTGGCATGGATATTAGCGGCCTTATACTAATAACACCACGTTTCAAATTTCTACCAAGAGGCTCCGGAGATCAAATCTGGGAAAAGGTTTATATGTGGGCTATATATAATTATGGACTGATATGGGCCAATTCTTGCGTGTTTGTTATAGACCACATTCTAACACCATGTTCCAAATTTCAACCGTATCGGATGAATTTTGCTCCTCCAAGAGGCTCCGGAGGACAAATCTGGCAATCGATTTATATGGGGGCTATATATAATTATGGACCGATATGGACCAATTTTTGCATGGTCATTAGAGAACATATACCAACACCATGTACCAAATTTCAGCCGGATCGGATGAAATTTTCATTTCTTAGAGGCTCTGCAAACTAAATCGGGGGATCGGTTTATATGGGGGCTATATATAATTATGGACCGATGTGGACCAATTTTTGCATGGTCATTAGAGAACATATACCAATACCATGTACCAAATTTCAGCCGAATGGGATGAAATTTGCTTCTCTTAGAGGCTCCACAACCCAAATCGGGGGATCGGTTTATATGGGGGCTATATATAATTATGGACCGATGTGGACCAATTTTTGCATGGTTGTTAGAGACCATATACTAACACCATGTACCAAATTTCAGCCGGATCGGATGAAATTTGCTTCTCTTAGAGCGATCGCAAGCCAAATTTGGGGGTCTGTTTATATGGGGGCTATACGAAAAAGTGGACCGATATGGACCAATTTCTGCATGGTTGTTAGAGACCATATACTAACACCATGTACCAAATTTGAGCCGGATCGGATGAAATTTGCTTCTCTTAGAGCAATCGCAAGCCAATTTTGGGGGTCCGTTTATATGGGGGCTATACGTAAAAGTGGACCGATATGGCCCATTTGCAATACCATCCGACCTACATCAATAACAACTACTTGTGCCAAGTTTCAAGTCGATAGCTTGTTTCGTTCGGAAGTTAGCGTGATTTCAACAGACGGACGGACGGACATGCTCAGATCGACTCAGAATTTCACCACGACCCAGAATATAAAGGGTGATTCTTTTGAGGTTAGGATTTTCATGCATTAGTATTTGACAGATCACGTGGGATTTCAGACATGGTGTCAAAGAGAAAGATGCTCAGTATGCTTTGACATTTCATCATGAATAGACTTACTAACGAGCCACAACGTCGAATTTTCAGTGAATGGGCCCTAGAAAAGTTGGCAGAAAATCCGCTTTTTTATCGACAAATTTTGTTCAGCGATGAGGCTCATTTCTGGTTGAATGGCTACGTAAATAAGCAAAATTGCCGCATTTGGAGTGAAGAGCAACCAGAAGCCGTTCAAGAACTGCCCATGCATCCCGAAAAATGCACTGTTTGGTGTGGTTTGTACGCTGGTGGAATCATTGGACCGTATTTTTTCAAAGATGCTGTTGGACGCAACGTTACGGTGAATGGCGATCGCTATCGTTCGATGCTAACAAACTTTTTGTTGCCAAAAATGGAAGAACTGAACTTGGTTGACATGTGGTTTCAACAAGATGGCGCTACATGCCACACAGCTCGCGATTCTATGGCCATTTTGAGGGAAAACTTCGGAGAACAATTCATCTCAAGAAATGGACCGGTAAGTTGGCCACCAAGATCATGCGATTTGACGCCTTTAGACTATTTTTTGTGGGGCTACGTCAAGTCTAAAGTCTACAGAAATAAGCCAGCAACTATTCCAGCTTTGGAAGACAACATTTCCGAAGAAATTCGGGCTATTCCGGCCGAAATGCTCGAAAAAGTTGCCCAAAATTGGACTTTCCGAATGGACCACCTAAGACACAGCCGCGGTCAACATTTAAATGAAATTATCTTCAAAAAGTAAATGTCATGGACCAATCTAACGTTTCAAATAAAGAACCGATGAGATTTTGCAAATTTTATGCGTTTTTTTTAAAAAAAAGTTATCAAGCTCTTAACAAATCACCCTTTATATACTTTATGGGGTCAATATTTCGATGTGTTACAAACGGAAAAAGGATTCGCGTGTGCGAATTCATCACATTCGTGTATATCGAACGAAACTCCATTCGAAAGAAAGGCAGTCACTCGATTTCGAGTGAAATTGGTTTTTTTTTCTATTATTGAAAGTTATAGCCTGTTTCTCTATGTCGACCGAGTACCATCGATCGACTGAAATGCATAGAAACATCTGATTTTAGGTTATAAATTCAGCTGTTTCTTCCCATTTCAGTCGATCGATAGAGCTCGTTCGACATACAGAAACAGGCTGTTAGTTTCATATACATTGTCCAGAGAATTCATACAAATGTTTTTACTTTTTTACAATGTTTTTACTTTCTTCTTGACATATATGTTATTGCATATTTTCGTTTATTACTCGACAACAAAATATGAAGTGACTTGCCTTTCGAAAAAGAGGAACCAAAATCAATTTTCTATCGTTTGGAATAAGAAAGAAAGCTTTGGTTCGATACACGCACAGAAAAAAACACGTTTGGACATGGTTGCCGCATCCATTTAATGCTTTTCTAGAGCATATAATTGTGGCGAAATCCACACTAAAAAAAGTGAACTCTCTATTTCACTAAAGCCAATTTAACTTTCTCTTAGTTTATGGAATTGCTATATGAGGAAGTTTTCTTTACTCCAATAATTGTTTGCGTACGTTAGTTAAATGAACTAAAAAATGGGGAACAATATACACAAGTTAAGCATAAAGATTTACTAAATTCGTATTTCTCACAAAATAGTTCATTATTTCTTTAAATTTGTAAATTTTACAAAAAATGCGTCCATCATGAACTTCGTATGTCACTAAAGACATTCTTGCATTTTTGAACTCCAATTTTTTTCTTTCAAACTACAAAATGTTCTTTAACAAGTGAAAAAAAAATATTGTCTAATAAATTTTCTTGAATTTGTCGAAAAATATTTACTTATTCTTGTGATATCGGCGTGAAGCCAACGTTTGTAATACTATTTACTTAAAATTTTCTAAAATATTCAAAGTTTTCTAAAATTAACCAAATGTTTTCTTCCTTGTGGGTTCACTGTTTCCTCTGCACGGATGAAAAAGGCTGTTTTTCATATGTTTGGCTATAAACATTATATGTTTGGAACACAAATTTTTAAACACAATATTTTTGAGTGCAAGCATATAATGTTCATAAACTAGCATAACATGTTTGGGACATATATGTTAATATGTTAGAACATATTATGTTTGGGACATAAAATGTTTGTAAATATAATATGCTTGGATGCAAACATATATTAATTTAGAAATAGCCTATAAACATATATGTGTTTAGTAGCTTGGAGCGATATTGAATTAAGTTGGTGGTTGTTGCTTGTTATTACAAAATTAACATTTTATTTTTCCTTGGGCAATTGATCAGCTACTTCTTTGATCCTTACAAACTGTGTGGTCCGCTGTTCGAATCCCCGTCCGGCAAAAGGTAAAATTAAAATAAAAAAAAAATCATACAATTGAATAATTTCTTCTACAATGTTTGTATTGCAGAAAAAGGTGCTAAGAACTAAAAAATCTCGTGGAAGTGAGAAAGATGTGGGGGAATATACAATTGGGCAGAAACAAAATTTTGAGCATTCAGGTCGAAAACCTATGTTGTTAGCACCTATATTACCTGTTTTTTTTCATAATTCGTTATGATTGTAAATATATAAATAAATACAATTTTGAGCACAATATTGTTTGGGAGAATTTTTTTTAAGCATATAATATTTTTGGGTGCAAAATGCTTCCAAACATATTATATGTTCACATAATAACATTGTTTTTTGGAAGACAACATTATTGAATTTGGATGCAAAAATACAAAATGTTTGGAACTTAGACTACCCAAACATATATTGTTTAGACTAATATGCTTTCAAACATATTATATATTGGAAGAGATCAAACATATAAATGTTTGGGCAATACCCAAAAATGTATATGCTTGAAGCAAAATATGTTTGGGAGTATATGTTACAGAAGCGATTTTTTATGAGCGTGTGTGCATGTATTTTGTCTTTGTGAAATTTCCTAGTCCAGAAAAATGTGTGCTGGCAATAAGCATTTAAATGGTTCTCAAATGCCGCAAACATGTTCTATTATTGAAATGATAGAATTTGAGACCACTACATGGTCGGGAAAATCATACACGCATAGCTCATATTTTTTAACTTTTTGCAGGGAAAAAAGTATTTTTATGGGCTATGTATAGATATGTCTAGAACAATTAGCTGGTCATAAAGACCATGTACATTTTTTTGTAAACATTTAATTTTTTAACATTTTTGCAGCGAAAAGAATTTTTTAAAAACTTTGAGCATGCCCTCCGGGAAATGGATCAACCACAGGACCGGTACAGGACTAGTCCCTGGTGTGTTTGGACCAGTCCCAGTTCTGGTCAAAACGTATGGAAGGGACCGGTCAGTTTAACATGGGTTTGTCACTGATGGGGTAAATTTACATTTTAGGACGCGTCTTGGACTCATTTCAAAGGACACGTCCTGGGACAATTTAGCAGGAGCAACCCATAGACAAGTCTCGGACAAAATTTTAGAAATCTGTTTCAATTTGGGCATCCCAATTGAATACGAAATGAAAAAAAAACTTTGAAATATGTCGAATAATAGGTTATTCTGATAATTTTATTTCACTAAATGTGTAGATTAGATTTTATTTTATTATCAAGGGAGTACGGAAATCAATAAATTACTACTATTTGAAAATTGCAACCAACTGGAACACAGGTACCAGTTCTGTGATAGGTCCGTCAGTGGCAATTTGCACCAATTTCCTGTAGAGTGTACACATGATTTTAATTTTGGGCGTCGGTCGAGTGGTGATTGTTGCTTAGAATGGATGGAGAATACGGAATTACTGTGTTAATTTATTTATTAATAAGTGGTTTTATGTGAACATAAAAGAAGGGAATTGTATTTAAAAATATGTTTGTTTTTATACCCTGCTCCACACTGTGGAACAGGGTATTATAAGTTAGTGCATATGTTTGCAACACCCAGAAGGAGACGAGATAGACACATGGTGTCTTTGGCAAAAATGCTAAGGGTGGGGTCCTGAGTCGATATAGCGATGTCCGTCTGTCCGTGAACACATTTTTGTAATCAAAGTCTAGGTCGCAGTTTTAGTCCAATCGACTTCAAATTTGGCACAAGTATGTGTTTTGGCTCAGAATAGATCCCTATTGATTTTGGAAGAAATCGGTTCAGATTTATATATAGCTCCCATATATATCTTTCGCCCGATATGGACTAATACAGTCCCAGAAGCCAGAGTTTTACCCCAATTTGGTTGAAATTTTGCACAGAGAGTAGAATTGGCATTGTAGCTATGCGTGCTAAATTTGGTTGAAATCGGTTCAGATTGAGATATAGCTCCCATATATAGCTTTCGCCCGATTTACACTCATATGACCACAGAGGCCAATTTTTAACTCCGATTTAGTTGAAATTTTGCACAGGGAGTAAAATTAGCATTGTTGCTATGCGTGCCAAATTTGGTTGAAATCGGTTCAGATTTAGATATAGCTCCCATATATATGTTTTTCTGATTTTCATTTATTTTTATTTGGAATTATTGTTGAAACAATATAGGGTGTATAAAAATATGTGATGTTTGCTTGTACGAATAAATAGAAATAAACTAGAAATTAGCCAATAAATAAATAAAATTTCTTTTGTGTTTTATTTTCTCAAATGGCGTCCTTTTTTCGCTGACGAAAAAAGTTTTCTCAAAAAGATCACAACATTTTAGATTGTGACCATGCTCTTTTAATTGGGACAAAACTATTTCCTTGTGTATCATAACATTTTAGATCGTGACCATTATCTTTTCATTCAAACAAAATTCTTTTTATCAATATAACAACATTTTAGATGAGGACAATTATCATTTACCTAGAACAATGTTCACTGAGCCAACATGGTTGCTATCACATTATTTTGCTCTTCAAATATGATCGTGGCAATCATGTTTCTTCTCTGCGTGCATACAGGAACAGGGCATGTGTATTTTTACCCTCTGCGGATAGTTAAAACCATTACATGGTCACAATTACCACATCGAAAAGAATTGTTTAATACTGCGGTTTAGTCACTGCTTAGACGGATAATATAGGCCATAATTTAGTTTTTTTTTTTGATAAGTGCTTAAACAAGGTTTTATGTGACCATAAAACAAATCAAGTAAAATTACATATTTTTTTGTTCTGCAGTTTTTCTAAATTATATCATTTGATTTTATTTGCAGTTATATGTATGTGTGCGCTCGTACATTTTATGGGGACATGGCGTGGCATAAATTTGGAAAAAATTATTGTTGAAATAGAATCGTAAAAAATTGCTGATATCAGCTTACACGAAAATATAAACATAAATAAACTAGGAATTAGAAAAGAAATATTTTTTTTTTTAAATTCATTCGTTTTGTTTTGTTCACCCAGAAAAAAAGGGGCTCTAATGCCAACTGAACTTTATTTTAGTTCATGAAGATTAGTTGATTTAAGTTAAATTTTACACAATATGAGTAAATGTTTCTTATTTGCATAATTTTTTGTTAACTTTAATGACATGAACTAAAAATAAGAAGAAAAGTTGTATACAAATATAGTGTACAATTTTACTAAAAAACAAGTAAGGAAAGTCTAAAGTCGGGCGGGGCCGACTATATTATACCCTGCACCACTTTGTAGATCTAAATTTTCGATACCATATCACATCCGTCAAATGTGTTGGGGGCTATATATAAAGGTCTGTCCCAAATACATACATTTAAATATCACTCGATCTGGAAGAATTCGATAGACTTCTACAAAATCTATAGACTCAAAATTTAAGTCGGCTAATGCACTAGGGTGGAACACAATGTTAGTAAAAACAAGTAAGGAAAGTCTAAAGTCGGGCGGGGCCGACTATATTATACCCTGCACCACTTTGTAGATCTAAATTTTCGATACCATATCACATCCGTCAAATGTGTTGGGGGCTATATATAAAGGTCTGTCCCAAATACATACATTTAAATATCACTCGATCTGGAAGAATTCGATAGACTTCTACAAAATCTATAGACTCAAAATTTAAGTCGGCTAATGCACTAGGGTGGAACACAATGTTAGTAAAAAAAAATATGGGAAACGTTTAAATCTGAAGCAATTTTAAGGAAACTTCGAAAAAGTTTATTTATGATTTATCGCTCGATATATATGTATTAGAAGTTTAGGAAAATTAGATTCATTTTTACAACTTTTCGACTAAGCAGTGGCGATTTTATAAGGAAAATGTTGGTATTTTGACAATTTTTGTAGAAATCAGAAAAACATATATATGGGAGCTATATCTAAATCTGAACCGATTTCAACCAAATTTGGCACGCATAGTTACAATGCCAATTCTACTCCCTGTGCAAAATTTCAACTAAATCGGAGTTAAAAATTGGCCTCTGTGGTCATATGAGTGTAAATCGGGCGAAAGCTTTATATGGGAGATATATCCAAATCTGAACCGATTTCAAGCAAATTTGGCACGCATAGTTACAACGCTAATTCTACTCCCTGTGCAAAATTTCAACTAAATCGGAGCAAAAAATTGGCCTCTGTGGGCAAATGAGTGTAAATCGGGCGAAAGCTATATATGGGAGCTATATCTAAATCTGAACCGATTTGGCTGATATTTTGCAAGTTTTTCGAGACTCATATAATATTCGGATGTACGGAATTTGAGGAAGATCGGTTGATATACACGCCAATTATGACCAGATCGGTGAAAAATATATATGGCAGCTATATCTAAATCTGAACCGATTTTTTCCAAAATCAATAGGGATCGTCTTTGAGCCGAAACAGGACCCTATACCAAATTTTAGGACAATCGGACTAAAACTGCGAGCTGTACTTTGCACACAAAAATACATCAACAGACAGACAGACAGACAGACAGACGGACAGACAGACGGACAGACAGACAGACGGACATCGCTAAATCGACTCAGAATTTAATTCTAAGCCGATCCGTATACTAAAAGGTTGGTCTATGATTACTCCTTCTTGGCGTTACATACAAATGCACAAACTTATTATACCCTGTACCACAGTAGTGGTGAAGGGTATAAAAATATGGGAAACGTTTAAATCTGAAGCAATTTTAAGGAAACTTCGAAAAAGTTTATTTATGATTTATCGCTCGATATATATGTATTAGAAGTTTAGGAAAATTAGATTCATTTTTACAACTTTTCGACTAAGCAGTGGCGATTTTACAAGGAAAATGTTGGTATTTTGACCATTTTTGTAGAAATCAGAAAAACATATATATGGGAGCTATATCTAAATCTGAACCGATTTCAACCAAATTTGGCACGCATAGTTACAATGCTAATTCTACTCCCTGTGCAAAATTTCAACTAAATCGGAGTTAAAAATTGGCCTCTGTGGTCATATGAGTGTAAATCGGGCGAAAGCTTTATATGGGAGATATATCCAAATCTGAACCGATTTCAAGCAAATTTGGCACGCATAGTTACAACGCTAATTCTACTCCCTGTGCAAAATTTCAACTAAATCGGAGCAAAAAATTGGCCTCTGTGGGCAAATGAGTGTAAATCGGGCGAAAGCTATATATGGGAGCTATATCTAAATCTGAACCGATTTGGCTGATACTTTGCAAGTTTTTCGAGACTCATAAAATATTAGGATGTACGGAATTTGAGGAAGATCGGTTGATATACACGCCAATTATGACCAGATCGGTGAAAAATATATATGGCAGCTATATCTAAATCTGAACCGATTTTTTCCAAAATCAATAGGGATCGTCTTTGAGCCGAAACAGGACCCTATACCAAATTTTAGGACAATCGGACTAAAACTGCGAGCTGTACTTTGCACACAAAAATACATCAACAGACAGACAGACAGACAGACGGACAGACAGACGGACAGACAGACAGACGGACATCGCTAAATCGACTCAGAATTTAATTCTAAGCCGATCCGTATACTAAAAGGTTGGTCTATGATTACTCCTTCTTGGCGTTACATACAAATGCACAAACTTATTATACCCTGTACCACAGTAGTGGTGAAGGGTATAAATATTGAAAACATTTAAATCTGAAGCAATTTTAAGGAAACTTCGCAAAAGTTTATTTATGATTTATCGCTCGATATATATGTATTAGAAGTTTAGGAAAATTAGAGTTATTTTTACAACTTTTCGACTAAGCAGTGGCGATTTAACAAGGAAAATTTTGGTATTTTGACCTTTTTTGTCGAAATCAGAAAAACATATATATGGGAGCTATATCTAAATCTAAACCGATTTCAATCAAATTTAGCACACATGACTATATTACTAATTGTACTCCTAGTGCAAAATTTCAACCAAATTGGGCCAAAACTCTGGCTTTTGGGGCCATATAAGTCCATATCGGGTGAAAAATATATATGGAAGCTATATCTAAATCTGAACCGATTTCAATCAAATTTGGCACACATGACTATACTACCAATTGTGCTCCTAGTGCAAAATTTCCAGCTAATCGGGATAAAACTATGGCTTCTGGGTCCATATAAGTACATATCGGGCGAAAGATATATATGGGAGCTATACCTAAATCTGAATCGATTTCAACCAAATTTGGCACGCATAGCTACAATGCTAAATTTACTCCCTGTGCAAAATTTCAACAAAATTGGGTCAAAACTCTGGCTTGTAGGACCATATTAGTCCATATCGGGCGAAAGATATATATGGGAGCTATATCTAAATCTGAACCGATTAAAATCAAATTTTGCACACTTGACTATACTACTAATTGTACTCCTAGTGAAAAATTTCAACCAAATTCGGCCAAAAATCTGGCTTCTGGGGCCATATAAGTCCATATCGGGCGAAAGATATATATGGGAGCTATATCTAAATCTGAACCGATTTCAATCAAATTTTGCACACTTGACTATACGATTAAGTGTTATGTTTGTACAAAATTTCAAGCAAATCGGTATAAAACTCTGGCTGCTGGGTCCATATTAGTGCATATCGGGCGAAAGATATATATGGGAGCTATATCTAAATCTGAACCGATTTCTTCCAAAATCAATAGGGTTCTATTCTGACCCAAATTAGGAACATGTGCCAAATTTGAAGGCGATTGGACTTAAACTGCGACCTAGACTTTGATCACAAAAATGTGTTCACAGACAGACGGACGGACAGACGGACCAACCCTGAGCATTATTGCCAAAGACACTATGTGCCTATCTCGTCTCCTTCTGGGTGTTACAAACATATGCACTAACTTATAATACCCTGTTCCACAGTGTGGCGCAGGGTATAAAAAAACAAAATAGTTCATATTTTCCTAAAATGTCAGAAGTTTTCTTAAATTGAGTTCATAAGTCTCTCAAATGAGTAAATTTTACTAAAATTGTACCTGTCTCGAACTTCGTACAGCGCTAAAGACATTTTAACAATTTTTAAATCCAATTTTTTCTTCCAACATATGAAATTTTCTTAAACAACAGAAAAAATTAATTATTTTTAAAAAAATTTCTTCAATTTGACAAAAAGTATTAACTTATTTGTAACATGTTGCAATTAGAAAACTATTTTAGTTAAAATTTTATAAAATAAACCTACATTTTCTTCCACGGTGGGGTCACTTTTTTTGGGTGTTATTGTTGGTTTTTTCTTCAATCATTGTTGTTGTTTTTTTGATTTCAGCTTAAAACCATGCATTGACTAAACTACAAGTGTAGCTTAACCAACAGAAGAAAATAATGTTTGTCAAATTTATTTGGGCAAAGCCCTACACTCTTAGAAAAATATGTTTTTCATATGTTCCGATATAAACAAAGTGTGTTTCGGGCACAATTTTAAAACACAATATATTTAAGTGCAAACATGTAATGTTCCTAAACTAACACTAAATGTTTGGGGCGTCTATGTTAATATGTTAGAATATATTATGTTTGGGGCATAAATGTTTCATAAAAATCATATGTGTGAATGCAAACATATATAAATTTCGACTAAACATACATATGTTGTGGTATTATATCCAAAGCGACAGAGAGAGAAATTTGACAAACATTCTTTTCCTCTGTTGGTTAAGCTACACTGAAAAAAATATTGTCGTGAGGTCAAAGATTTTATGTCTTTAAAATACGAATGCAAATTTTGCTTAGTATAGAAGACGCATTTCTCTAGTATAAAGTTTTTTCCTTGACCAAAGGTCGATAAACTTTTCAATGAAGTCGTATTGTCCTTATAATTAAGTGATTTGATTTAAAAATGGATATCATAACATAAAAGAAAAAATGTTTGACTAAGGTCAACTTGACTTTAATAATTTAGAAAAAATCTTTAAATTTAATGAAATTGTATTTAAATATGTTGTCTTTTTGCATTTTGACTACAAAGCAAAAACTCGTTCAAATATAGGACATGTTTTTCAACACTTTATTTTAAAGACGTTTTTCACTTGAAACACAGCATAATTTCTACTAGAAGTCGAGTCTTAATTTGGAAAATAAAGTCGTCGTTAACTTCTTTTTAATGGACTTTGATAGCATATGAAGAAAAAAAGCTGAAAAAGCGAAAAATTAAAATTTGCTTCCTAGAAGCAAGTACACAAAACACGATTTTAACATGCACGTGACACGAAATTGTCGTGACTCACGACAATTTTCGTGACACTGATGGCAACGAGTGGAGTGTGCGTGATTAACAAAACAAATGTCGTGCGTGAGCGTGAGTCATGAAATTTCTTCGTGAGTGTGCGTGGGTAACGAATTTCGGAAAAATACGCTCACGAAAATAATTCCGCACACGAACATAAAACGCTTACGAGTTGAATTCATTTTAATTTTTTTTATTTATTTATTCATTCAGATCATGTTCTAATCCTGTTTGGCCAAATAAAGTAATTACAATGGACCACTCCCTAGATTTTCATACAATAATACATAAGTTGAGTTGAACAATTATATTAAACACTTTTGTGTACAATTTAAAAATTTATGATTAAACAAAACAACCCTCATTTGTATGTTAAGAGTAATACTTCTTTACATCAAAGGAAAGATAAAAGAACAGAAAAAATAACAAATATTCTAAATATTAGCTAGAAATTATGTATAAAACATATATTTATGAAAGTTCCCAATGTAAACAACCAGTATTTAACGTCCAGTAACTTCTCAATTATGACTCACAAAAGTATTGAATCAATCTGTTTCGACATTTTCGTATTCAAAAATTATGTAAAAAACTAACATATATATAAGAAAGTCCCCATCGTAAATATCCAGTATTTATAGTTGAATATCTACTCGATCGATTTTAGTGACAGCTAGGATGTTAAGAATTTCATAACACTCTTGATTTTAATCATGCTCATGTTTTCTGACACGTCCCCACGTAAATTACTCATAAAATTATTCGTGAGTCACGGTATTTTTCGTGAGTCACGACATTTTCGTGCGTGAGTGTGCGTGACTACAAATTTTCTTTACGTGAGTGTACGTGAATTCTACCAAACAATATCGTGCGTGAGTAAGATTTTTCCCTCTATCTCAGACTCGATAATGTATATATAATCTGGGTCGTGGGGACCCAGAATGTCCGTCCGTCTGTTGAAATCAAACTAACTTTGGGAACAAAACAAGCTATGATGGGCCATATCGGACTAATTTTAAGTATATTTCCCATATAAACCGACCCCCAAAATTCGGCTTGCGGAGGTGCAAATTTCTTCCGATCCCGTTGAAACTTGGTACGTGGTGTTAATATGCCCTCTAACAAACCAATCCCCAGATTTGATTTCCGGTGCATCCTACAGGTGCAAATTTCATCCGATCCAGTTGAAATTTGGTACACTGAAAGAAATATTTACGTAATATTAAAGATTTTGCAACCCAAATTGTAGTATGCGAAATTTACAAAATATTAGGGACAAATTCCTTTAAAATAATGAAATTTTAATTAAAATAGAGTTTATAATCTTTGGCGCTCCGTTAAAGTTGCATGTCTTTAAACTAAGGCTAATTTTCCTTAAAGTAAAGAAACACCTTTTTGATTTAAAGAAATTGTCCATAAATTAACTGAAAATTTGAAACTTTAGATTTAAAGGTGGGTATTAAGTTCGAGTTTAGCCGTTAAAATCGTCATTTTTTCACTAAAGTGAAAACTAAATCACTTAAAAAAGGCATAAAATTATACATATTTGTTGCAGATTTCATTATAACTTGATGGGAAATAGCCCACAGCAAATTTTCACAAAGTTTTTATTCTTTAAAATGGATTATTAAAGAAAAGTAATCGTGGAAAAATGACGATTTTAGCGGCTAAACTCGAACTTAATACCTACCTTAAGATAAAAATGCTTCAAATATAGGCTAAGACTTATTTTGAGGATTTAGCGTCTTTGGTTTAAAGTTTTTTTTTCGAATTAAGAAAACAATTTTTACTTTGAAGTATCTGTTATAATTAGGATTTTTAAACAAGTATTTGTTTGTACCTTTATTAATAAACCGCGAAAAGTGTGTAAATTTAATAAATGAGATCTGTATCCTAGTTTTAATGTTATTGGTCCTAGATTTAAAGCCAGATAGGTCGCAAAAAAATTTCCTTATTTTAAAGAACCCGCATCTTTGGCTCAAACATATAAATTTTCAGGAATTGTCCAAAAAAATCGTCATTGCTTCTCTGTATATATTTTCTCTGGACTTTCCAGGTCATTGAATTATTCCATTATTTTCATCTAACACTGAAAAAAAGCATGCTCGGTTCCAAAGATTTTGTATTTACTTTAAAAATGTTAGTATTGATTCCGAGCCAAAGAAGCGGAGAATACAAGTAAGGATACTTTTAAGACACAATTCTCTTTTAAATTTAGGTTTTGTGTTCTTGCTTCTAGGAAGCAAATTTTAATTTTTCGTTTTTTTTCCAGTTTTTTTTTCGACTTCCAGTACACGCTCACAAAAAATCGCTTCTGTAACATATACTCCCAAACATATTTTGCTTCAAGCATATACATTTTTGGCTATTGCCCAAACATATATATGTTTGATCTCTTCCAATATATAATATGTTTGAAAGCATATTGGTCTAAACAATATATGTTTGGGTAGTCAATTTCCAAACATTTTGTATTTTTGCATCCAAATTCAATAATGTTGTCTTCCAAAAAACAATATGTTATTATGTGAACATATAATATGTTTGGAAGCATTTTGCACCCAAAAATATTATATGCTTAAAAAAAAATTCTCCCAAACAATATTGTGCTCAAAATTTTATTTATTTATTTATATATTTACAATCATAATGAATTATGAAAATAAACAGGTAATATAGGTGCTAACAACATAGGTTTTCGAACTGAATGCTCAAAATTTTGTTTCTGCCTAATTGTATATTCCCCCACATCTTTCTCACTTCCACGAGATTTTTTAGTTATGAGCACCTTTTTCTGTAATACAAACATTTTAGAAGAAATTATTCAATTTTATGATTTTTTTATTTTAATTTTACCTTTTGCCGGACGGGGATTCGAACAGCGGACCACACAGTTTGTAAGGATCAAAGAAGTAGCTGATCAATTGCCCACGGAAAAATAAAATGTTAATTTTGTAATAACAAGCAACAACCACCAACTTAATTCAATATCGCTCCCTGTTAAATAGCGCTCCAAGCTACTAAACACATATATGTTTATAGGCTATTTCTAAATTAATATATGTTTGCATCCAAGCATATTATATTTACAAACATTTTATGTCCCAAACATAATATGTTCTAACATATTAACATATATGTCCCAAACATGTTATGCTAGTTTATGAACATTATATGCTTGCACTCAAAAATATTGTGTTTAAAAATTTGTTTTCCAAACATATAATGTTTATAGCCAAACATATGAAAAACAGTCTTTTTCATCCGTGTAGAAATTATGCTATGTTTCAAGTCAAAAACGTCTTTAAAATAAAGTGTTTAAAAACATGTCCTATTTTTGAACGATTTTTTGCTTTGCAGTTAAAAGGCAACAAATTTAAAGACAATTTCATTAATTTTAAAGAATTTTTCTGAACTTTTAAAGTCAAGTTGACCTTACCTCAAAAAATGTCTGTTTCATGTTATGATACCCATTTTTAAGTCAAATCACTTAATTTTAAGGACAATACGACTTCATTGAAAAGTTTATCGACTTTTGGACAAAGAAAAACTTTATATTAGAGAAATGCGTCTTTTATGGTAAGCAAAATTTGCATTCGTATTTTAAGGACATGAAATATTTGGACTCACGACAATATTTTTTTCAGTGAACGTTTCGCTGGGATTATTTCCAGATTATAAAACTTTTATATATTTTATTTAAAGACAATATATATATATATATATATATATATATATATATATATATATATATATATATATATATATATATATATATATATATATATATATATATATATATATATATATATATATATATATATATATATATATATATATATATATATATATATATATATATATATATATATATATATATATATTATTAGTATTACAAATAAATAACTAGAATGAGATACAAATTGTGATTTTGAAATGCTGTAAATCTCATCAAAAATCGTTTTGTCACAATTTAAACTAATCCACTTCGACCCTATCAGTTCTCATATAACTTCGAGGAAGATGATCCAAATTTTCACTACCTATACATAACAAGCAACAAAATTGGAAATTTTTCCATTGTTCTTTTTAAGCTCATCAACTATAAAATCGGAGAACAACAAAATAAAGTGCAATAATTTGATTGATTAATTTATTTTTTTTTATAATATTTATAACCGTAATAAATTATGAATATAAATAATGACAGAAGGTAGGGTACTAATTACAAAGGTTTTTGACCCACATAATTTGATTAATATAAAAAGTAAAATTTGTGAAAACAAGTATTTTTTTTTTGTCATTCAAATGAATTTTGAAGGCATTACTCGTCCTTCTAACGCAATGGAGTTTAAACCTAAATCCTAACGCAATGGAAAGGATCGGACTACTTCCGCCCTGGAATATCAGTCTTTAATAACACATACGTGTTAAATATTGCATTCCCATTTTTTTTTTTTTTTTTGTTTTTTAACCAAAATGACCCATTAGCGGCAGTACTACTCGTAATTGTTAAGTTCTGAATTGAGCTTGCGAATATATGAAAAATCTTATTTTCAAAGTTGGAGGTAGATAGAAACACAGCTTCATCAAATTTCGATTCTAAAACCAAAAAAAAAAATACAAAACTATAGCCGAATGTATTTATTACCTACCAACTGACTTTAGCAAAAAGCAAAATCTTGCGGGGAAAAAAGCTAAACTAGCAACACTATTTCTAAGCGAAATAGAAGTGGAGAAATGGTCCAATGCTTAAATGCCCCACTGTGAAGAAATGAGTTCTGACTCTCTATTTTCATGGCAAAGATTACTTTCACAGAAGTTTTTCATGGGCTCTAATCCCACGGGGTAGGACTCGAGCTAGTGTAATGGGACGCACTTCATTTGGATTATGATTTACAATATTCGGTCATTTGATGCTTAATTAAATTTAACGACATTTACACACTGTTGACTTAAGTTCTATGGGGATTGCATTCCATTACCCCATCGTTGATATTTGATTCCCAGAAAGAGAATTCAATATCACATTTGTTCCTTCATTAACATCAAATCAGAATAAAGTTTATAGCAATTTAAAACTGTTGGCACTGGCCTCAACCTCCAGCCCTGAGATTGTTTTGTCCTTTCACTTTTATATGATTGCTTTGGCTCTGATGTTGGTGGTAGTGGTGGTGACACAATTTAAATAAATACAGTTGTGGGCCTCATCTGGTATTGGAAAAATGACAAAATGAACGATTTAATCAATCTATGATTATTGAGAAAATTGCCATGTAATTGGATTTTGATTACATTGCATGTGCATCTCGATAACGAGAGTTTTGCCACAATTGGACTCTAAAAAACAAAACCCACTGACGATTGTATTATTTAACTAATTTTCTTTTTAAACAGTCTAGTATTTGTTGTTAATCCCGAATATTTAATATTACCTCAAAGTAGTCAATTACACTGAGATCATTCAGTATATTAGTTTCCCTGCAAGTAAAGGGTGGCGAGGATTTTACCCTAAAGTTGAGTACAAAGATCGAGTTTAGCCCTAAAAATTAAAAATAAATCTGCAAAAACAGAGTAAAGTTATATCTTCTTGTTGCAAATTTTATTATAACGTGTTAAAGAACGATTCAATGGACCAATTGAAAATGTTTATTTTCTGTGAAATTAATTATGCCAATTTAGTACCGACCCACTATGGGCCAAATGACCGAAATCTCACGAATAAAATCAATTTTTGAACTTGTGAAAATTAAACATTTGGTGCTACAAAAAAGTTGACAACACATTACCAAAAATAGTCCAAAATGATAAAACAATATGGCAACACGTTTGACCGTTTCAGGTCGACGAAGTGGCAACTCTTTGTTATTGATTTTTTTCTTGAGTTCATAGTTTAACAAGTTGCTATAGAGATTATGCTGGTAAAAAAAGATTTTAAAGTTATAAACCTAATTTGAAATGTAAAATTTAAGTCAAGGAATGTACTTTTAGTAAAAATTAACAAAGATTGTAAATGTTGTTTGGTTATTTAAGGAAAATGTGTGACAAAATGCATACTTTTTTTTTGCTGAATTTAATGTATGTCCCATGTTGTCTGGAGTAGAACTTACTAAGGTGAGACGGATTGGTAGAGTTCTATACTAGTTCTATACTGCGTTAGAAAGGTTGACATGTTGTCTTTCTTGCAAACATAAATTTGTCTGCTTATAAGTGCTAATGAAGGTACAATCGAAACGCAGAAATTATTAAATATTGGATAGAAAACAACAATGCAAAAACATTCAAAGTAGAGAAGTCTTCCATGACAGCTTAAAGAAAAAAGTAATATAATTGTGCAAAGAAATGAAAAAAATAGAATGAAGTAGAATTACTTTTTTTTTTGTTTTTTTGACAAAACGACGGTAACAAATGGGAAATTTGGGTAAATCTGCAATATTTACCACAGCATTAATAATAGGTATATAAAATAAAATGTCGTCCGGGATGTCTTACTGTAACTGATTCGTCGGCATAGGTTCCGTCACAAAATTTGCTAAATCATAAAGCTAATATTTAAATATAGACTTACATATAGCAGAGTGTCAAGGTAGTGACACGTAGGGAAGTAATATGATCGCTTCAAAAATGTTTCAAGAACAAAATGTAATTTTTGGACTGGGAACGCAAAAATGTTGATTTTTCTACAAACACATACAGGGCTGGCAAAATCTTTTTCAACGAATAACGAAAAAATGGTAATCAAAACTTTTAGTGTAAGAGATTGAATTAAACTAAATTTGAATTGAAGTAAAATTGCTAAAATCCTACACTCTAAGGTAGTGATGAAGATGGAGTAACAGTATCCATCAGTTCTAATCTACATTTTCAGTTTCCAATGTTACTACATATTTATATATTTAACCACCAAGTATGATAAAAGTGGTTAAGATACATCCTCCATTAGAAAGTGGGCGTGGCAGTGGGCGGATCGGTCCGAAATGTTGATCATACTTTATTCTCATCACCAATGGTACATGTACAAAATTTCAGAGCTCTAGGCGCTTCCGTTGGATTGAAATACACCTTTCATTTGAAAGTGGGCATTGCAGTGGGCGGATGGTCCAAAATTTTGATCATACTTTATTCTCATCCCCAGTGGTACATGTACAAAATTTCAGAGCTCTAGGCGCTTCCTTTGGGTTGAAATACGCCCTACGTGGCAGTGGGCGGATCGGTCCAAAATGTTGATTATACTTTATTCGCATCCTCACTAGTACATGTACAAAATTTCAGAGTTCTAGGTGCTTCCGTTGATTTAATGGGTCAAAAACCTGTCATTTGGCCTACAGTGCGACCTTAAGAACATATTTCTTCTGGTATATTGTTTAGGCTGAATCTCAAAAAGTGAAGTACATTTTAATTCAATTTTCGAAATTTTTTCCATAAAATAGTTATCGTTTTTTCGAATTGGTAAAACATAAATAACCAAATTTAAAGATTAAAAAAAATAGACTTCGACTGTTATATTACAAAGCAATCTACCGACAAGGTACTTGTGGGTGCTGATATGTTAGCGAACTTCCCTTACCACAAAATGTAATCAAATCATACAAAACATTCCACTAAATAAACCTTCAATTTGAAACATTTGTGTTTCATCAACCACTTGCGATTTAATTGAAAATGGGTTACAATGCCCACATCAATGGCGTTTCAAAAAACGAATTTCTTCCTCTTTCATTTACAACTCGAAATTTTGTTTGAATTAGTGAATCACTTGATGGTAGAGTGGGTGCTTATTTACTTTAGTTCAATTGGGGTATTTGGCCTAAAAGTCATGAATGCTTGATTATAAGTTTGGGAGAGAGATTATGTATGACACACATACTAATACATGGTCATACACGAGAGGCGTAAAAATGTTTTTGCTATTGAAACACCTCTGTGGAAAGATGTGGGAGAGAACGCGTTGTTTGAGGCCTCTTTTCATAACGGATACGGATGTTAGGTTAAGGTTAAAGGGGCAGCCCGATTTATTGTCAGGCTCACTTAGACTATTCAGTCCATTATGATATCACATTAACTAAAACTACCTATTACATACCGCTGAACCTACTCGATGTTTTTTTTTTTTTGTTGAACCAACCAGGTTGTTCCAAAACATTAGCAGACTGCTTAAATTAACATTTTCCAGGTCCGCAAGTAATCTAAAGCTGTATGCTCCTAATATTCGATTACGCGTTTCACAAAATGCAGGACATTCACACAAGAGGTGTTTAATTGATTCCTTTTCTTCCGTATCATGACAACTCATGCAGTAGTCATTACACTTCGCGTCAATAGTTTTATCAAACTCGTCTATTAGGCAGCGATCCGTTAAAGCAGATATTAGGAGTGATATCTGAAGTCTTGAAAACAGTAACATATCTAGTGTGCGGTTTAAGTCTAGATGGGGCCATAGTTGCTTAGTGTTGTTGCAACACTTACAAACCTCCCATCTGACATTCGAACCATAACAGCCTTCTCACGCCGTATGAGCTTGCACGTAGCCAGAGGCATACCAACAGATTCTAGTACCCCTGGAATATGTAAGGCAGTTCCTATCCTTGCTAACTCATCCGCTTCGCAGTACCCCGGTATGTTCCTATGGTCAGGCACCCATATTACGTGAATATTGTGCTGCTCAGCCATCTCGTTGAGAGATTTGCGGTAGTCGATGGCCGTTTTCGAGTTTAGGAACACAGCGTCCAAGGATTTTATTGGATTCTGTGTTTATTTTATATATAATATCTTAATATTATATATATTAATGCCAGCATTTGCACAACTTTCGGTTTTTTCCTATTGCCTTTTTGCACGGGTACAAAGCTTCCGTGGCTTTTCTCGCCCTTTCTTCAATATTAAGCTTAAAGTTCAGCTACTTGCACTGTTAGAAAAATATGTTTTTCATATGTCCCGATATAAACAAAATGTGTTTCGGGCACAATTTTTAAACACAATATATACATGTAATGTTCCTAAACTAATACTAAATGTTTGGGACATATATGTTAATATGTTAGAATATATTATGTTTGGGGCATGAATGTTTCATAAAAATAATATGTCTGAATGTAAACATATAAATTTACAAATTTCGAGTAAACATATACGTATATGTTGTGATATTTTATTCAGAGAGCGACAGAGAGAGAGAGAGAGTATAGAGAAAGAAATAGAGATGGAAACCGGGAGGGTTGACGAAAGATATCAACATAACACAGCGAGAGAATCAAAAAGAGAGTAATTTCTATGAAACCGCTTGTATGTTGTTTCGGAAAAATGTTTTATGATAATGACGAAAATTTGATGTGCCTAAGTCAAAATATTATTTAATTTGAATATTAGAATGAGCATTCGGAACTAAGAGAATAGACATTTGAAAAAAAACAGCATGTGTTTTCGCCTTGAGAAAAGCATTTTATGTATGTGTGGACATGTGTTTTGTATATCATTTTGGCATTATGGACCAATTTTTTTCTTGGTTCGTTAAAAGAAATCGGAACGTACGAGGAGTAGGTCAAAATACTCAGGCAACTGTGGAACTGTGGAAAATATACAAAAAATACAAAGGGATCTTCAAAAAATAACGAAAGGGCACTATACTCTTTTTAGAGTTGGGACAGTAAAATGAAAAAAGGAGGAAATAGTTAAAAATTAAACTGTAAAATGTATAAAAACAAAGTTTAGTTCCCCTTTATTAATAAGTAGTCCAAGAGGACTTGACGGACACCTTCAAATATAAAAGCGGGCATTAAGTTCGATTTTTGCAGCTAAAACAATTGAAAAAGTTTATTTTGTTTAAAATGAATTATTAAAGAAAAGAGCGATAATGCCAACTTAATACCGGCCTTAAATGAAATTAAGTATAAAACACGATGAGTTTTAAATGCATTTAAAAGGTGTTAAATGCTAGTAAAAAACTGTTCACGCCTAAATAAATGTATGTGTATATTATAAAATTATTTATGAATGTTTATACTCGATTCCACGTTCTTCTTTTGTTAGAGTTTAAGAATTCCTTCCAAAATTTCAAACTTTTATACCAAAAACAGTGTTTTGTTACAAAATTTTTATTTTAGCAAAAAAAAAATATTTTATCCAAAAGCTCAGTCCATTTCGTTTATACCCAGCACTGTTTCTGACTGTAAATGTTTAATAACCCACATTTCGAAGTTTCATTAAAAAATTTAATATAGTATAAATATAAATGTGTAAATTAAATTAACCCTTTGCATGCAAAGCAGACATGATAACCACTGCTCCACGTGGCCAACACATCTATGTTTCTGTTAAATAATGTTATGTTTGCATGGTCCCGTGGGTGCTGCAAACTATGCTATATAAATGCAACTTATAACGATAATTGACTACTGGTGACTATAAAAGCTACGTAGCCCAGTGTGTTGACTTACAAACTGTATGGTCCTCGGTTCGATTCTCCGTCCAGGCGAACGGTAAAATTTAAAAAATGTATAAAATTTAATAATTTCTTCAACATTATTTGTATTACAGAAAAAGGTGCCAAGAACTAAAAAATTTCGTGGAAGTAAAAATTATGTGAGAGAATATATAATACACTATTTATGAGCTCAAAATGCTTCCAAACATATAATATGTTCACATAAAACAAACATATTCATGTTTCGGCAGTATCCAATAATATATGTGCATACTGCAAAATATGTTTGGAACATATGTTAGGTTAGGTTAGGCTAGCTTAGGTGGCAGCCCGATGTATCAGGCTCACTTAGACTATTCAGTCCATTGTGATACCACATTGGTGAACTTCTCTCTTATCACTGAGTGCTGCCCGATTCCATGTTAAGCTCAATGACATGGGACCTCCTTTTTATAGCCGAGTCCGAACGGCGTTCCACATTGCAGTGAAACCACTTAGAGAAGCTTTGAAACCCTCAGAAATGTCACCAGCATTACTGAGGTGGGATAATCCACCGCTGGAAAACTTTTTGGTGTTTGGTCGAAGCAGTAATCGAACCCACGACCTTGTGTATGCAAGGCGGGTATGCTAACCATTGCACCACGGTGGCTTCCATATGTTAGAGAAGCGATTTTTTTTTGAGGGTGTGTCCAAAATAACGCCAAGATATTTTGCACACTCACCAAAAGTTAGTGTAACACCGGATTTTGTCAGTATTTTATATGGCCCAGGAAGCCAGAGTTTTGTTAGTAGATCAGATTTAGATAGCGCCCATACATATCTATTGTCCGATTTACACTTACATGACTACCGAAAAATAAATTCCGAGTTTTGTTAAAATCGGTTCAGATTTAGATATAGCCCCCCATATATATATATATATATATATCGTACGCCCGATATGCCCTTATATGGCTGCAGAAGCCGGATTTTTCTCTGATTTGCCTCAAATTTTGCACTAGGAATATATTTGATAGTATCATCAAGTGTGCCAAGTTTTATTTAAATCGGTCTAAATATAATATATGGTTGGAAAGGTAATTGGAGGGCTTTATTCTTGTGTAATTAAAAAAAAATATGAAAATGTGAAGTTTTTGGGGCAAGGAACAATTTTTTTCAAAATTTACGATTTTTTTGGTAATTAAAAATATGAATTGAAACCTTAATAACATTTGAACTAATTATGATATCATTACGATTTTTATTGATTTTTGCAGGGAAAATTGTTTTAAGAAATATTGCTGAATATACCATTCCCAAACTTGGTATAAAAAATCCCCAAAATGGGGACATATATTGAAAACACGTTATTTTTTTGTAATTTGCATATTTCTCAGCTGTTTACTGGTAGGATGTTGAAACCTTTTACAGTTAGTTAGTGGACACATAGGGCTTCTTGGAAAACAGATTGGCTTAGCAATCGGTACTTTGCCGAATGAGAATTTTTGAAAACGAAATTTTTTCTTTTTGAAAAATTGCCGATTTTGGGAGGAGAAGAACTGATATACTACTTGACCAAAATGGCCGATAGAAGCTTAAAACGTATCCTTATTTGATATTCTATAAGAAACAAGTAAAAACAGATTGGGAGAAATCTATAAACTAATGTTAGGGCAGAAAAATGTGCCTTTTTCCAAAAAAAATTGTCAAAATTCGATTTTTTTGAAATTCTAATTTGTGGACTTTATAACTACCCAGCAAAAAAAGCGTTGCCAAAAAAGTAATGAAAATGTTCTTTTTGGATCCGAAAGTGGTGCAAAATTGACGCAGAAGCGATGAATTTAACATAAGCTTGTCATAGGACGGAAGTCCTCCGTTTCAACAGCCGTTGCACTGAATTTGCATCACTTCTTTAGGTGTGATCCGAATTCAATGTTTTGGATGTAAATTAAAAAATTCTGTGATATTTTCTCAAATAAATAATTTGTATACTTTTTTATAATTTTTAATGGATTCTAACGCTTGTCGGAAACGTTTGACCTCAAATATTTTCAAAAATTCACAATTTTTTCAGATTGGATTTAGCATTTTTTTTCGACAAAATTTAAATGGTTTGTACCATTTTATGAATTCTTAACCTATTTGAAATAAAAAAGTTAAAATTTTTGCTGGGTATATAACCAAAGCACATAAGTACATATTTCTTTTTTCTAGAATTCGTAGAATTTTATAGGGAATGCAGTTAAGAAGAACCCACCAAAAACGGTGGAGTAAAACGGTCAGTACGTTCAAAATACTGACACCACTTTGTTAAAAATTGTCAAAAAAAATTGTTGGGCCTATATCTTGCGAACGGTAAAAGATAATTGCACACGCTCGCAAACTTTTTTATAGAGCTTTACAAATTTTACCCAGCAAAGAAAAAAACATCGAAATCTCAGTTCTCGCTTGTATGTTCCTCTCAGATTCTTCTTGTATGCGTTCCAATCCTCCGGAGGTCTGTTGGACTTTGTTTTGTTAAAGAGCTTTATTTATTATTATTTATACATTTGAATAATATATCAGGTTGGTACAACAAGAATTTATTCTTATAAATGACAGTACAAATTTTATAATGATATTAAGTTATTTATGGTGGGAATGTTAATTTAGGTGGGAAGATGAATTTAAAAATTATATACATATAAATTTAACAATAATAAAAATTTATAACATAATAATAGACAACAAAAGAAATTAGAGATTAAAACAGTAAAATATAAATTTTAACAAAAATATATTATAAATAATTTAAACAAAACGGATTAACTGATGTTTATGCATAAAATTAATAAATTGCATTGCTTAATATTTGTAGATCACGGGGTAAAGAGTTGTGTATTTATTGAAAACAACACCTCATCCAGCCAAATAAACCATCCGTGAATAACAAACACACACGCACACAAAACCCATGTTTGGACATGGTTGCCGCATTCATTTGCTTATCTGGAGCCTGTAATTGCCGCGAAAACCATATATTTTGTCTTTGAAAAAATATTTTCGAACGGAGAAAAATGTGACAATAAGCATTTGAATGGTTCTCAAATACCGCAAACATGTTCTATCACTTAAATGATAGAATTTGAGACCATTAAATGGTCGGGAAAATCATTTACCTGACCATTCATTTTTTTGCTTTTTTACGGGAAAAAAAGTATTTTTATAGGTTAAGTATGTCTAGACATATCTAGAACCATTACATGACCATAAAGACCATTTAGATTTTTTTCGTGACCATTTAATTTTTAACTTTTTTTGCAGTTAAAAGAATTTTATAAAAACATTGAGCACGTACACACGATTTTCATTTTGCGCGTCAGTCGTGGGTTGATTGTTTATTGGAATGGACGGAGAATACGGATTCACTGTGTTTTGTGTTAATTTATTTATTCAGAAGTGGTTTTATGTGAACACAAAAAAGGAAAGTGTAATTGAAAAAAAATGTACCTGTTTTTTGTTCTGCATTTTGCTATATGGATCATATATTTTTATTTGCAGTTACATGATGTCTGCGTTTGTACATTTTATGGGCACGATGTAAATATGGAATAATTACTTATTGTTGAAATTGAAATAAAATAGAATGTGTAAAAATATGTGATGTTTGCTTGAACGGCATTATAAATACAAATAAACAATGAATTAGTTTATAAATAAATAAAAACAAATAAATAAAGTTAATTTTATGTTTCCTTTTCTCAAGTTGCGTCCTTTTTTCGACGACGAAAAAAGTTTTTTTCATAAAGATCAAAACATTTTAGGTTGTGACCATGTTCTTTTAACTAGAAGAAAAACATTTTTAATGAATACCATAACATTTTAAATCGTGACCATTGTCTTTTCAAAATTCTTTTTATCAGTATAATAACAGGACTATTATATTTTTCTTAGAACCATGTTTACTGAGCCAACATGGTTGCAGGTTAAAATGTTACATGGTCGCCGCAAAAATAGCTCCTATCACATTATTTTGCTCTTCGAATATGATTGTGTACACACACAAACCACTAAATGAACAAAAATAAAAACAACCCCATGCTCATGTATACACAACATACCCAGCCCTCGCTACCATTTCTCATTAATGCATTACTCTCACTCAAGCAAAACTCAAATAACATCATCTTTACATTAATCACATTCCACTATGCCGATAAAGATCTCTGTACTATGTACTAGTTCATCGCATCTGCTGACAATGTACTCTAAGAATAATATTCGCAAAGGCAACCCAGTTTATGAACGATGAAACGTTTAACTTAAAATTTGCAAAAACTTCGTGAAATGTTATCTACCATTTTTGACGAAAATGGCTATAAATTTAATAACATGTGAACTAAAAATAGTTCATTGGGTAATTTTCTACCAACAATTATTAACTATAGGAATTGTCAGTAAGAAATTGCTATCCACTTTCAAGTTCATTTTTCGTAAAAAAATATTTTCTCATACAAAAAAATCTTATAGTAAATTGCACTTATTATTTAGAAAGTACTTTATATTTCACAAGCAGTTTTATAGCATGACAAACGAATTTTTAACTACCAATTAAGACATTTTTCAAGGAAATTTCCATCGTATTTTATAGGCCATGAACTAAACGATTGCTACTTAGAATTTGTAAAATTTCCTTTCGAGTAGTTAATTTTCGTCGAAGGTACGAAAAATGATGTAAAATTCTGGAAAATTCTTGTAATAAATTATTGTAAAAATCTTCTTAAATTTACGAGACACTTTTTTTCTGGGATATGTGATAAATATTTATTTGCAATCATCATTTGCCCCATTAGTTTTTCTGTAAATTTTCAGTAAAAATTTCAGTTTGGAAGAAAAGTAAAGAATTTTTATCAAAAACTTCGACAAGCGCAATTTTTTTTTTCAAATTTCCCAGGGCCCGGAGGATCGCTCTCCTAGAAAATTTCCTTTGATATCGTGTATAGTTTAGACATTTAAACAAATTAAAAATAAGCCTAGGTTCCAAGGTTCTGTGTGGAAACCAACAAATTTTGTTTATACCTCTTACGTCAACCATACATCTGAAACAAAAGGGTCTAAATGTAAATAGTCATCATCAACATGACATTTGCATATTTCATAAAAATTTCTTTGCAATAGTTATTAAAATATTATGAAATTGAAAGTTGACGATACATGTCAAACTTTATGTAAATCTGAACCACATTACACGCACAGAAAAAACATGTAGAACATGGTTGCCGCATCCATTTGATGCTTATCTAGATTTGGTAATTGTGGCGAAAACCATGTATTTTGTCTTTGTAAAAATAATTTTCGAGTTGAAAAAAATATATGTTGGCAATAAGCATTTAAATGGTTCTCAAATGCCGCAAACATGTTCTATTATTTAAATGATAGAATTTGAGACCATTACATGGTCGGGAAAATCATGTACATGACCATTCAATTTTTTTACTTTTTTGCAGAGAAAAAAGTATTTTTATAGGTTACGTATAGACATGTCTAGAACCATTACATGGCCATAAAGGCCACGTACATTGTTTTCGTGACCATTTATTTTTTTGCAGCGAAAAGAATTTTATAAAAACATTGAGTAGGTACACACGATTTTCATTTTGCGCGTCAGTCGTGTGTTGATTGTTTCTTGGTATAGACGGAGAATACGGAATTACTGTGTTTTGTGTTTAATTTATTTATTCAGAATTGGCAAGTGGTTTTATGTGAACACAAAAATGAAAGTGTAGTTGAAAACATGTACCTGGTATAATTTATTTTTATTTGCAGTTACATGATATCTGCGTTTGTTCATTTGCACGACGCAAATATGGAATGATTACTATTGAAATAGAGCCACACGCAAAAAATAATTCTTTCCTCCCAAACGAAATTTTAGACAAACAAAGTTCTTTTCTCATTTGCTTTTCGTTGAAAGGAAGTGTATTTGGAAGAAAAGTGTATACTTTTTGTGATAAACGTTTATTCTTTTCCAGGATGTAAAAACAATTTCATAAAGACAAACTCAAACACAACATTATAAATATAAATAAACAATGAATAAGTTTATAAATAAATAAAAATAAATAAAGTCAATTTTGTGTTTTCTTTTCTCAAGTGGCGACCTTTTTTCGACGACGAAAAAAGTTTTTTCATAAAGATTAAAACATTTTAGGTTGTGAGCATGTTATTTTAACTGGAAGAAATACATTTTTGACTAATACCATAACATTTTAGACCGTGACCATTGTCTTTTAATGGTAACAAAATTCTTTTTATCAATATTATAACATGTTAGATGAGGGCAATTTTATTTTTCTTAGAACCATGTTCACTGAGCCAGCAGGTTGCAGGTGAAAATGTTACATGGTTGCCGCAAAAAAAGATATTATTTTGCTCTTCTCTGCGTGTAGTAGCGATGACTATTTAAGAGAATGAGAGTCAAATTTGAATCGCGAGTTGTACTTTAAACTCATATCAACATGGAAAAAAGAGCATGGATTCAAAATTTGAAGTTTAGAATATAATTCCCTATTTCTGTATTTCGCTTCAAGCATACCAGTAGCCGATAAATAAGTACTTCGTCGCAAGCATACAAGCTCTTCAAATATTATGGCTTTGCCATAAATATACTCAAAAAGTGCGAGCGTGTTGCTCGCATTTCTACACTGGTAGAAAAATATGTTTTTCATATGTTCCGATATATACCCACCTCAGTAATGCTGGTGACATTTCTGAGGGTTTCAAAGCTTCTCTAAGTGGTTTCACTGGAATGTGGAACGCCGTTCGGACTCGGCTATAAAAAGGAGATCCCTTGTCATTGAGCTTAACATGGAATCGGGCAGCACTCAGTGATAAGAGAGAAGTTCACCACTGTGGTATCACAATGGACTGAATAGTCTAAGTGAGCCTGATACATCGGGCTGCCACATAACCTAACCTAACCTAACCTATGTTCCGATATAAACAAAATGTGTTTCGGGCACAATTGTTAAACACAATATATTTAAGTGCAAACATGTAATGTTCCTAAACTAACACTAAATGTTTGGGACACATATGTTAATATGTTAGAATATATTATGTTTGGGGCATGAATGTTTCATAAAAATAATATGTGTGAATGTAAACATATATAAATTTACAAATTTCGTGTAAACATATATATGTTGTGATATATTATTCAGAGATCGACAGAGAGAGAGTATAGAGAAAGAAATAGAGATGGAAACCGGGAGGGTTGACGAAAGATATCAACATAACACAGCGAGAGAATCAAAAAGAGAGTAATTTCTATGAAACCGCTTGTATGTTGTTTCGGAAAAATGTTTTATGATAATGACAAAAATTTGATATGCTTAAGTCTAAATATTATTTAATTTGAATACTCATGTAAAGAGAATAGACATTCGGAAGCGGGCATTAAGTTCGAGTTTTGCAGCTAAAACAACTGAAAAAGTTTATTTTCTTGAAAATGAATTATTAAAGAAAAGTAAAAGGCAAAACATTTCATTTTAGAACGATAGTGCCAACTTAATATCGGCCTTAAGGGTAAAAATGAAATTAAGTACAAAACACGATAAGTTTTAAATGCGTTTAAAATGGTGTTAAATGCTAGTAAAAAACTGTCACACCTAACTAAATTTATGTGTATATTATAAAATTATTTATGTATGTTTATACTCAACGCCACGTTCTTCTTTTGTTAGAGTTTTTGAATTCCTTCCAAAATTTCAAGCTTTTATACCAAAATCTGTTATTTTTGACTGTAAATAACACACATTTCGAAGTTTCATTGTAAAAATTTAATTTAATAATATAAAAATATAAATACAAAAATTAAAAAAATTAGTGTTCGGTCGGAGTAGGGATTGAACCCAGGACCCTTTGCATGCAAGGCGGACATGCTAACCACTGCTCCACGTGGCCAACAAATATATGTTTCTGTTGAATAATGTTTTGTTTGCATCGGCTAGTGGGCACTGCAAACTATGCTATATAAATGTAACTTATAACGATAATTGTCTATTGGTAACTATAACAGCTACGTAGCCCAGTGGTAGTGTGTTGGCTTACAAATTGCATGGTTCCCGGTTCGATTCTCAGTCCAGGCGAAAGGTAAAATTTAAAAAAATTATAAAATTGAATAATTTCTTCAACATTATTTGTATTACAGAAAAATGTGCCAAGAACTAAAAATTCCATGGAAGTGAAAATTATGTGAGGGAATGGGGAAAATTCTTCCAAGCATATAATATTTTTGGGCTCAAAATGCTTCCAAACATATAATATATTCACATAAAACAAACATATTAATGTTTCAGCAGTATCCAATAATATATGTGCTTCCTGCAAAATATGTTTGGAACATATGTTAGAGAAGCGATTTTTTCTGAGGGTGTATTTATAGATTTTATTCTCTGTTATAGATATAGTTTTGTATTCTCAGTCTTTTTTCTCTCTCTGTTTCAATTAAAAACAATACATTTAGAAAACATATTTCTTGAAGGATTCGAACCAGGACCACAAGATGTTTCGTATTCGGCGACTGGTAACCGATATTTATTCTTTGGTAATACTGAGAGTAGTACTATTTTGATTACTGGTAATAATAAAAGGAATGCCTTTTGGTATACATGGGTAACTTATTATTTTTAAATTCCCGGTAATGCTGCAAGTAATAAGCTTTTGATAACCGGTAAGGAATTACTAGTGATTACCTAGTTTTTGCTAGGTATACATTTTAAAGATCCTTATTAGGTACGAATAATTGTTTCAAAATAGACACATAGTAAAGATACTCTAAAAACCCTTTAATTTTGTAATTTGCGTAAGATGATTTTTGGATATAGTAAACAACTGTTTTCAACGTCAAAATTTCCCAGCAAAATATTATTGCGTTGAATAAAGGCGGGTAGGTACAATTTTTCGTAAAGTATTTATTTCGTTGAAGAAAAACGAACGGGTTTTATTATGCTTACTCTGGGAGAGTTATTGAATCAGTCCAGGAGCTCCATCTACTGAACATATGTTATTCAAAAAAGTCACAAGAATGTATGTCGGATGAGAAATATATATATCGGATCTAAATCAGAAGCAATTTCAGTCAAATTTGGCACACAAAGCAATGCTACCAATTGTACAGCATGCGCAAATTGTGAAGCAAATGAACCGATTTCTGTTCACAGGCGAGCGACCGGACAGGCATCGCCAAATAAACTCAGAAAGTGGCACAATACACCATGTGTCTACCTCACCCCCTTCTGTTATATTTGCATCATTCTTTGTAACTGTTTTTCATTCTAAACACTACAATACCCAAGATTCATGGAATATCAACATGCCAACCTCCGCTATTGCAATGGATACAAATTCGCTTAATATTAACTGTTCCCTTTTTATTGACTAATTTTTTATTTCTATGGTTCGCCTTGAAATCCATCCGCTGATGATGGCCTATGGGGGTGGAAGTAAGGATATGCGGTGTGCTTTTAAGGCAATTCCGATAAACGAAGTGTGCTATGCAGATAACAAAAATGTTGATTAGATAAGGAAACCATTTCCATTGTCTATGGCCTTTTGAAGAAGACAAAATTGTAGATCGCGGATGTAATAGAGGAAATGTTAACGCAAACGAACCCTTTCAACATTCTCGCAAAGAGGGTCATGCTAAGTAAAATTTCATTTTATTATTTAGTTAAATTGGTTAATACACTTTATTTGGATAGTAAAGAAGTGTGAATATTGTGGTTAGAATGATATTTCAACTATCTTGAATAATCAATGAATTACAAAACAAAAAAATACATTTCAAAGATTAAGGTCGATAACAACAAAACTCATTTTAATTCTTTAGCAATAGGATAAATTAAAATAAAACAAGTATATACGGCAGTAAGTTCGGCCAGGCCGAATCTTATGTACCCTCCACCATGGATTGCGTAGGAACTTCTACTAAAGGCTGTCATCCACAATCGAATTACTTGGGTTGCGATAACACTTGCCGATGGCAAGGTATCGTAAAACTTTTTAACACTGTTTTCTAAATTGTAAGTTAGTCCATAAGGGGTATATATTAAACAAAAAAAAAAGGCCGATTAAATACGTATATAATTCAGTTTGACAAAATTTTCTATAGAAATAAAATTTTGACAAAATTTTCTATAGAAATAAAAACTTGACAAAATTTTCTATAGAAATAAAATGTTGACAAAATTTTCTATGGAAGTAAAATGTTGACAAAATTTTCTATAGCAAAAATATTTTGACAAAATTTTCTATAAAAATAAAATGTTGACAAAATTTTCTATAGAAATAAAATGTTGACAAAATGTTCTATAGAAATAAAATGTTGACAAAATTGTCTATAGAAATAAAATGTTGACAAAATTTTCTACAGAAATAAATTTTTTACAAAATTTTCTATAGAAATAAAATTTTGACAAAATTTTCTATGGAAATAAAATGTTGACAAACATTGCTATAGAAATAAACTTTTTACAAAACTTTCTATAGAAATGAAATTTTGACAAAACTTTCTATAGTAATAAAATTTGACAATTTTTACATGGCTGTTAGAGGCCATATACTAACGAAATGTACCAAATTTCAACCGCATCGGATGACTTTTGCTCCTCCAAGAGGCTCCGGAGGTCAAATCTGGGGATCGGTTTATATGGGAGCTATATATAATTATGGACCGATATGGACCAATTTTTGCATGGTTGTTAGAGACCATATACTAACACCACGTACTAAATTTCAATTGGATCGGATGAATTTTGCTCATCCAAGAGGCTCCAGAGTTCAAATCTGGGGATCGGTTTATATGGGAGCTATATATAATTATGGACCGATATGGACCAATTTTTGCATGCTTGTTAGATACCGTATACTAACATCAGGTACCCAATTTCAAACGGATCGGATGAATTTTACCCCTCCAAGAGGCTCCGGAGGTCAAATCTGGGGATCGGTTTATATGGGAGCTATATATAATTATGGACCGATATGGACCAGTTTTTGCATGGTTGTTAGAGACCATATACTAACACCACGTACCAAATTTCAATCGGGTAGGATGAAGTTTGCTCCTCCAAGAGGCTCCGGAGGTCAAATCTGGGGATCGGTTTATATGGGAGCTATATATATTTATGGACCGATATGGACCAATTTTTGCATGGTTGTTAGAGACCGTATACTAACATCAGGTACCAAATTTCAACCGGATCGGATGAATTTTGCCCCTTCAAGAGGCTCCGGAGGTCAAATCTGGGGATCGGTTTATATGGGGGCTATATATAATTATGAACCGATATGGACCAATTTTGGCATGGTTGTTAGAGACCGTATACTTAGACCACGTACCAAATTTCAACCGGATCGGATGAATTTTGCTGCTCCGGAAGGCTCCGCAAGCCAAATTTGGGGATCGGTTTATATGGGGGCTATACGTAAACGTGGGCCGATATGGCCCATTTTCAATACCATCCGACCTACATCAATAACAACTACTTGTGCCAAGTTTCAAGTCGATAGCTAGTTTCGTTCGGAAGTTAGCGTGATTTCCACAGACGGACGGACAGCCGGACAGACGGACGGACATGCTTAGATCGACTCAGAATTTCACCACGACCCAGAATATATATACTTTATGGGGTCTTAGAGCAATATTTCGATGTGTTACAAACGGAATGACAAAGTTAATATACCCCCATCCTATGGTGGAGGGTATAAAAATGTGCATTATTTCAAGGAACACGGACGAAAAAGTCTGTTTTTCATATGTTTGGCTGTAAAAATTATAAGTTTGGAACTCAAATTTTTTAACCTATATTTTTAAGTGCAAGCATATAATATTCATAAACTATCATAACATGTTTGCGACATATATCTATCATAACATGTTTGCGACATATATGTATTGCAAATGGGCCATATCGGTCCACTTTTACGTATAGCCCCCATATAAACGGACCCCCAAATTTGGCTTGCGGACCCTCTAAGAGAAGCAATTTTCATCCGATCCGTCTGAAATTTGGTACATAGTGTTAGTATATGGTCTCTAATAACCATGCAAAAATTGGTCCACATCGGTCCATAATTATATATAGCCCCCATATAAACCGATCCCCCTATTTGGCTTTCAGAGCCTCTAAGAGAAGCAAATTTCATCCGATCCGGCTGAAATTTGGTCCATGGTCCATATCGGTCGATAATTATATATAGCCCCCATATAAACCGATCCCCAGATTTGGCTTGCGGAGCCTCTATGAGAAGAAAATTTCATCCCATCCGGCTGAAATTTGGTACATGTTGTTGGTATATGGTCTCTAACAACTATGCAAAAATTGGTCCACATAGGTCAATAATTATATATAGCCCCCATATAAACCGATCCCCAGATTTGACCTCCGGTGCCTTTTGGAGAAGCAAAATTCGTCCGATCTGGTTGAATTTTGGTACGTGGTGGTAGTATATGATTTTTAACAACAATGCCAAAAGTGGTCCATATCAGTCCATAATCATATATAGCCCCATATAAACCGATCCCGAGATTTGGTTTTGTAGCCTCTTGGAGGAGCAAATTTTCACAGTCATTGTGCTTGTATATGGCCGTTAACAACCATGCCTAACTAGGTCCATTTCGGTCTATAGTTATATATAGCCCTCAGATAAATCGATCCCCAATCACACAAAAATTAGTCCATATCAAGTTCATAATTGTATATAGCCCCCATATAAGCGACCCCCATATTTCAATTTTGGCTCTCTACGTACCGTGCAAAAGTCCATATCGATTCGTAATTATTTGTAGACTTACAAATAATTGTCTAATATATACCACGTATGGACAATTTAGAAAACGATGTTAAGAAGTTTTAAGATACCACAACCCAAGTAATTCGATTGTGGATGACAGTCTTCCCTAGAAGTTTCTACGCAATACATGGTGGAGGGTACATAAGATTCGGCCTGGCCGATATAATGAAACTTCGAAATGTGAGTTATTAAAGAATTGCAGGTCGAAAAAGTGCTTGATATAAACTAAATCGACTGAGCTTTTGGATAAAATATTAGTTTTTATTGCAAAAATAACAATTTTGTAACAAAAAACTGCAAAAATAACAATTTTGTAACAAAAAACTGTTTTTGTATAAAATTTAAATTTTTATAATGAAACTTCGAAATGTGGGTTATTAAACATTTACAGTCAGAAACAGTACTTGATATATGTTAAACAAAATGGATAAAATATTATTTTTTTAATGCAAAAATAACAATTTTGTAACAAAAAATTGTTTTTGGTATAATAGTTTGAAATTTTGGGAGAAATTCAAAAACTCCAACAAAAGAAGAACGCGGAGTCAAGTATAAACATACATAAATAATTTTATAAAATACACATAAATTCATTTAGGCGTGAATAGTTTTTTACTAGCATTTAAACCATTTTAAATGCATTTAAAACTTATCGTGTTTTGTACTTAATTTCATTTTCGCCTTTAAGGCCGGTATTAAGTTGGCATTATCGCTCTAAAATGACCCTGTTTTGTCTTTTACTTTTCTTTAATAATTCATTTTAAAGAAAATAAAATTTTTCAATTGTTGTAGCTGCCAAACTCGAACTTAATACCCACTTTTATATTTGAAGGTGTCCGTCAACTCCTCTTGGACTACTTATTAATAAAGAGGAACTAAACTTTGTTTTTATATATCAAAAATTTTATTTGTAATTTATTTATTTTATTTATCACATTAGAACAATAAGAAGGTATTTCTTTTTTAGTTCAATGTATACATCATAAAGAAAGTCATTAATTGTAATTTAATTCTAAGAATTAGTATGTCATTATTATCAGATCCTAAGCTAAATAACAATAAAGGTTTATATTTATTAAATAATACAACAAAATTTAAAATTAAAAATTTAAAAATTTGGTCTAGGTTATATGTAGTTTTAGAAATATCAAGCAAGTAAGAGAAAAAAAGGAACTCAGTAATTTAAAAGATATTGAAATACTTCAAACTTAAAACTGTTTTTTCTTGTTACATTTTTTAAACGTTGCGGTAATGAATTCCACAATTTGATCGAGTTAACGAAAAAAAATCTGCTGGTGTTGGTAAACCTGAATCTTGGTATTATAATAGTCCGACATCTCGTTGAGTAACCAAAAACTATTTTCATATAGGTAACCAGGTTTCTGTGAGTACAATAGGTTATACAAGAAAACCAAATTCCTATACGACAAATAATCCTCTAGGTCAATACCAAGAATCATTTTGCGCCATGTCGAGATACTAGTAAAGCGACTCAGACCATATGCATATCTAGTCGCATTATTATACGATACCAGTAACTTATGCATTAAACCAGCGTCAAGCTTGCTATATACTTCGGCAGAATAAGTTATTAATGGCAGAATCAACTGAATGACAAGTTTACGTCTGAGCTCTGTCGGTGTATGATTAGATGAAACACGCAAGTTACGAAGTGAACAGTATACCTTACATATGACACTATTTATATAATATTATATAAATAATAAAAATATTAATAAAAAATATTTTACTCTTTTTCACTATTTCCTCCTTTTTTCATTTTACTATCCCAACTCTAAAAATAGTATAGAGCCCTTTCGTTATATTTATGAAGATCCCTTTGTAATTTTAGTATATTGTCCACCGTGTTTTTAATTTCCTTTGCCTGAATATTTTGACTTACTCCTCGTACGTTCTGATTTCTTTTAACGAACCAAGAAAGAATTGTGCCCATAATGCCAAACTGATAAACAAAACACACATATTATAAAGTTTCTGCGTCGATTGAATGAAGTGAATATTAAATTCATGTAATAAAATTGTAAACAAAACCAATTTATGGGAAGAATAAAACTGAAAGTGAAAATAAGAACAAGAATAATAAACACAAGAAATTTTGTGAGAGTATCGCAGAGTGCAAAGTAATGATAAATGTTAAACATATTAATAATGTTATTAAAGAAATAAAAGCTTTTTATTAATATTTCAAATCCCTAAAACTACACTCTGAACTATAGAGTGATTATACATTTTGAAAGAATTTTTCTCATGCCTGAAAATATGCAATAGTTTTGACTTTTTAAATATTAGTTCTTTGAAGTGCAGTGAACGGAAACGGATGCAAATTGTACTTATACCAATACAAATAGAGAATTTGTAATAATTCCCGCTTGTTCGGCAAATAGCTATTGTCGCTTTTTCCCTGCTTATATAAGCACTCCACATATGCAGGCGGTTATTTTGGTATGGAATAATGATTTCAAAAAGTACTAAAGTCCCCTTTTCTAAATGCATATAATGCACCGTTTCGTTTAACCCAATTCAGCACTATAAAGTAATCTCTTAAATAGTCGATAAACTATATTGGGCATTACCAGTTGAGGATGAAATCGATAAGAAAGACCCTGTTACTCTCACAGAAAAAATGAGAGAGAAATTAAAAAAGTGATCATTTAATTTCGGTATCTAAAAGTAATGAACGAAATAGTTTGCCGAGCAAAATTAAACAAAACACAAAAGTAATTATATTCTTAATTTGGTTTTGGTGCTTACGCGTAATGCATAGAAAGATATTATGTTTGTCCTAATCGTAAAGAGATATTGAAAGAACAAAAAAAAAAAACGAAGTCCCGCTAGAACACGTTACAAGTCAAATGATTTGTTGTTCTCTTGGTTTCAATGCGTTTGGCTGAATACGGAGTGCTTATGGTGATTCAAAAGGAAAGAAATTAAAAAATGTATGTTAAAAAATTAATTATAATTCTATTACATATCAGTTGTATTTATGTATTTCATATTTAACATATATTCTAATTTCAGAAGCGGCGTCTCCATTTCCTAGCAGCAATGGACCTCCAGAACAACAATTACGCGAGGCAATGCAGCGGAAAAAGAAGGGCCAATTTAATAGTAAAACCATCTTTACACCAACAATAACATTTTTTCTTTTTGATTGTATAATCTTGACGTAATTTTGTTATTTATATACACTCATGATTAAAATAATAGGTACACTGAAGAATAGTTTATTAAAAACAAGATTTATTTCAATTTTACAATATAATGCAAAGCAAAATGGGCATTTCTTATTTTTTGTAAACTCATTAATACCAAAATCATACATTTTACAGTATTATTAAGTAAATAACAAACATTAAGGAACATTAAAAACAAAATGCAAATCATAGGCTGCTCATAAAAATAGGTACATTTCAATGATAATTTAATATTTTACGGACTTAACCTATTTCAGTCCCATACATCTGTGAGTATTCAAAAGGGGTTAGTAACCAGTATAACCACCTCGATTTTGAATCACTTTATTCATCCTGTTTGGCATACTGGAGATTAATTTTTGGCATGTTTCTGGTTGAATGTCATACCATGCTTCTCGGGTTTTCTCCCACAAATCATCCTTATTTCTAAAAATTTCTTTCGATAACTTTTCTTTAAGTTCACTCCAAAGATTTTCTATTGGATTTAAATCGGGTGATTGACTGGGCCAGGTTAATAAATTAACATTATTCTTTGTAAACCAGTTTTTGACCAATGCTGAGGTATGCTTTGGGTCATTATCTTGTTGGAAAACCATAATATTTCCACCTCCATGTTTCACAGTTTTTTTAGTGAATCGTATGTGAAATTCTTTTCCCTTAGGGCGTCGAACATTTCTCTGGTAGTCGTTTCCAAACAAATTAATTTTCGTTTCATCGCTCCAAAGGATATTTCTCCACCTTTTGCCCCCTTCTTCACCACTCCAGTTTATATGTTCTTTCGCAAAATTTAGTCTCATACCCGTATTCTTCTTACGCATTAGTGGAACTTTTCTTGCTATTCTTCCAGGCAAATTAGCTTTTTGAAGACGTCTACGAACTGATGGCGCACTGATAACATTTGCTATTTCGGCAGCAATAACTTTGGAAGATTTAAAAGGATCCTTTTTGGAAATTATTACTATTTGTCGATCAGTAGCTTGAGATGTTTTTTTTGGCCTTCTGCGCCGTTCTGCAGTTTTTGTCCACTTTAATGCATTCTGGACAAAGTTAGCAGAACGTCCTATACTTTTTGCTATCTGTCTTAAAGATTTACCTTCATTTCGCAAGTTCTTTACTATAGTTCGCTCATCTACAGAACAATGCTTGTTTCTACCCATATTCTGAAATAAAATTGCACTTTGTTCTAATGTTTTCTATTGATTTTTTATTATTCTTACCACTTTACGCAAATCGACACAAAAAATAAATAATTAATACTTAAATGTTTTACGGCCATTTTTATGTAGCTCCGTTAGGCTTTAACTGCCAGTTAACAGAAAGTAAATTGCAAATATCTTCTCTCCGGTTAATTTTCATTGAAATTTTTTCGTCAGTTAAGTTCCTAACTGGCCTATGGAATATAAAGGCAGGATGACAGCTTCGTCTATAATACAGTTTAAAAGTTGGTTAGTTAACAGAAAACTAACGGAGCTTTATGAAAATGGGGGTTAGAAACGTGCTTTTTTACTACTTGTACCTGTTATTATGATCAACTACATAAAGCAATTTAATAAAACCGTTAGCTGTCAATGATGAAATAATAGTAGGGTTGCCATATTTTTGGGATAAAGGAACTGTTAACGCTACCATCTTCACTATTTGGCAAAAATTTTGTGACTCGTAATAAGATTTTGAGATTTATAAACAATTTATATTTTTTTAATTGGTGTACCTATTATTATGATCATGGGTGTATTTAAAAAATATTTAATAAAAAAGCCTTGATTAAAAACAATAAAATTAATTTTCAGAATAAACCAGCAAATGGGGTATATATTTAAAGTGCTTATTTGGCTACCACATATTCACCACCCTTTTCTGTGAGTAACTTTCAGCTACCAAATGGGGGGTTATCGATAATGCATAGAATAGTCTATTGGTTATCTCCTTGTTAAATTCTCCGCTCAAATACAAGGGCGGTAGTCACGATTATAAGTAGGGGTGTTTACGAATAGGTAGCCATATAAGCAGGCATTCACTACTTACCCGAACAAGCGGGAATCAATAAAATAAAATGCCACCAACAACTGGGCAACGAAGTCTACGATCCAAAAAGATTACGTGTGGTCAGTGCAAACAAGAAGTTAAAGAAGGAAAGCAAAAACCGAAAACCGAAAATAAAAAACTAACAGAGACTGTTAAAATGATAAATGGCTACCGTGTGAGAACGGACTGTTTTATTAGTGGAGTAGTTGTCGAGGAGAATAAACGTGCAGTTGAAACTGTATTTCAGCTCTCAGAGACTGTTGGTGTTAATATCAAAAAAGTCAATATTGAAGAAGCGTTTTTCATTAAAAACAGAAATGTAAATAATAAAAGTCAATCTTTAGTAGTCAAATTTAATTCAAAAACTGTAAAAACTGAAAGAAAATGATAATACGAAGTCTGTATATGTAAACGACTTTTTGTGCAAGGAATCGTTGGAACTATTTAATTATGCAAAGACATTAAAAACCATTGGATATAAGTACATCTATACCAATGGAAGCAAAATTTATGCAAAGAAGAGTGCCATAAACAAACCGAAAATTATTCGCAAGAAAGAAGATGTTGATGAAATATTGCTTGAAGCATCAAGTAATAACTTCCATGGAAGAAGGTCTATGAGAATTGTACCGGTCGAAGAAAACGGAGATACTGACGATGATGATGAGAATATTGAAGGGCAAGCTGATTTTGTATCACCAGTCAATAAACACATATAAAATTTTTGAATATTTTATTTTTGTCTCCATTTGAGTACTTTTCTTTTTTTATTAATTCTATAAAATTAATACAAAAAACAAATATTTTGAAAATATAGATTTATTTAATGAACATTTTTTTGGATAACAATGAAGGCATTTTGAATATAATTTCTGTAAACACCAGAAGTATTTCTTCGTTAAATAAATTCAAGTCAATAGTGGCAAGATAATAATAGCTATTCAAGAAACATGGTTCCAAAAAGATATAACACAAATACAACATTCCTGGATAAAATGCTATACAATGCTGTCGCCATGATGGATATGGGGGTACACAGTTGAACTTTGTGAGAGGGAAAATTTCATTGAAGCTTTAAGAATTTCGGTATATGGAATACCGCTGAAATTTACCTTGTTTTACCGCTCCCCTAAATTTAATTTGGAGGTATTTCTTTGGTATCTGGAAAACAAGGTGTGTGTTCCATGTTGTACTGCCTCTATTATTGTTGGAGACTCTAACATCAATCAATTGGATCCTAGTAGCTCGTCTGATATGTTCACTGTTCTTTCAAGTTTGGCCCACGAATCGTGTCATGCATTAGTTTCTCGTCCACGTAGCAGGAGATCACTTGATCTGGTATATAGCAATATTGCAAACAGAATATGTATTCATTCAATTGAATACACCATAACAGATCACAACATCATATGGTGCAGAATGGAAGCTGTGGTACAAAATAATAATGTAAAACAAGTACCAACACGCAAAAAAATAATTCTTTCTTCCCAACCGAAATTTTAGCCAAATAAAGTTCGTTTCTCATTTGCTTTTCGCTGTAAAGAAGTGTATTTGGAAGAAAAGTATATACTTTTTGTGATAAACGTTTATTCTTTTCCAGGATGTAAAAACAATTTCATAAAGACAAACTCAAAAAAAAACATTATTTTCTTGCTAATTGCATTTTCCCTCACATCTTTCTCACATCCACGAGGTTTTTTAGTTATTAACATCTTTTCCTGTAATACCAACAATGTAGAAGAAATTGTACGATTTTATACATTTTTAAAATTTTTTTACCTTTCGCCTGGACGGAGAATCGCACCGCGGACCATGTACTTTGTAAGCCAACACACTAACCACTGAGCTATGTACCTGCTACGGTCATCAATAGATAAATATCCATTTAAGTTATATTTATAAAGCATAGCTTGCGGCGCCCACGAACCGAATAAACAAAGTTTATTTAACAGAAACAAACGTTTAGTTTGGCACCGTGGAGCAGTGGTTGCTACGTCCGACTTGCATGCCAAGGGTCGTGGGTTCGATCCCTGCTCCGACCAAAGGATTTTTTGTTTTTTTTTTTTTTGTTATTTTTTTACATATATTCCAGATATGTTCGGAATATTCCGAAAAAATGTTCAACATTACATTGTAGTATATTAAATTTTGAACTGTAAAATGTGTCTTATTAAAGACCTAAAGTCAGAAAAGAACAGTGTTTTATATAAACGAAATGGACTGTGTTGTTGTTTCAAAAATAACATTTTTTATTGAAAAAATAAAAATTTTGAACAAACGAATTTTTTTGGTGATAAAAGTTTAAAATTTTCGAAGCAATTCAAAAAACTCTAACAAAAGAGAAACGTTTTCGGTACACGTTTCCCAAACGTTTTTTTTTCTTTGCGTGAATGAGACAATATAATTATAGTAATATAACTGAAAATATTCGGAATAATATAACCAATTAGAATCTTACTGGAGATCCATATCTTGATATGGAAAACATTGCTTCTACTATTTCTAATATAATTTCAGAAAACACAACCATTGAACAAGTTTAAGGATTTTCGAAATCGATGATAACTCCATGGGAAAATAATCAGCTACTTTTACTTAGAAAATATAACGAAAAATTTTTGAAGAGGAGAAGAAAACGTGGAAAGGATGAAAATACCGAGTTTGTTTTGAAACGTATTAGTCGAATCATAAGAATTGCCAGTAAAGAAAGTATCAACTCCTACGTAAGCTGGAATCTTGAGAAGCTAAGCCAAAACCCTAGGGAATCTTGGAATTTTTTGAATAAATGTTTGGGAAGGAAAAAGGAGCAAGCCATTAAATTACAAACTGATTCAAATGGATTAATAATGGATGATAAGCTGCAATGTAATATTTTTAACGAATATTTCTTAAATATCCCAAAAATTTTAAAACAAAATATAGTTTATGATGATGATGACAACTTCAACAAATTAGGAACGCTCAAACAATGTTTGTCAAGATTTTCTTTTAATGATATAAGCAGCAATGATGATATGGATTTAATTAGAAATATGAACTGCGCTAAAAGTCCAGGTCATGATGGAATCTCAGCAAAGGTATTGAATGTGTCAAAGAATTTTATAGTATATAATAGTAACAATACCAAAATCTACCAATGCCGAAAAAAACTTCTGATTTTAGGCCTTATCATAAAACAGTTTTCCTAAACAACATACCAGCTGTTTCACAGAAATTGCTCTCTTTTGATTCTCTCGTAGACATATATTATTTGTACACTGTTCGAAAAATATGTTTTTCATATGTTCCGATATAAACAAAATGTGTTTCGGGCACAATTTTTAAACACAATATATTTAAGTGCAAACATGTAATGTTCCTAAACTAACACTAAATGTTTGGGATTAATATGTTAAAATATATTATGTTTGGGGTATGAATGTTTCATAAAAATAATATGTGTGAATGTAAACATATGTATATATATTTACAAGTTTCGAGTAAACATATATATGTTGTGATATTTTATTCAGAGAGCGAAAGAGAGAGAGAGAGTATAGAGAAGGAAACCGGGAGGGTTAACGAAAGATATCAACATAACACAGCGAGAGAATCAAAAGAGAGCAATTTCTGTGAAACCGCTTGTATCTTGTTTCGGAAAACTGATTTATGATAAGGCCAAAAATTTGATATGCTTAAGTCTAAATATTATTTAATTTGAATATTATAATGAGTATTCGGAGTAAAGAGAATAGACATTCGGAACCAAGAGAATAGACATTTTAAAAAACAAAACAGCATGTGTTTTCGCCTTGAGAGAAGCATTTTATGTATGCGTGGACATGTGTTTTGTATATCATTTTGGCATTATGGACACAATTTTTTTCTTGGTTCGTTAAAAGAAATCGGAACGTACGAGGAGTAGGTGAAAATACTCAGGCAAAGGAAATTAAAAAAAAAATAACGAAAGGGCACTATACTCTTTTTAGAGTTGGGACAGTAAAATGAAAAAACGAGAAAATAGTGAAAAATTAAACAGTAAAATGTATAAAAACAATGTTAAGTTCCTCTTTATTAATAAGTAGTCCAAGAGGAGTTGACGGACACCTTCAAATATAAAAGAGGGCATTAACTTCGAATTTTGCAGCTTAAACAATTGAAAAAGTTTATTTTCTTTACAATGAAAAGTAAAAGCAAAACAGGCCAAAACAGGCCAGCCTTAAGTAAAAATGAAATTAAGTACAAAACACTATAAGTTTTAAATGCATTTCAAATTGTGTTAAATGCTAGTAAAAAACTGTTCACGCCTAAATAAATATATGTGCATATTATAAAATTATTTATGTATGTTTATGCTCGACTCGACTCGACTTTTGTTAGAGTTTTTGAATGCCTTCCAAAATTTCAAACTTTTATACCAAAAAATTTTTTTTGTTACAAAATTGTTATTTTTGCAATAAAAAAAATAATACTTTATCGAAAAGCTCAGTCCATTTCGTTTATATCAAGTACTGTTTCTGACTCCGCCGCAGACTATGCTACATAAATATAACTTATAACAGCTACGTAGCCCAGTGGATAGTGTGTTGGCTTACAAACTGTATGGTCCTCGGTTCGATTCTCCGTCCAGGTGAAAGGTAAAATTTATAAAATTGAATAATTTCTTCAACATTATTTGTAACATATTACAGAAAAAGGTGCCAAGAAGTAAAAAATTTCGTGGAAGTGAAAATTATGTGACGGAATGACCACAATCTTCTTTGGGGAAAATTCTTCCAAGCATACTATATGTTTGGGCTCAAAATGCTTCCAAACATATAATATGTTCACATAAAACAAACATATTAATGTTTCGGCAGTATCCAATAATAATGTGCTTCCTGCAAAATATGTTAGGAACATATGTTAGAGAAGCGATTTTTTTGAGGGTGTACAAAATCGTATAGTGATCGGTAACTGTTGTAAATCTTTTAGTGTCCAAAATAAACGGTGGGGAACATGGAGTCTAGGTGTATCATAAGTATATTATTTTCCAAATTCATAAGTTATGTACGATAGTTTCTATTGCAGAATTTTGTCCTTGAAGATGAATCCAATGGTGATGGTGATCCTAATTTTGTACTTGAAGAAGAATGCTTATCTTCAGAACAATCAATTTCTAGTGGCAAGAAGAAAACAGTTCATCGGCCGTAACTAATGACAATGATTTTTTAGCATTTCGGAAGAGAATGTGGAGTACATTCGCCATTCGTAATGTAAGACGTGCACGAAGTGAATGTATTCTTTACACAAAATCTGAAGTTACAATTTGAAAGTACAGTCAGAAAAACTAAAAGCCATTTACCACATCATGCTACAGCATAAAAACTGCTTTAGCTTCCAGAACACTGATTATGAATGACTGAATAATAAATCATGAATGACTGAAAAAATTGCACAAAGAGCGAAACTCTTGCTAAAGATTACATCAAAAGTCGTAGTCGACTTTATCGCACAGTCTCTGCTCCTATAGTACAAAGAATCCGAAAAGAATCACTACCTAGGTTAGGTTAGTTATAGTGGCAGCCCGATTTTTCAGGCTCACTTAGACTATTCAGTTCATTGTGTCATTGTGATGACTGTGTACTGCCCGATTCTATGTTTAGCTCAATGACAAGAGTCGTACTTTTTATAGCCGAGTCCGAATGACATTCCACATTTCGGTGGATCCACACACACGCAGAGAAGAAACATGATTGTCACAACCAGTGTTGCCAACTCCCAAGGCCAAAAAGCACCAAAAATATATTATAAATTCTAACATACCACCTTCCACCACAAAATCGAAAATTAAACGCTCTACTAAAAAAAAAAAAAAAAAAAAAAAACTTCCGAAGATGTATTATACAACTTTTGTGAATTGAATTTTAAGAAGTTAACGGGGGTATTCAGATCGAGTTTAGCTGCTAAAATTACCATTTTTCATAATTACTTTTCTTAAGTAATTCATTTTAAGGAATACAAACTTTGTGAAAATTTGCTTTTGGCTATTCCCCATCAAGTTCTAATAAAATTTGCAGCAAATATGCATAATTTTATGCCTTGTTTACTGATATAGTTTTCACATTAGCGGCAAAACTCGAACTTAGTACTCACCATTATGAACCGCTATTCAAGTATCAGTTTTACTGCTTTCGTCCAATTCATTTTGATCAGTGATGTTTTTCAACTTTCAAAATATTAATATATGGAAGGAGTCTATTGCTTATTTCAGTTGTGCGTGCTTTTCTGAATCTAATACAAACGTTTTTAATGACATCTTTACAAATTCAAAAATTCGACACTCATCGCTCGACTTTCCTACAGAATACCCTAAATAACAATATTAATTAAAAAATAATCAATACCAACTTCATAACAATCAAATTCTATATTTGGCAATAAATTTGAGTTTTTTCGGCTCTTGAAAGTCTAATCAAAATTTGTGTATCAATTAAACTTAATACTGTTCAAAATAAAAAAAAGTACCAAAAGCACTAAATGAAAATGCCAAGTTGGTGCTTTTTTTGAAAAGGCACCAAAAAGGCAATTTGGTGCTTTTTAGAAATCAAAAAGCACTAAATTTGGTGCTAAAAGCACTAAATTGGCAACACTGGTCACAACCACATTCGAAGAGCAAAATAATATGATAGGAGCTATTTTTGCGGCGACCATGTAACATTTTCACCATGGCTCATTGGACATGGTTCTAAGAAAAATAAAATTGTCTTCAACTAAAATGTTATTATATTGATAAAAAGAATTTTGTTTCCATTAAAAGACAATGGTCACGATCTAAAATGTTATGGTATTCGTCAAAAGTGTTTTTCTACCAGTTAAAAGAACACGGTAACAACCTATAATGTTTTGATCTTTATGAAAAAACTTTTTCCGTCGCCGTCGAAAAAAGGACTCCCCTTGAGAAAAGAAAACACTAAATTAATTTTATTTATTTGTTTTTATTTATTTATAAACTAATTCATTGTTTATTTGTATTTATAATGTCGTGCAAGCACACATCACATATTTTTACCCACTCTATTTTGGTTCGATTTCAACAATAGGTAATCATTCTGTATTTATTTTGTGCCCATCAAATGTACCAACGCAGACATCGTGTAACTGCAAATAAAAATAAATTATACCATATATCAAAATGCAGAACAAAAACCAGGTAATTTTTTTTTCAATTACACTTTCCTTTTTGTGTTCATATAAAACCACGTTCCACTTCTGAATAAATAAATTAACACAAAACAAAGTAATTCCGTATTCTCCGTCCATTCCAAGAAACAATTAACACACGACTGACGCGCAAAATGAGAATCGTGTGTACCTTTGTGGCCATGTAATAGTTCTAGACATGTCTATACGTAACCTATAAAAATACTTTTTTCTCTGCAAAAAAGTAAAAAAATTGAATGGTCAGGTATATGATTTTCCCGGCCAAGTAATGGTCTCCAATCCTATCATTTAAATAATAGAATATGTTTGCGGCATTAGGCAACCATTTAAATGCTTATTGCCAACATATATTTTTCTCCGCTCGCAAATTATTTTTATAAAGACAAAATACATGAGTTTCGCGACAATTACCTACTCTAGATAAGCATTAAATGGATGCGGCAACCATGTCCAAACATGTTTTTTCTGTGCGTGTAGAGAAGCTTTGAAACTCAGAAATGTCACCATCATTACTGAGAAGGGATATTCTACCACCGAAAAAACACTTTGGTGTTTGGTCGAAACTGGTATTGAACCTATTTGTATATATATATATATATATATATCGGACATGCTAACCGTTGCGCCACGGTATCTCCCATTACCACTTACACCTATTTTAGAACCAAAAGGCGATAGTATATAAAAAGGTGTACACTTTTGTTCATCAAAGAACAACATTCACTGAGTGCATAACTGGCAAAATAAGCGGTATGTCCGTATCACCGACGGAAAATTGCAGTAACAACAACCTATTGCGATGATCACAAGCTAACATATAAAAACCTTTTAATTAGGTACACATTTCAATTTATTTAATAAAAGTAAGTGTGGGTCATATGATCCCAACATAAAACCTGAGATTTTTTTACCATAGTAGCAGGGTTAATTATAAGAAAGCTGTTAAGTTTTCTAATTTATTTTGAGCGTATTTTTATGTAAAGTGACCCATTCTCTAAATTAAAATGAACTAATTTGGATGAAAGTTGAACTTCATTGCCCAAGACGTCTTTTTTTGAACGATGTTATTTTCATAGAAATTAAGAATCCCTACATCTATGTACCACTATACTACAGAATAAAAAAAAAATTAACTGAACTGGATTGATATATGGAACAATTTATTGAAATGTGAAATGGTCTTCTTTCGAAGATCATATCTCTTCATTAAAAAAATAAAACACTTTGTTTAAATTTTAACGAAGTATATTTATTTATAAAATTCTTTCATAGGTCTTTACAATTGGTTGGTGTCCGGTACTTGTAAAAGCCTGGACAAAGAACCTTTCGCTTAGACGGCAGAGAGCTGACTGACTGAAATGGTTTCAGTTTCAGTTTCAAAAATAGCTATTTATTTTCCAAAATTCTTATATACTAATATAAAAGGTAGCTTACTTCTAAATTCCTACATAACCCTATACAGTACTCTACTGGTTCCTGCATCTACAACTTCTACTTAAATTCTAATACAATATTATTATTGGTATTTCTGCTTCTTACAATAAAATCTTGACATAAACTAGCTCCAAAAATTAGGAAATTAAAAAAAAGAGCAACTTCAATTTGATTTTAAATAAATAAATAAAGATTAAAAATTAGAAATTAAAGTAAAATAAATCATAATAAAAACTATATACATATATACAGAGCATGCATTCTTCCAGCATGCCCATCCCTCACTGTGTCGTGGGGTACACAGTGTCCGTGATGTCCAAGGTACGGTGCCTTCTATGGTAAAACAGCAAGGCTTCACCATCATATAACCCACCCTCCCCATGCAACCTGAGAAGCGCCGCTGGTGGCAGGTGCCTCCTGCCCATCAGCGTCCCAACATCATCCCTACAAGCTATATACTCAGAAACGAGCCTATTGTCAACATCCTCACACCCCCGCAGAAATCCCAAGGCAAGCCCAACCACAAAACAGTCGAACCTGGGAAAAGCCGCAGCATCATACACCTCCCTATTGGACGCACTCTTAAAGGAACCATCCTCTAACACCCTAACCCGAAGCCCCAAGCACGACCTCAGAACCTTCCTCTCCCATATCCTAATCCTCTCCATGGCTGCTGACGAAATGCCAGCCCACACTGGAAAGGAGTAAGCCATGACAGGCCTAACCAACTGCCGATAAATTAGCAACCTAATCTCCTTAGACAGGCCTCCCCTCATGCGGAGAAGATGGTGATACCCGAAGTACACCTTCTTCGCCTTGGACAGCACATGATCAACATGCCTGTGAAACTCTAGCCCACCATCAAATACCACCCCCAGGTATTTGATGGTATCAGCGACCTCAATAACACCCCCGCCAACCGTGAAGGTCGGACGGAAAGTCCTAAAGTTGGGATAAACATCCCCCGCTCGGCCCCTAAATACAATCGCCGAACTCTTAGAAACATTGAGCGAAAGCCTCCACCTCGTGAAAAACCTATGCAGGTCGTCAAGATACGCGTTAAGCGCCTGAGCCACCAAGCTGGCCATGGGTCCCGAGCAGGCGACCAAAACATCGTCAGCATAGGCCAATAGCAAGCCCCTTGTGGGCGGCTGGGGGATGTCACAAGAATATATGTTATATAACATTGGACCAAGCAGAGACCCCTGATGCACCCCTGCCCGAACGGGGCGCTGCGCAGAAAATCCCTCCCCCATCCTGACACTGAATGTGCGTCCCCTCAGGAAACTCGCAACCAGCCTACAGGTCTGCTCGTCAAATCCGAACGACTTCATCTTGAAAAGCAGACCGTCATGCCAAACCGAATCAAACGCCTTGGAGAGATCCAGGCCGACAGCCATCGTGCCATGCTTCCTATCGAAGCCACGGACCACAAAACCAGACAAGACAGAAAGGGCATGAGAAGAGGAGAGCCCAGTCCTAAAACCGAATTGCGAATCGCAAAGAACCCCCCTGCCCTCGACAAACCCCTCGATCCTCCTCAAAATAAACCCCTCAAACAGCTTCCCAAAAGCGGAAAGAAGTGAAATGGGCCTATAACCCGAGCAAGAACCGGGATCAGAACCCGGCTTGGGAACAGGAACCACAGTAGCCACCCTCCAGGCAGCCGGAAAGTACCCCAAATTGAGGCAGTGGTTCAGCAGGACGCACAAAAAGGACCACACAACACCACCCGCCCTCTTCAACGCCACATCCGGGACCCCGTCGATCCCAGCAGACCTCCTGGAGGGCCTGGAAGCAAGAAATTCTCCGACCGAGGACGGTTTGATAAAACCGCCCTCGCGCCAGAGAGAAGTGTAACAACGGAGCCATCGGCAGCAAAGTCGCCAGAAAACGAGACAATGGGAGCAGAACCCCCCACCTCGGCCGCAACGGACGACACCATATCGTCAAAGGCCCGGTCGGGCAGAGAAACGCCAGGAACCGCAGCGCACTGCACAAAATCGGCAAACGCCTCCGCCTTCCCGACATCGGAAACAACACTATCACCACCCTCAGTGGCCCTAATCCCAACAGGATCACTGCGCGCCAAACCCGCAGCCCTACGAACCCTACCAAAAGTCCGCGAATTCATCCTAATCCCCTCAAGAGACCGCCTAGTCCTATCCCACTCGAAGCATAGAACACGCCTTCCAATGATCGTGGTGAGATTCCTAATATCAGCTTTAAGGATATTACGCCTGTCGGGATCAGGTGATTTCCGCAGCGTACTGCAAAGTCTCCTCCGTTCTCTTATAAACCTAGTAATGTCATTCGGCAAAACCAGGTCGGGTTTCCTTGCGGTAACCCTAGGGACGGAGGAAGAAATTGCATCCCTGAAAGCTGCACCAAGTCCTTCAACACACTCATCGATCTCAGAGATCGTGACATTACGCCCCACCGGAAGCCCAATCTCTGAGAGACGCCTACGCAAACCGCTCCTAAACCTGCGAACATTCATATGACCAAAGTCAAAGAAAGAAGCGGGCTCACAAACCTCGACGTCCCCTATCGTGAGAGAAACACAGATCGCCCTATGGTCAGACTCATAGTCAAGCGCCGTCGACCGACCTCCACTGCCCGTCGGGTATAACCCCGGCGACAGTAAAAACAGATCTATGAAAGTGCCCCCCGTGATATTGGGCCTAGTCGGAATATCCGCAGAGCAAGTAGCGAGACCGGGCACTTCAACCAAATACCTCGCCAAACGTCTCCCCCTAACATCCGTGTGAAAACCACCCCAAAGCGGGTGCTGAGCGTTCAGATCAGCACCAATAACAACCTCACCATGCTCGTTTAGAGCAGTCACTGCATCCAGATCAGAGGCGACAAAAGGCACCCCTGGCCGCAGATACATCGAAACAAAAACAACTGAAGACCCACCCCTCAGAAACACCCTAGCCGCACAGGATTCCACAGCACCCGTGCCCAAGTGAAGCCCCTCGCACCTAAATACATCCCTGACAAGAACCGCGGTTCCGCCGCCGCGATCCCCCCTATCCTGCCTGAAGACCCGAAAACCATCAACCTCAAACCTGTGGCGCGCCATAAGGTGATGTTCCGCAATAAGCAAAACATCAGGCTTATGTTGCCCAATAAAAGCCCTAAGGTAATGCCTCTTGGTGACGGAAACACAAGAATTGACATTAACAAAGATACAGACGAGCGGCCTAGACATTGCACAGACCGCGCAGAAGACCCGTCAGGGCGGCAGTCTCCCCTTGCTCAGCAACCAACCTCCCGAAAGTTGGCGCGAGTTGCCTCATCCTAACAAACACACTGACGAAATCCTCGCCGAAGACCCTCTGACAGCTCTCGAACATGTCAACCTGTCCCGAAGTGGTCCCAGCCGGGGCCCCGCCCCCCGGAACCACACCACGGGCAACAGGCCGAACTCCAGAACCGGCTGCAGCGGCGTATGAAAGCCCTGCAATCCGATCCGACCTAGCCTTACCTCTAGCCTTAACCTCAGCCCTACGTTCTGCTGCCTTCTCGACGAGGGCGACCCGTTTAGGGCACCCCCGTGAGCCCGCGCCATGCCCGTCTACGCCACAATTGACGCAGAAGAGCGTGGGAACCTCGAGCCTAACCGTCTGGCCCGTCGCCCCGTCGACGACCTCCTTACCGTCCAGTGCCTTAGGATGCACCCGACACTCCCCTCTGCCATGAGGCTGGCTGCACCTCACACAGCGGAACTGCATCCCGCAGTTCACTGCCACGTGACCATACCTCTGACAATTATAACACTGAACGGGACCCCGGCCAGTATCCCTGCGAAACTCAACCCTAAAATCCAGCAATAACCTGATCTTAAATAGCTTCTCTACCTCAGTGGTTTTGCCAACCCGCAAAAGCCACATGTTCTCCGCGATGTTCGACAGACCCTGAATGTCCAAGTCGAACCCGCAGACCTTCACTAACTCGGCCCTAACCTCCTCCACCGAGTACCCTCTACGAAGTCCCTCAATAATCAGTGAAAGCGGCACCAAAGGACGCGGAGTATGCGTCGTGAACTTATACCCTCTAGCCCTAAGCAGCTTTCTAACCTTCTCAAAAGACTCTAGACCCTTCAAACCTATGCTTAAGACACCTTTCCTAACCATACGAATGGTGAAACCCCGCGTTACCATATTTACCTTTAGGAGATTATGCATCTCCTGGGCTGCAACGTCGTAGACCATGATGTTAGGCATGGTTCCCGTAATCTCCGCCGCTACCGGCCTCTTCTCCACCTTTTCAGTCGTCTTCTTCTCCTCTCCATAGCTGACACTGAGAACTGTCAGCTTACGTCTCTTCTTCTTCTTCTTTTCGCCTTGCTCGGCTGAAGGTTTTGCTGCTGCTGCTGCTGTCGCTGTTGCTGCCGCTGCTGCTGATGTTGATGCCTTCGGCTCTGCTTCCACTCCCGGTTGCGTGGGCTTCTTGCTCGCAACCGCAGGTGAGGCCGGCTTTGCGCTCACCGTCTCCTTCTCCCCGGGCATAGGCTTCTTGCACCCGGGCTGGCTCACTGGCAGTGTGACACCAGTCTCCAATGATAAACTCTGGCTTGGTTTACCCTTTCCGCTGGCCTTTCGGTAGGAATCCAGCTCCTTCTCCAGCCTGGCTACAGTGCGTTTATAGCACTCCTCCCTGGACGCCAGCTCGTGAACCTGACGCCCAAGAGCTTCAAGGCGATCCAACATCCGCTGATGCTCGCCACGAGTCACAGTGAGCGGGTCACTATCGGTCGTCATTCTTTTTTCAGGGTAATTTTCAATAGACTCATCAGAGTCCATATCCATATCACCCCGATCTCTAATAAGTTTATTTTCCATCACAGCAGCCACTAACTAGGCGTGCTGTGATGCAAAATTACTTATCGAGCCAAAAAAATTGAAAACCTCTGCCTCGTAGGCGATTCTCAGTTTTGCTAGGCACCAAGAAACCAAAAAGAAAAGTTTGTCGCTTAAGTCTTTCAATTTAAGTGACTACTATTTCTTCTCAAAATTCCAGCTAAGCAACGACTGTAACCAGCTAAATTGAGATTAAATTCTCGTTTCAAACAAATTGCCTTTATAAAGGCACAAGGGAAAAGTGGTTCGACTTCCCTTGAGACAAATTTTGTTTCAAACCGGTGGGGTGGGGTAAGAAAAATCTTACCCTTACACTCGAGGAAAAAAAAATTTTCCTCCAACTCCACACTCGAGCAAAAAATTTTGCTCCTTACACTCGAGCAAAAAATTTTGCTCCTTACACTCGAGCAAAAAAATTTTGCTCCTTACACTCGAGCAAAATTTTGCACATACTCGAGCAAAAATTTTCTCATACACTGAGAGAAAAAATCTCCTTTTCTCGTACACTGAGAAAAAATGTCCTCCTCTTGTACACTGAGAGAAAACAAAATTTCCGTGGTACACTGCAAAAAATTTTCCGGTACACTGGAAAAAAATTTTTCTTACACTGAGAGAAAAAATTCTCAATTTCACTGAATTTTAAATTCAGACACCTCAGACCTGTCAATTGTGTGAAAAACACCAAAATTAGCCTTCCTTGCTATAGCTATCAGTCTCTTTGCACTAACACTAGTTGGCCTTCTTTGCTTCTTTACCACTGGCTTTTGGAGGCATTTTCACTAGTTATTATTTTTCAGTGAGCCTGATACATCGGGCTGCTACCTAACCTAACCTATGGCACTATATACATTCTTGAAATTTTGAACTCCAATTTTTTCCTTCAAACTATACACAAAAAATATCAACGAATTTTCTTGTCAATACAATTAAATTTATATTTGAAGTTGAGCTAACAACGTAATTTGTAAATACAATTACAATTTTAGTAAACTAGTTGTTGGAAATTCCCAACAAATGCCATTGCTTTATTAACAGAAGCTGTTGTTGATTGAAAATTAAAATTTCAAATAAAAGTGATGTTTTGATTAATTCTCATGTTTTTAAATGAACAAATTTAAACCACTCAAATAGTTTAAATTTACAATCATATTCAAATACAAATTTTGTTAATTTTTTTTTTGTTGATTACAAATAAAATATTCAACATCTGCATTTTTTAAAGTAATAAATTGCTTTATTGATCTGTTTTATTTGGCAGTAGCCGACTATCAAACCTTTTTTCGGAAGGTTCAAGTGTAGTTCACTTTGGGTTGAGTGAATTACCCGAATTTATTCTGATAATTGGTTGATAGTTTTGCTGCAAGTAGAGGATTCTGATTAGGAATGTGGTAATTCCGAAACAGCTGTACATCCAACCATCTTGCAGTCTATAGGGCTTTGCCCAAATAAATTTGACAAGCATACTTTTCCTCTGTTGGTTAAGCTACACTTGTAGTTTAGTCAATGCATGGTTTTAAGCTGAAATCAAAAACAACAATAATAAAAGTGAAAATTTCAAAATTTTGAGTTACTACGCTTTCTCTCTATGGGTGTAATTGAGTGCTGATTAAAAGTATGAAAAAGATAAAGAATGAAAAAGATAAATAACTAAACGTATAGTATATAAAATGAATATCGCGAAAAAATGATGCAACTACTCAACGATAAAAATACTTATAAGGTTATGGATACTGATCCCACAGAAAAACTGGAGAAGATAAATAATAGAATTGTTACGGAGCTTCATAATAATAAACTCCTAACAAAGTGGGAAAAATTAAAACTAACAAGTGTTTCAGCCAAATCTCCTGAACTATATGGATTACCAAAAATTCATAAAGAAGGCACTCCACTCCGTCCGACATCCTCATCAATGAATGTCCCCTGTTACCAATTATCAAAATACATTGGATCAATTCTAAAAAATATAATATCGATAGCATACAACACAGTGAACTCCTTAAACCTGAAGCAAAAACTGAAATCTGTAATATTAGAAGATGACGATATCATTGTTTCGTTTGACGTGGTATCATTATTCACAAATATACCGACACACCTAGCTATTAAGAATATTATGGACAAATGGGATATACTGAAGAAAAACACAACGATTCCGAAACTAACATTTCTGAAGATTCTCAAATTTTGTTTAAAGGACAATAACTATTTTATGTACTCTGGAAAAGTATACCAACAAACTTATGGAATGCCAATGGGCAACCCATTATCACCTACGATCGCAGATATCGTACTTGACACACTTCTGGACGACGTATTAAACGAACTAAAAGACATGAATGTAAAAGTAAAATTTATAACAAAATACGTAGATGATTTGTTTGCGGTTATCAAGAGGGAAGATGAAGACACCATAGTGAAATTACTAAATGCATATCACAACAAAATAAAATTTACTATCGAAAAAGAAAAAAACGGCGAATTACCATTTTTGGATATGACGATAATAAGGAAGGAAAACTCTTTGATGACAAATTGGTATGCAAAACCAACGTCATCTGGTAGGATGATAAACTTTTATTCAACGCAACCATACAATATGAAAATAAATACCGCAAAGAACTTCATCCATAAAGTTCTACAATTAAGTGAAGACATATTTAAATCGGAAAATTTAATGAAAATTAAAAATATCTTAAAGGCAAACAATTATCCAATGACTATAATTAACAACTTAGTACAAGAAATTATCAATGGACCAAAGGAGAAAAAATGCGAAGATACTATAAAAACAAAAAAGTTTTTCAGTGTACCGTACATCCCAAAACTCACAGACAGCAAATCATTAGGGAACATTATAAATAACGAAAACTCAGTAGCAGCATATAGATCGAATGAAACTCTCAGTAGAATATTCACAAAAAGCACAACAAAGAACAAAACAGACAAATTGAAACTAAACAACGTTGTATATGAAATTACATGTGATGGAAACAAACAGGAACAATGCAACAAAAAGTATGTGGGGACAACAAAACGAGCACTCGGCACTAGGCTGGCAGAACATGAAGCCGACATTAGAAAAGAGAAAGAAACAACAGCACTGGCACAACATATTAAAGAGAGTGGACACAAAGCTAACTTCAAAACAGTAAGAATACTTGACAGAGAGAAAATAGAGAATAAACGCTACACTCTTGAGAGCTTAAGAATCCAACAGAGGCTGCAGATATCAATAAATACAAAAGAAGACAAAGACAACACTAAACTGCAATATTCCATCGCTATACTTGACAAGGAACATTCTGTGATATAGTATTAAGTTTAGACTTGACTCCCTCACACTGTGCAATTATTTATATTATTATATTATTAGTGTCGTGTTGTCCAGTTTTATAGTAATATAAGTAATTTTTATAATGTAACAGAATCGTAAGTCTGAAGTAAATATTTGAAATCAAAAAAATAATTAATGTATACAAAATTGTTGACAGAAAATCCAAAATAAATACACTCTCCTGATGAAGCTGAAAACCCATACCAGCGAAACGTCGAGAAAAAATAAAATGAAAACACATCGTTTTATTTACTAAAAAATTAAAAACTACTGACCAAAAAGCCTATTAGAAAAAAATCCAAAACTAAACGTATAGTCTTTTCTATTGAAATATTATTTTAAAAGTATATTTAGCCGGAAATATTATTGAATAGCTTGTAACTGGCCACGACATAGAAAATCTGGAAATTACAGCCCATTCCAGTCCATCTGGCAACCCTAACTGAGCCATGTAGCCCTTATCAGCATCAACACACAATTGACGCTGTAGCCACCGACGCATACAGTCTAGAAATTCTATTTACAGGCCACATTGGTGGGCACACACAAGCCGATGTGGAGAAACTTTGTTTCAGAAAGAAACAACGTTTGTCGGGCCCCCTCTCTTACTAACGAACTACCATATAAAAGCTCTTGGAAACGGAAATATGGAATGGAAACTGACGCACTTCGCCAGTTATTCGGCTCGAAACATAACAAAGTACCACATATGGAAAAAATTCGGTAGTTTTTTGCATTTTTGGTTTTGTATGGGATTTCGCTGCAGAATCCAAACATAGTACCGACCTTTTCTTGATGATTAAAAATTCCAAAATGAATGGGGTTGCTTTCTGCTGGCATTTTCTTTACATTGATTTTCAATAACTTCCAAATAAAAACCGAGAAGTTTATTCACTAATTTAAAACAAACAATATTTAATATCGTTTTAATTTTTAATATTATTATTAATATTTTTGAAATATTTAATATTTTTATTAGCATTATTCCAAATATTAACGACTATTATACGTATACTCGCAAAACCCACATAAAATTATATTTTATCAATCGCTAGATTTTGCGATGTTCCGCATATTGAGGAATGACGTACAACAACTTCGCATGCATTTTCCTTCAAAACATATCGGGAAATGCATGCGAAGTTGTACACGGACGAAAAAGACTGTTTTTCATATATTTGGGTGTAAAAATTATGTGTTTGGAACTCAATTTTTTTTAAATAAACACAAACTTAACTAAAACCACACGGACGATAAAGACGTTTATTCATACGTTTGGATGTAAAAACTATATGTTTGGGATATAAAATGTTTGTAAAAATATAATATGCTTAGATTCAAACATATATTGTATATATATATATATATATATATATATATATATATATATATATATATATATATATATATATATATATATATATATATATATATATATATATATATATATATATATATATATATATATATATATATATATATATATATATATATATATATATATATATATATATATATATATATATATATATATATATATATATATATATATATATATATATATATATATATATATATATATATATATATATATATATATATATATATATATATATATATATATATATATATATATATATATATATATATATATATATATATATATATGTAGAAATAGACTATAAATATATATGTGTTTAGAATATATATAGATGATTACAAAGAGAGACCTAGAGAGTATGCTGCAAGTAAAAGAATGGAAGTAATCATAAATATATCCACGCAAAATTTCAATAATTTTTTTCTACCAGTGATGCCCTAAGGTGAAACATATACAAACAATATTTTGTTTGGACCAATCCTGAAAATATATATGCTTGAAACAAAATGTGTTTGGGGTATATGTTACAGAAGCGATTTTTTAGGGTGTATAAAGTAAATATAAAAAATGCTTCAAAAAAGTGTTTCCTTAAGTTTTGAAAGGTTTGAATACTTCTTAGTCGGGGTGAACTAAAATATTTTTCTATGGTAGGGTTACAGTAGGCAAATATTTGACAGAAATTAAAAAAAAAACACGTCGTACTTCGCTTTTATACTTTCGTTATTGTACTTCGCTTTTATACTTTCTATAACAAATTTAATACTGTAATTGAAAGTGGAAATATCCCTAGAAAAATCCCCAAATCACGACTTTATCTCCAGTCAAATCCCCAGATCTCCAAAGTGAAAAAATATCCCCAACCACGAGAAAAAATCCCCAGTTTGGGGATAAAACCCCTAATCTGACAACACTGACTGAACCCTCAAAAAAAAAAATCGCTTCTGTAACATATACCCCAAACACATTTTGTTTCAAGCGTATATATTTTCAGGATTGGTCCAAACAAAATATTGTTTGTATATGTTACATACCCCAAACACATTTTGCTTCATACATATTATGTTTCACCTTAGGCGTACACTGGTAGAAAAAATTTTAACGAAATTTTCTTTGTGTATATATATTTTTAAGGCGCCAACTGGTTACTTCCATTCTTGTACTTGCAGCATACTCCCTAGGTATCTCTTTCTAAACACATATGTTTACTAATTATTAATATATGTTTGCATCCAAACATATTATATTTACAAACATTTTATGTCCCAAACATGTTATGCTAGTTTACAAATAAAAAATTTGAGTTTCAAACATATAGTTTTTACAATAAAAGTCTTTATCGTCCGTGTGGTTTTAGTTAAGTTTTTGTTTATTTTTATGAATACTTTATTATCAGTGTATAAAAATCTCTTTATTTATAACTAGTAAATTTTAGTGGCATTTTCAAATTCTGGGGATGGGAGGGGGCTAAGCAATTCCCCCAAAATTTTCACGCATATAGTAATTTACTCATATTTTTTGACGCAAAACAATTTTAACTTGAGAATAACATATTAATTTGAGAAACCCGTAGTCTGACATCAAGTATGACCATATTTCAATAGAAACAAGTCGAAAATAAATAAGTAAGGGAAGTCCAAAACATGCGGGGCGACTATAATATATATCCTTCACCACTATGCATACACTGTTAGAAAAATATGTTTTTCATATGTTCCGATATAAACAAAATGTGTTTCGGGCACAATTTTTAAACACAATATATTTAAGTGCAAACATGTAATGTTCCTAAACTAACACAAAATTTTTGGGACAGATATGTTAGAATATATTATGTTTGGGGCATGAATGTTTCATAAAAATAATATGTGTGAATGTAAACATATATAAATTTACAAATTTCGAGTAAACACATATATGTTGTGATATTTTATTCAGAGAGCGACAGAGAGGGAGTATAGAGAAAGAAATAGAGATGGAAACCGGGAGGGTTGACGAAAGATATCAACATAACACAGTGAGAGAATCAAAAGAGAGCAATTTCTGTGAATCCGCTTGTATGTTGTTTCGGAAAACTGTTTTATGATAAGGCCAAAAATTTGATATGGTTAAGTCTAAATATTATTTAATTTGAATGTGGGTATTTCCAAAATGACGTTACATGACATTTGTACGAAAGAAAGTTAAAAAAAAATGAAAAAGTCTATTTTTTTAAAAAGGATCTATATATTTACGTAGCTATTGAATAGTACTATATTCAGTAAAAAAATAGAATAATCGAAGAAGAAAAAATATGTGCTGACGTGACGTGACAAAAAAGGGAAGTGGAGTTTTTCTTGAATTACAAAATTGCAAAACTCTGCGAATTTACCAAGACCTTTTGTATGCAACATTTTTTACTAATAATTAGAGGAATGTTAGTTTATTATCCAACTTATAAAGTTGAACAACATTTTCTATTTTTCTTACTTTATTTTTCTTATATAATAGACTTATGCGATAATGCAGTTTCAGCTGCTTTTATTTGCATGTCTTCGCTGCATGACAAAAAATGAATTTGATGGATTCCAGGTATTTTAGATAACTCCTTCCACTTTTCAGCTAACGAAGTAGAAACATGTCTATTTGCTCTGAGGAAATGTATAAATTTACCCCAATGACGTTATTTCAAGCACATTCATAAAATGAAAGCGCATTTTCTAAAGTTAAATTGTTTGTTTTTGTCATCTGCCAAACTTTTCGTTTTATGGATGCTCCTATCCCATCGACAGCAGCTTTGCCGTGAGAAGTTGCAAAGTAATTCCACTCTAACACCTTGCAACCAAATTCAGAAAAAAATCAGGCAAACTTCGAGCAATGAACTTATTTTTAAATTGAGAGCTGCATCCATCCGAAAAAAAAACATTAAGATTTTGGAATTGCCCATGTTCATTTTTGATCATCTTCACCAGTTTGGTCAAAAATCAGTAAACATCGAACTTGTTATGGCTCAGTTTGTCACTTATTATTGAATAGGATTTCACTCCGCTAATCAGCCAAGCAACGCATGTAAAGATCGTAACTTGGCGGTAGCTGAAGTGTGCGCTCTGTATCTCATTTTGAAAAATTATCCGTAATTCTCTGCGAAATCAATTTGCAGAACTAGGTCTCCGGCCTTAATATATTTTTTTCGAGTTTCAAAATAATTTTGCTGGGAACGTTTAACAAAGAAGTGGCGTTTAAAAAAGAGCAACTGGGCATCTAATTCATATAAGAGATCAGATAGACACCCTTCGGTTTGTGTCAATACAATCCGATTTTTCACATTGCGCCAATGTTTCCATTTAATTTTTTTTATCCATTTATGAATAATATGCTACACTGTTAGAAAAATATGTTTTTCATATGTTCCGATATAAACAAAATGTGTTTCGGGCACAATTTTAAAACACAATATATTTAAGTGCGAACATGTAATGTTCCTAAACTAACATTAAATGTTTGGGACATCTATGTTAATATGTTAGAATATATTATGTTTGGGGCATGAATGATTCATAAAAATCATATGTGTGAATGCAAACATATATAAATTTACAAATTTCGACTAAACATACATATGTTGTGATATTTTATTCAAAGCGACAGAGAGAGTATAGAGAAGGAAATAGAGATGGAAACCGGGAGAGTAGACGAAAGATGTCAACATAACACAGCAAAAGATTCAAAAGAGAACAATTTCTGTGAAACCGTTTGTATGTTGTTTCGGAAAACTGTTTTATGATAAGGCCAAAAATTTGATATGCTTAAGTCTAAATATTATTTAATTTGAATAAAGAGAATAGACATTGGGAACCAAGAAAATAGACATTTGAAAAACAAACAGCATATGTTTTCGCCTTGAGAGCAGCATTTTATGTATGTGTGGACATGTGTTTTGTTTATCATTTTGGCATTATGGGCACAATTTTTTTCTTGGTTCGTTAAAAGAAATCAGGGGTCTTCATAAAAATAACGAAAGGGCACTATACTCTTTTTAGAGTTGGGACAGTAAAATGAAATAAGGAGGAAATAGTGAAAAATTACACAGTAAAATGTATAAAAACAAAGTTTAGTTCCTCTTTATTAATAAGTAGTCCACGAGGAGTTGACGGACACCATCAAATATAAAAGCGGGCATTAAGTTCGAGTTTTACAGCTAAAACAATTTAAAAAGTTTATTTTCTTTAAAATGAATTATTAAAGAAAAATAAAAGGCATTTTAGAGCGATGGTTTTAAATGCTAGTAAAAAACTGTTCACGACTAAATAAATATATGTTTATATTATAAAATTATTTATGTATATTTATACTCGACTCCACGTTCTTCTTTTGTTAGAGTTTTTGAATTCCTTCCAAATTTTAAAGTTTTGTACCAAAAACAGTTTTTTGTTACAAAATTGTTATTTTTGCAATAAAAAATAATATTTTATCCAAAAATCAGTCAATTTCGTTTATATCAAGCACTGTTAATGACTATAAATCTTTAATAACTCACATTTCGAAGTTTCATTATAAAAATTTAATATAGTATAAATGTGTAAATTAAAAAAAAAGTGTTCGGTCGGAGCAGGGATTGAACCATGCAAGGCAGACATGCTAACCACTGCTCCACGTGGCAAACAAATGTATGTTTCTGTTAAATAATGTTATGTTTGCATGGGCTCGTGGGCGCTGCAAACTATGCTATATAAATGTAACTTATAACGATAATTATCTAATGGTGACAATAACAGCTACGTAGCCCAGTGGATAGTGTGTTGGCTTACAAACTGTATGGTCCTCGGTTCGATTATCCGTGCAGGCGAAAGTTAAAATTTAAAAAAATTATAAAAGTGAATAATTTCTTCAACATTATTTGCATTACAGAAAAAGGTGCCAAGAACTAAAAAATTTCGTGGAAGTGAAAATTACGAGTATGTTAGGGAATGAGCACAATCGTGTTTGGGAAAAATTCTTCCAAGCATATAATATTTTTGGCTCAAAATGCTTCCAAACATATAATATGTTCACATAAAACAAATATATTAATGTTTCGGCAGTATCCAATAATATATGTGCTTCCTGCAAAATATGTTTGGAACATATATTAAAGAAGCGATTTTTTTGAGGGTGTAGGGGCACTAACTCATTTTTCACATCCCTAACGCAATTTCTGCAATTACTCGTCATACACTTTTCATTTTCAATGTTGCTCTTTCTCTTGCTCACAATTGAATGTAAATTAAAAAAAAAAAAACTAGTTTAATTTAAAGTAAAAACAAAGCTGACAATAAGGACAACAACAACAACTAAAAGAAATAAATAAAAATATTTTGCAAGAAAATTACTTACAATCTCGCGTAAGGTGACACACTTTTGAAATTCAATATAAAATTAACTACTTCCTTAAAAGCCGAGTTATTTTTTATTATTGGATTACTTTATTAACCTTCGTTGAAATCCGAAATTTCACTTGATTTGCGACCGTCAGCGTTGAGATAATGACAAAAAACCGTTAACCGTTAACTGATATTTATTTGGTCTTTTGCATTTATTTTATGGTTAGTTGTTGTTATAGCTAAAGGTTTACTATAAGAGTGGATTAGAACAATTACTCTTAGAAATGTAAATTGTAAAGCGAAGATTCTCTTAGAAATAAAGAAAACTGAGCAAAGCGTAAACCTTAAATTTGTAGCCCTATATCTCAACATCGTGACTAAGGAAAGCTTTGAACTCTTCAATTTAAATAATTTTTGAATACAATACAAGGAGAAAAATAATATTTGTGAACTTTTCATTTTTGAGTCACGGTGGACTTTTCCCTGGAAATACCCATATTAGAATGAGTATTCGGAGTAAAGAGAATAGACATTCAGAACCAAGAGAATAGACATTTGAAAAAAAACCATGTGTTTTCGCCTTGAGAGCAGCATTTTATGCATGTGTGGACATGTGTTTTGTTTATCATTTTGGCATCATGGGCACAATTTTTTCCTTGGTTCGTTAAAAGAAATCGGAACGTACGAGGAGTAAGTCAAAATATTGAACAAAGGAAATAAAAAAAAAACGGTGGAAAATATACAAAAATTACAAACGGACAATAAAATGAAAAAAGGAGGAAATAGTGAAAAATTAAACAGTAAAATGTATAACAACAAAGTTTAGTTCCTCTTTATTAATAAGTAGTCCAAGAGGAGTTGACGGACACCTTCAAATATAAAAGCGGACATTAAGTTCGAGTTTTGCAGGTAAAACAATAGAAAAAGTTTGACAGACATATGCTAAATTACGTTCTTTATGGGTTACTCATTCCTACACACCAGTCAATATTCGACTTCTCCTGGCGAAAAGCCTTTTGATACCGGGTTTAATTTACGGATCTGAACTCTTCGCGAATTGTGATTCCGTGAGCAAAAATAGACTTAACGTGGCATTCAATAGTATAGTTCGTTATGTGTATGGGTTACGTAGGACCGATCCTGTTTCGCATGTTACAGACTCCCTCTTTGACTTTGAGTTTTAATACCCTGCTTAATGTCAAATCGTTAGTATTTCTACATAAATTTATTTACAGACGAAAACCAAGCTATCTCTACACACAAAAAATTTCACGAAAATTTTTCCAATTAAAATTTTAATTGAGTTTTAAGAAATATTCAATTAAAAATTTAATTGATTCAACAAATATTTTAATTGAAACAAAAATCAATCACAAAAATAATAGCATCAATTAATTTTTTAATTGGATCAATTAACTTTTTAATTGACCTTCAATTAATTTTTTAATTGATACTATCATTTCTGTGATTGAAGACATTTCAATTAGAAATTAATTGGATCAATTAATTTCGTGATTGAATCAGACATTTTTTTTTGTGTGTGAGAGAATTCGGTTTACCAGATCTGATAGGAATATGAATATAATACCCTTTAGAAGGACAAGTCTTGTATCCGAATGGCAGTTCTTTATTGGCACGATACGTCTCTGGAACACTCTACACTGTTAGAAAAATATGTTTTTCATATGTTTCGATATAAACAAAATGTGTTTCGGGAACAATTTTTAAACACAATATATTTAAGTGCAAACATATAATGTTCCTAAACTAACACTAAAGGTTTGGGACACATATGTTAATATGCTAGAATATATTATGTTTGGGGCATGCATGTTTCATAAACATTGTATGTGTGAATGTAAACATATATAAATTTAAAAATTTCGGTTAAACATATATATGTTGTGATATGTGGAGAAAGAAATAGAGATAGAAACCGGGAGGGTTGACGAAAGATATCAAATTAACACAGCGAGAGAATCAAAAGAGAGCAATTTCTGTTAGAGTTAGGACAGTAAAATGAAAAAAGGAGGAAATAGTGAAAAATTAAAGAAAAGTAAAAGGCAAAACAGGGTCATTTTAGAGCGATTATGCCAACTTAATACCGGCCTTAAAGTTAAAAATTAAATTAAGTACAAAACATGATAAGTTTTAAATGCATTTAAAATGGTGTTAAATGCTAGTAAAGAACTGTTCACGTCTAAATAAATGTATGTGTATATTATAAAATTATTTATGTATGTTTATACTCGACTCCACGTTCTTCTTTTGTTAGAGTTTTTGAATTCCTTCCAAAATTTCAAACTTTTATACCAAAAACAGTTTTTTATTACAAAATTGTTATTTTTGCAATAAAAAATAATATTTTATCCAAAAGCTCAGTCCATTTCGTTTATAGCAAGCATTGTTTTTGACTGTAAATCTTTAATAACCCACATTTCGAAGTTACATTATAAAAATTTAATATAGTATAAATATAAATGTGTAAATTAAAAAAAAAAAACAAAAACAACAATTGGTGTTTGGTTGGAGCAGAGATTGAACCCACGACCCTTTACATGTACGGCAGACATGCTAACCACTGCTCCACGTGGCCAACACATCTATGTTTCTGTTAAATAATGTTATGTTTGCATGGGCTCGTGGGCGCTGCAAACTATGCTATATAAATGTAACTTATAACGATAATTGTCTACTGGTGACTATAACAGCTACGTAGCTCAGTGGTAGTGTGTTGGCTTACAAACTGTATGGTCCTCGGTTCGATTCTCCGTCCAGGCGAAAGGTAAAATTTAAAAAAATTATAAAATTGAATAATTTCTTCAACTTTTTTGTATTACAGAAAAAGGTCCCAAGAACTAAAAAATGTCGTGGAAGTGAAAATTATGTTAGGGAATGAGCACAATCTTCTTTGGGGAAAATTCTTCCATGCATATAATATTTTTGGGCTCAAAATGCTTCCAAACATATTACATTAAACATATTACATTAAACAAACATATTAATGTTTCGGCAGTATCCAATAATATATGTGCTTCCTGCAAAATATGTTTGGAACATATGTTAAAGAAGCGATTTTTTTTTGAGGGTGCAAGAATACAATGGATTTGAATATTAAAAGTAATTTTCTTCATTTTTTCTTTAATATTAATATTAATTTTTATTTTATTTATTTAAATTTTTCTTTTTTTTCTTTTATATTTAAAATTTAATTATTGTATTTACTTATTATAAGTCGGAGATGTTTTAACATTTATAATCCTGAACTGTAATTATAAGATTTTAATCTTGTTGTGTAGGTACTCAATAAAATGAAATGAAAACAAGTATAAACGGCCGTAAGTTCGGCCAGGCCGAATCTTATGTACCCTCCACCATGGATTGCGTAGAAACTTCTACGAAAGACTGGCATCCACAATCGAATTACTTGGGTTGTGGTATCTTAAATCGTTTTCCAAATTGTGAGTTAGTCCATACGTGCTATATATTAGACAAAAAAGGTATGTGTGGGTAAGTCTACAAATAATTACGAATCGATATGGACTTTTGCACGGTAAGTAGGGAGCCAGAATTGAAATATGGGGGTCGCTTATATGGGAGCTATATACAGTTATTGATATGGACTAATTTTTGTGTGATTGGGGATCGATTTATCTGAGGGCTATATATAACTATAGACCGATATGGACCTAGTTAGGCATGGTTGTTAACGGTCATATACTAGCACAATGTACCAAATTTCAACTGACTCGGATGAAATTTGCTCCTCCAAGAGGCTCCAAAACCAAATCTCGGGATCGGTTTATATGGGGGCTATATATGATTATGGACTGATATGGACCACTTTTGGCATGGTTGTTAAATATCATATACTACCACCACGTACAAAATTTCAACCAGATCGGATGAATTTTGCTTCTCCAAAAGGCACCGGAGATGGACTGATATGAACCAATTCCTGCATGGTTCTTGGATACCATATACTAACATCACGTACCAAATTTCAACCGAATCTTCGAAGGGGCTCCAGAGGTCAAATCTTGGGATCGGATTATATGGGGGCTATATATAATTATTGACCGATTTCGACCAATTTTTGCATGGCCATTAGAGACCATATACTTACACCATGTACCAAATTTCAGCCGGATCGAACGAAACTTTCTTCTCTTAGAGGCTCCGCAAGTCAAATCTGGGGATCGGTTTATATGGGGGCTATATATAATTAATGACCGATGTGGACCAATTTTTGCATGGTTGTTAGAGACCATATACTAACACCATGTACCAAATTTCAGCCGGATCAGATGAAATTTGCTTCTCTTAGAGGCTCCGAAAGCCAAATCGGGGGATCGGTTTATATGGGGGCTATATATAATTGTGGACCGATGCGGACCAATTTTTGTATGGCTGTTAGGGACCATATACTATCTCCATGTACCAAATTTCAGCCGGATCGGATGAAATTTGCTTCCCTTAGAGGGTCTGCAAGCCAAATTTGGGGGTCCGTTTATATGGGGGCTTTACGTAAAAGTAGACCGATTTGGCCCATTTGCATTACCATCCGACCTACATCAATAACAACTACTTGTGCCAAGTTTCAAGTCGATAGCTTGTTTCGTTCGGAAGTTAGCGTGATTTCAACAGACAGACGGACGGACGGACGGACATGCTCAGGTCGACTCAGAATTTCACCACGACCCAGAATATATATACTTTATGGGGTCTTAGAGCAATATTTCGATGTGTTACAAACGGAATGACAAAGTTAATATACCCCCATCCTATGGTGGATGGTATAAAAAAGGTTTATTTTCTTTAAAATGAATTATTAAAGAAAAGTAAAAGGCTTAATATCTGCCTTAAAGGTAAAAATGAAATTAAGTACAAAACACGATAAGTTTTGAATGCATTTAAAATGGTGTTAAATGCTAGTAAAACACTGTTCACGCCTAAATAAATTTATGTGTATATTATAAAATTATTTATGTATGTTTATACTCGACTCCACGTTCTTCTTTTGTTAGAGTTTTTGAATTCCTTCCAAAATTTCAAACTTTTATACCAAAAACAGTTTTTTGTTACAAAATTGTTATTTTTGCAATAAAAAATAATATTTTATCCAAAAGCTCAGTCCATTTCGTTTATATCAAGAACTGTTTCTGACTGTAAATCTTTAATAACCCACATTTAGAATTTTAATTATAAAAATTTAATAGAGTATAAATATAAATGTATAGATTAAAAAAAATTGGTGTTCGGTCGGAGAAGGGATTGAACCCACGACCCTTTGCATGCAAGGCAGACATGCTAACCACAGCTCCACGTGGCCAACAAATGTATGTTTCTGTTAAATAATGTTATGTTTGCATGGGCTCGTGAACGCTGCAAATTATGCTATATGAATGTAACTTATAACCATAATTGTCTACTGGTGACAATAACAGCTACGTAGCCCAGCGGATAGTGTGTTTGCTTACATACTTTATGGTCCTCGGTTCGATTCTCCGTCCAAGCGAAAGGTAAAATTTAAAAAAAATTATAAAATTGATTAATTTCTTCAACATTATTTGTATTACAGGAAAAGGTGAAGTGAAAATTGTGTGAGGGAATGAGCACAATCTTCTTTGGGGAAAATTCTTCCAAGCATATAATATTTGTGGGCTTAAAATGCTTCCAAACATATAATATGTTCAAACATATTAATGTTTCGGAAGTATCCAATAATATATGTGTTTCCTGCAAAATATGTTTGGAACATATGTTAGATTTTTTTTGAGGGTGTACAAACATTTTTGATACCATCTTAACACCTTCAAATTTGTTGGGAACTATATGAAGATTTATATTCCCATATACAAATATTTAAATATGAACCGATTTGGACATAATATTTAAACTTTCACGACATTTCTACACTCAAAAATTAACTCGGTTAATGACGGGGACGTACCACAATGTTTGTAAAAAATATTGGAAATATTAAAATTGGATAAAATTTCGCGGATCTGCATTTATGATTTATCGGTTGATATATACGAATTAGAGCATAGATAAATTTGAATAATTTTGGCGAGTTTTTGACGATTTTACAAGGATTATGTGGGTATTTTGGCCATATGTGCTAAAATCGGAAGAACACATTATATGGGGGCATTGTCTACTTCTAAGTCAATTTCAGGGCAAAACTTCAAAATTTTTGAAATGAAACTTTGGCCTCCGTCGTCATATGAGTCTAAATCGGGCGAAATATATATATGGGAGTTACATCTAAATCTGAACCGATTTTCACGCATGTCAATGTTAGTCCTGCCCTCTGTGCAAAATGTATAGTAAATCGGCCTCTCTGGGGCCATATATGTGCGTATCGGATGAAAGATATATATGCCAGCTATATCTAAATCTGAACCAATTTAAACTAAATTTGGCATGCATAGTAAAAATGTTAATTCCATTCCCTGTGCACAATTTTAGGTAAATCGGAGTGAAATTTTGGTCATATGACTGTAAATCGGACGACAGATATATATAGGAGCTATGTATATCTAAATCTGAACCCATTTCAAACAAATTCGGTACGCATATTTATATTGTTAATTCTAATCCCTCTGCAAATTTTTATGTAACTCGAAGTAAAATTTCGCCTCCGGGGCCATAGAAGTGAATATCGGGCGAAAGCTGTATGTAGGAGCTATATCTAAATCTTAATCGATTTGACTGATATTCTACAAAATTTACGAGACTCACAAAACATTTGATTATACACCCTCAAAAAAAAATCGCTTCTGTAACACATTCCCCAAACACATTTTGATTCAAGCATATATATTTTCAGAAAAAATATTTTCCTCCGGAATGAAATTTTAGACAAACGAAATTCCCCATTCGTATAAAGTATTTTCGTTTAGAGCAAACTAATTTTTGATAAGCGATTCAACGATTGTCTCTAAAATTTGTGTCAAAAGAAAACTTTGGTTGTCTAAAATGTCGTTCCTCAGAAAAGAAAACACTTCTTTCAGGGTATAGCAGGCGCACTGATCATGAAAATTGCTTGAAACTGAAAGTAAAATTTCCAGTTTTTACTCATCGTATTCAATTAAATAATGGCGGAAAAAAATCTACAGATTTAAGATTTCAAATCAAGGCGTTATTTTACACGATATGTTTATGATTTCTCTAAAACTCAAACAAAATTGGTTCTCATAAATCCAGAATCTGATCTGGTCTTCAGATCAGATTCAGTAGAATCTTTAAATTCAGTAGAATCTTTCAATTTTTTCTTCGGGAAGCGTACTTGTTGAACTGATTTGCTTGGGAGAAGATTTGTCATCAAACCCCCAAATACTTCACTTGTTAAAGAAAATTTCATAGTTTGAAGAAGATTGGAGTTCAAAATTGCAAAAATGTCTTTAGTGCCATACGAAGTTCAAGATGGGCGCATTATTGGTAATATTCACAAATTTTAAGAAATGTTGAACTATTTTGTGGTAGACACAAATTTATTAATTCTTGTTGCTTCATTTGTATTTAACCAAATAAACAACTTTTATGTTTTATGTTTTTTTATGCATTCAAACGCTCGTTTGAAACATTTGACCCCAAATATTTTCAAAAATTCGCAATTTTTCTAGAATGAAATTTAAATAATTTCCACCATGTTATTAATTCTTCTTGAAACAAAAAAAGTTACAATTAGGCATTAAAAATATGAAAAAAGGGAGTTATACAAAATTGAATCAAAAGAACTTCCTGTGTAGTTAAAATAAAGAAAATCTGTAGGAGGATATTTTTCGAAGTGCTTTTAGAACAACTTCCAAATTTTTTGCTGGGAGGATTTAGTGGCAGTTACACACCTCGGATAAATCAAGGAAAATTCTTTCAAATGCGTTTGCAAATATTGTACATTCTTGAACATAAGTAACGCTTTTTCCTAAATCCAAAACGAAATGCATTCGAGCGTCTTGTGCTCTATTTTGGAACTTTGGAATTTTCACAAAGTGCTCAACTTGCTCCATTATTTAATATTTCTCACAAAAGGACATGCATGTGGATAATTACAATTCCATGAGATTATTTCATGGTCAATAATTAAATTAAGTCATTATCCAATTGTACACTAAAGTTAGTGGTGATATGCAATGATGGTAAATCTACTCCTGTTATTGCCTCCAAGACGCGTGTAAAACAAAGTGTGTAATTACATTCCAGATAATGGCATGTTATGGACAAGACAACAACTTTGAACATAATATCCATCACCACCACCGACCAACACCATCACGCACCACTGCCTCCATTGGTAATAAGGACATCAACTAGGATTGTTTGTTTGCTTGTGATCTGATGTAATAATAAAATCATACAAAAAGTGTCCTTTTGCTAAATAGAAGCCATCCATTTTATGATGATGCATTATTGTTGAAAAATCAAAACACAAACAACCACAAACCACAAGGATAATAGACTGGCAACAGCAAGAATCCGAACAGGATGGTCGCAGCGTCCAAGAAATTAGTGTATCCAGTATTCAACACATTATGGATTATGAGTTTCTTAATCCCATTCTGTGGTTGTGGCCAAGGCCGTATTCAGGGGGGGGGATGAGGGGGATCAAACCCCCCCCGAAATGAATGAATATTTTTATATAAATAAATATATATTTTTAGCTGCATAGAAAAATCTTATCGAAGATGTTGAAGAAAAGCTGGAGGTTTTATTTTGAAAAATGCTTACCTATAAAACTTGCACAAATCATAGAATACTAGTTGAAAAGCCCGTCAAACGACGGTAAAAAAACAAATTGTTTTTGTTCTCGCACCACAAATTTGGTTTTTGGAAAATGTATTTCTGCTTTTTATATGTGTTTGTTGTTCTTTTTGTGAACATGACTCGCTTTGTTTGGCCATAGCAACAACAACGAAACAGCCAAACACACAAGTGTAAATGAAATGGCGCAAAATCTGCGAAAAAACCTGCCTAATTCAGCGATGGAAGCAATAAAGAGATATTTCCAAACGTGCATATTCTTTTAAAAATGTTGGTCACTTTGCCAGTTACTCAGGGATGGAAAATACAATTTTTATGAAAGTACAAAAAAGGTATTTTTTGAGCGGAAAGATTATTGTCAAGAGACTGAATTTTAAAGAAAATAAAATTTTGACAAAATTTTCTATAGAAATAAAATTTTGCAAAAATTTCCTATAGAAATAAAATTTTTACAAAATTTTCAATTGAAATAAAATTTTGACAAAATTTTCTATAAAAATAAACTTTTGCAAAAATTCTATATATAAATAATATTTTGACAACATTTTCTACCGAAATAAAAAATCGATAATATAGAATCGCATTCTTTTTTCGACTAAAACTTTCTTGAAGTTCAATAAAATCCTGTTTTTGACTATGTCTTACAAAATCGAGATTTTCTTCCCACATGAACATGTCTTTTTTGCCATATTTGTAAAAGACTATTAGCAAATAAGGTTGATAAAGACTTTCTCAAAATATTAAAATATTTTGTCAAAGCTATTGTACCATAAATCTGATATCGACTCAAAAATGTCTACACAAAAGGTACTAAATCATTCGCGGGGGTACTACGGTACTGACCGGGGTGAAAAAGGTTTGAAAAAAGTACTATAGTACTGCATTTTCCATCCCTGCAGTTACTACGTGCTCATCCGAACGTTCATTTTCGACAATGAAGAGATTAAAGACGTATCTAAGAAATTCGACTAGCGAGAGTAGACTCAAAGGATTGGCATTAATGTCGGTTCATCGCCGAATAAATGTGCCGACTGAAGAAGTCATTGATTTATTTGCTGCCCAAAAAGCCCGTCGGCTCAATTTAATATTATAACCAGTGAGTAAAGTAGAAAGTCGGACGTGGCCGACTATATCATACCCTAAACCACCCCTACTGAATTAGTAAACATAAGCATTTGTGGGGTATCATTGGTATAGGTTTTGGAGAATAGGTTTGGGTGTCGTGTCACAATCTGAGCAGAAATGTCTAATATTAGGAGCTATAGTTTATTTTGCACCAAAAGAGTTAGTATGCCACTAATATTGAGCCCATTATTAAAAAAGAGAAAATCGTTCAATTAGTGTGGGTTATAACTCCAAATTTGTAAAAATCGAGCAATATTCTTATGTAAGAGCTACAAGTACGTATAAATACGATCGGGTAGTACATCAAAATTTAAAATTTGAGTAACATTGGTTAATAAATAAGAGTACTATGGCCAAATTAGGGAAAATAGAGCGATGCATATATATGGAAGCTATATTTAAATCTGAACCAATTTACATAATATTTTGCGGGTTTGATTAATATCACAAAAGGTTATCTTGTGCAAAATTTGAGAAAGATCAGTTAAGAAATGATGCCTCTACGTTCAAAAATAAGGTTATTAGGGGCGAATTTTTCAAAACCGGGCGATACATATATGGGAGCTATATCTACATCTGAACCGATTTTGATGAAATTTTGCACATATCGTTAGTACTATAGTGGACTGGATCTAGCCAACTTTGAGTAAGATCGGTTAGTAAATAAGGGTTCTATGGCCAAATTTGGGAAAATCGGGCTATACATATATATGCGAGCTATATCTAAATCTGAAACGATTTCGATGATATTTCGCACATATAGTTAGTGCTATAGAAGATTACATTTAGCCAACTTTGAGTAAGATCGGTTGATAAATAAGGGTTTTATGGCCGAATTTAGAAAAATCGGGCGGTACATATATATGGGAGCTATAGCAAAATCTGAACCGATTTCGATGCTTTTTTGCACATATAGTTAATGCTATGGAAGATTACATTTAGCTAACTTTGAGTAAGATCGGTTGATTAATTAGGGTTTTGTGGCCAAATTTGGGAAAATCGGGCGATACATATATATAAGAGCTATATCTAAATCTGAACCGATTTGGATGAAATTTTGCAGACTTGAAGGGCGGTAAAAAAGATTCCCTTTTGCCAAATTTGGTGACGATCCGTTTGAAAAAAGCACAACGTGACCCCATTTGTCGAAATCGGGCGATACATATATGGGAGCTATATCTAAATTTGATCCGATTTCTTCCAAATTCAATAGCGTTCGTCCTTGTGCCAAAAAACTCCTTGTACCAAATTTCATCAAAATCGGTCAATAATTGCGACCGGAATCCTGTGAACAACAAATACATGGACAGACGGACGGACACCAAGCGCTAGATCGACTCAGGAGGTGATTCTGAGTCGATCGGTATATATTTTATGGGGTCTAAAATCAATATTTCTGGTAGGCACATTTTTTGGCAGATCAAACTTATTATACCCTAACCACTATGTGGTTTAGGGTATAATAACCCCTATGTAGTTTAGGGTATAAAAATATTGTATACATACCTATGCATAAATAAAATTTTCTACACATGAGATTATATGAATATTTTTTTTTTAAGTTGAACCCCCCCCGAATTAAAATCCTGGCTACGGCCTTGGTTGTGGCTCGAACAGGCACATACACATTTTGTTTTATTTAAGATACCACATTTTGGAGGACAAAGTGAAAAGAGACTTTCACAGCAGACTGTATAGCCTGTTTAACTTTTCCCAAGCCCCTAATACCCAAAGCTATATAGAAAAATCGAGCAAATAAGAAAATCTAAAACAACTACGCACACGAAAGCTTGATATCATTGTCGTGCGTTTTGTGGTAATAACAGCTCAAATACAATAGGAACAAATTGAATTTTTCTAATCTTAAATTTTACTTTTTTCTATTGTTGACACAATACGAACACAATCATATTTTAATGCTTATGAATACAGAGGCCACAAGGAAGGCGTTAAGGGCCAACTTATTAGGCCTTTTTCTCCTACACCCAGAAAGAGTTGCCTTCGAAAATAAAGTAAAAATATTCAACGTTTTAGTTAAGCCACTTTTGTTTCCATGATAAAATAAGTGGGTAAAATATCGATGATTTTAAAGTTGGGATATAACGAAAATTAATTTCGAAAGAATACAGAGGATGCACCAAAACTGTACACCGAGGTAGAAGAAAACTACGCCAGAAGAAGATCATATTATCAAATGAACTATGCAATAAATCACTCAAATATAATCTAAAGGAGTCAAAATTAAATTAAACTGGATATGTCAACTATAGCGATCAGATGTAGAGCTTTAGAAGTTGGAGTGCGATTATACAAAAATGTCAAAAACTACACTGTTAGAAAAATATGTTTTTCATATGTTCCGATATAAACAAAATCTGTTAAGTGCAAACATATAATGTTCCTAAACTAACACTAAAGGTTTGGGACACATATGTTAATATGCTAGAATATATTATGTTTGGGGCATGAATGTTCCATAAAAATAATATGTGTGAATGTAAACATATATAAATTTACAAATTTCGAGTAAACATATATATGTTGTGATATTTTATTCAGAGAGCGACTGAGAGAGAGAGAGAGAATAGAGAAAGAAATAGAGATGGAAACCGGGAGGGTTGACGAAAGATATCAACATAACACAGCGAGAGAATCAAAAGAGAGCAATTTCTGTGAAACCGCTTGTATGTTGTTTCGGAAAACTGTTTTATGATAAGGCCAAACATTTGGTATGCTTAAGTCTAAATATTATTTAATTTGAATATTAGAATGAGTATTCGGAGTAAAGAGAATAGACATTCGGAATCAAGAGAATAGACATTTGAAAAAAACAGCTGTGTTTTCGCCTTGAGAGAAGCATTTTATGTATACTCCTCGGAACGTACGAGGAGTAAGTCAAAATACTCAGGCAAAGGATATTAAAAAAAAACTGTGGAAAATATACAAAAATTAGAAAGGGATCTTTATGAAATAACGAAAGGCACTATACTCTTTTTAGAGTTGGGACTGTAAAATGAAAAAAGGAGGAAATAGTTAAAAATTAAACAGTAAAATGTATAAAAACAAACCTTAGTTCCTCTTTATTAATAAGTAGTCCAAGAGGAGTTGACGGGAACCTTCAAATATAAAAGCGGGCATTAAGTTCGAGTTTTGCAGATAAAAAAAGTTTGAAAAAGTTTATTTTCTTTAAAATGAATTATTCAAGAAAAGTAAAAGGCAAAACAGTGTAATTGTAGAGCGATAATGCCAACTTAAAACCGGCCTTAAAGGTAAAAAAGAAATTAAGTACAAAACACGATAAGTTTTAAATTTATGTGTATATTATAAAATTATTTATTTGTATATGTTTATACTCGACTCCACGTTCCACTTTTGTTAGAGTTTTTGAATGCCTTCCAAAATTTCAAACTTTTATACCAAAAACATTTTTTGTTACAAAATTGTTATTTTTGCAATTAAAAAAATTATATTTTATCCTTAAGCTCAGTCAATTTCGTTTATATCAAGCACTGTTTCTGACTCTGCCGCAGACTATGCTACATAAATATAACTAATAACAGCTACGTAGCCCACACTCAAAAAAAGTGAACTCTCTATTTCACTAAAGCCAATTTAACATTATTTTAGTTCATGGAATTATTTTGTTTGGAGAAAGTTTCCTTTACTCTAATAATTTTTTGCGTACGTTAGTTAAATTAACTAAAATCGAGGGAAAAAATATGCACAAATGAAGCATAAAAATTAACTAAATTCGTGTCTCCCACAAAATAGTTCGGTATTTCTTTAAATTTGCAAATTTTACTACAAATGCGTTCATCATGAACTTCATATGTCACCAAAGACATTCTTGCAATTTTGAACTCCAAATTTTTCCTTGAAACTACAAATTTTTCTTTAACAAGTGAAAAAACTTAATTATGTCTTATAAATTTTCTTGAATTTGTCGAAAAATATTTACTTATTTTAATGATGCCAGCGTTTGTAATACTAAAATTTTCTAAAAATATTCAAAATTTTCTAAAATTAACCGAAATTTTTCTTCCTGGTGGGTTCACTGTTTTTTCAGTGCAGTGGATAGTGTGTTGGCTTACAAACTGTATGGTCCTCGGTTCGATTCTCCGTCCAGGCGAAAAGTAAAATTTAAAAAATTTATAAAATTGAATAATTTCTTCAACATTATTTGTATTACAGAAAAAGGTGCCAAGAACTAAAAAATTTCGTGGAAGTGAAAATTATGTGACGGAATGACCACAATTTTCTTTGGGGAAAATTCTCACAAACATACTATATGTTTGTGCTCAAAATGCCTGCAAACATATAATATGTTCACATAAAACAAACATATTAATGTTTCGGCAGTATCCAATAATAATGTGCTTCCTGCTAAATATGTTTGGAACATATGTTGGAGAAGCGATTTTTTTTTGAGGGCGTATTTTCTAATTAACTTCTAACTTTAATTAAAAATTTCATATAACGGTACATCGAATTGGTGTCTAGCGACAAAATCGCTAATGATAATCATAGCATAGAGTCACCTAAACATCGTTAAAAAGAAAAAGTACCGTTATTTTCGTCCAAAAGAGAAATGAAACAATTTTTGCACATATATTTATTTTAGAGAGGTATGTGGCACTTAATATTAGTTGCAAATGTTAATTAATTTTAACCCTTGTGTATGTGATAACACTGGAAGCGATACCAGCGTGATGAGGTCCCGTGGGACCTACAATAAAAAAAGGATGGTAGAGAGGTTATCCCTACGATATTTTTCGATCAATTACTGTAGGTGGACTCTTCTATAATGCACAAATCGCATATATAAACATTTGGTTGTAAATATAGAGTTTTATTTAATTTTGAATAGGATACAGATAATGTTAAAATTTTTGATTAGTATACTAGTGGCCCTGATGTTTGACGCAGGCGTGGTACCTATAAGTATCCTTATACGTACCAAGCAACAATATATTGTTTTTGTAGTTGAATGTTCTTAACAAACTGGATTTTTGAAGGAAAAACCAATACGATTTTTTTAGTGGCGTTCGTTTTGCTCGCAGTATCATGTGCACAGTGGTTGTTTCAAACTTGGTCCAAATTGAGGCACATCTTGCCAAATTCCAGGAGCCGATAGGTCTGGAAAATGTATAGAAATATAAAAACTTATTTCGACCACGATTTCCATGAAGTTCAAATAACTTTTTTTGCACTTTTACTCTCACTATATTGGATATATCAACGGAAGACATAAAATTATGTACTACCAAGCAACGAAACCAATGGAAACTTCAAAAATGACAAATTCTTCCAAATAACGGTATTTGCTGAAAGGATGTTAGTGTTATTAATTGTTCCAAATACGAAAATCGCAATATCTTTACACTGCTTTTTAAACTGTGCTAAAACCACTAATGTAATTAGTAATAGGTCCCATTGGACCTCATCACGCAGAATCGCACTAAACTTTTTCAAATACCTATAAAAACCGATTTAATGATTCAATCACATAAAAATTTAAAGTTTTCAACTTAAAACACTTCAGTACAAGAAGTCATAAACCATCAAGCTGAAATTCATATAAAAGATAAAGTTATGTATGAATAAAAATCAAAAAGGTCCAGCGGGACCTCATCACGCACAGAAGGGTTAAACATTATCAAAAAAATTTTTGTCGCTAGTTCCCTTATTCCCTTAAATCTTTAAAATTGACATAATAGGCAACAACATTGCATTAAAAGTTTTGTTTTAATAGTTTTATTTTGAACCGGTAATGTGGTTGCAAATGTTTTGAACAGCACTGTACGTATATAAAATCCTGACTTAAATACAAGTTGCTCCTCAGTTGCTTTTTGAGTGTGCAATTTTGATATTCCCCAAAATAAGAGTGGAAAATGTTTTAAAGTGGATTTGAACTTTGGTGGGAGTAATAAAAATTGAAAAGACACTGTGGGGGATACTATCATTACGCATGTACTTTTTCATCTTCGTCGTATGTTCTACGCACATTCATTTATGAGGCTGTTGCTGCCGTTTGCTACGGTCGTTGTCGGTATGACGTCCAGCCGGACACATGAGGAAACAAATGATGGTGGCTGATGTGACACATAAAATCATATTAATATAAATTAACGATGTGGAAAATTTAGTTTAGTAGTGAGAATGTCAAAGCTCTAGGCTAGAGGTGTGCAAGTGAGTAATATTTTACTCACGCTCACGCACACTCACGACGGAAATATCTTACTCACGCACGATATTGTTTGGTAGGTCTCGCGTACACTCACGAAAAGAAAACTTGTACTCACGCACACTCACGCAGGAAAATGTCGCTACTCACGAAATATGTCGTGACTCACGAATAATTTTATGAGATTAAAATCGAGAACGTTATTAAACTCTTAACATCCTAGGTGTCACTAAAATTGCAAATGAATTTAACTTTTAAGCGTTTTATGTTGGAGAGCGGGATTATTTGCGTGAGCGTAATTCGTTACTCACGCACACTCACGAAGATATTGTTTTCATGACTCACGCTCACGCACGACATTTTGGTTTGTTAATCACGCACACTCACGCCGTTGACATGAGCGTGACTCACGACTCAGCCACGAAAATTGTCGTGAGTCACGACAATTTCGTGTCACGTGCACACCTCTACTCTAGGCATTCGTTCATCCCTTGGTAGAAAATGAGTCTAGGCGTCTGTCCATTTGTTTATTGGATTTGGACCATGTCCACACATGATGTCTATTCGATGCTTATAGGTGAGTTTAGGCAATGAGCGGACCGACCCACCGCCCGCCAGGAGCCACGTACTTGCATCGTTATTAAGTTGGAATACGCTGAGCTTTCAATGAAAAATGAAGAAAAAAAATTATTTTGAATTTTCATGTGCAGGATCACATAGAAAATAGATTTAGTGTTCCAGGGGATTTAGTCTTTGGTGATTAATTTAAATATCTTCTGTGAGATGAAATCAGCATCAGTATAGGCAACAACACGTCGGGAAATATTTAATTTTCATAACAGGCGAATAAAGCCTCAATTCCTGGTGGCCAATATCTCTTTTTTTAAACTAAACGTCTTCACAGACAATAGATTGTATACCAAACAAATGAAAATGTGTAATTTTTTGTAAATTATATGTTGTCCTGTAAAATTCATGGACTCTTAAATAAATTATTCCATAAATGTGGAACTCTCATTCATTGCAAGATTAAAACAAAATATTTCCAATTAAAAAGTAGAAAATGTTTATGTTTTTAATTAAAATAATTATTTTCCCAAAAAAAAATTTAGTTAAATAAAAAAATATTTGAAATTATAAACAAAATTGAAAAAATAAAATAGAAAATAATTACTTTCTATATGTATAAATGGTACACGGATGAAAACGACTGTTAAAAAACATCAATATAACACATTGAGAGAATAAAACAAGTAAGAAAAGTCTAAAGTCGGGCGGGGCCGACCATATTATACCCTGCACCACTTTGTAGATCTAAATTTTCGATACCATATCACATCCGTCAAATGTGTTGGGGGCTATATATAAAGGTTTGTCCCAAATACATACATTTAAATATCACTCGATCTGGACAGAATTTCATAGACTTCTACAAAATCTATAGACTCAAAATTTAAGTCGGCTAATGCACTAGGGTGGAACACAATATTAGTAAAAAAATATGGGAAACGTTTAAATCTGAAGCAATTTTAAGGAAACTTCGAAAAAGTTTATTTATGATTTAGGAAAATGAAATTTAGGAAAATGAAAGCCATTTTTACAACTTTTCGACTAAGCAGTGGCGATTTTACAAGGAAAATATTGGTATTTTGACCATTTTTGTCGAAATCAGAAAAACATATATATGGGAGCTATATCTAAATCTGAACCGATGTCAACCAAATTCGGCACGCATAGCTACAATGATAATTCTACTCCCTGTGCAAAATTTCAACTAAATCGGAGTTAAAAATTGGCCTCTGTGGTCTTATGAGTGTAAATCGGGCGAAAGCTATACATGGGAGATATATCTAAATCTGAACCGATTTCAACCAAATTTGGCACGCATAGCTACAATGCTAATTCTACTCCCTGTGCCAAATTTCAACTAAATCGGAGCAAAAAATTGGCCTCTGTGGGCAAATGAGTGTAAATCGGGCGAAAGCTATATATGGGAGCTATATCTAAATCTGAACCGATTTGGCTGATATTTTGCAAGTTTTTCGAGACTCATAAAATATTCGGATGTACGGAATTTGAGGAAGATCGGTTAATATACACGCCAATTATGACCAGATCGGTGAAAAATATATATGACAGCTATATCTAAATCTGAACCGATTTTTTCCAAAATCAATAGGGATCGTCTTTGAGCCGAAACAGGACCCTATACCAAATTTTAGGACAATCGAACTAAAACTGCGCGCTGTACTTTGCACACAAAAATACACCAACAGACAGACAGACGGACAGACAGACTGACAGACGGACATCGCTAAATCGACTCAGAATTTAATTCTAAGACGATCGGCATACTAAACGATGGGTCTCAGACTTTTCCTTCTTGGCGTTACATACAAATGCACAAACTTATTATACCCTGTACCACACTAGTGGTGAAGGGTATAATGACAGAAAAAGGAGCTCTACTTGAGAAACATACAGTTGGTCAATAAAATGTTTACGTAACATAAAAATTTAAGAAATTACATAAACGTCTTTTTTCCACAATTTTTTGAATTTTTTGTGATGTTATTAAATGCATACGGTCATCTTCCAATACTATCAAAAACAGTTTGTCAATAAAAATGTAAGAAACTAATTACATATACTTATTTTTTCCACAACTTAATATACATAAATTTTTTTTTCAATATTTTGTGATGTTATTAAATTCTTACGGTCATCTTCAAATATTATCAAAAAGTATTCTATTGCAATGAAATATGGAAGCATATAAAATAATTCATTAAAATACTGTTTGACTGCTGTCAATAAATTCTTTGCAAACCCAAATCCTAAAACAAAATCTCGTTAGATTTTCGCACTAAACGTTTTTTTTTTTTGTTTTGTTTTTGGTATTGCTTTCATTCTGTGGACGGAACGGGAAGTATTTAGTTGCATCATATCCCCAGCAAAAAAGTAAAGAAAATGTTCTTTTTTGATCCGGAAGTGGTGCATAATTGACGCAGAAGCGATGAATTTAACATGGGCTTGTCATAGGACGGAAGTCCTCCATTTCAACAGCCGTTGCACTAAATTTGCATCACTTCTTTAGGTGTGATCCGAATTCAATGTTTTGGGTAAATAAAAAAATTTTGTGATATTTTGTTAAATAAATAATTTTTAAAATTTTTTATAACTTTTTAATGGATTCTAACGCTTGTCGGAAACGTTTGACCTCAATTATTATCAAAAATACACAATTTTTTTCAGATTAGATTTAGCATTTTTTTCGACAAAATTTAAATGATTTGTACCATTTTATGAATTCTTACTCTGTTGTTAACCTATTTGAAACAAAAAAAGTTAAAATTACCCATTAAAAGTACGAAAAACCCAAGTTATAAAAAATTGAATTAAAAGAACTTCCTGGGTAGTTAAAATAAAGAACATCATTGGGAGTGCATATTCTGGAAGTGCTTTTAAAGTTGTGCCATTGGAAGCACTTCCAAATTTTTTTGCTGGGTCACTATAAGCGGAAGCCGTTCTGTATAACATTCAAAATTAAAGAAGGGCGACTTGAATTAAAATCTTCAAACGGACGACAAAGTAAATTCAAATGGCGCGATGAAAACAAAATTATTAAATCTGTAATAATCCCCAATGCAGCACTAGATAACTTGTATGAGACTTGAAAAATGACTGCCGGAAACAGATATCACATGACATTGTCCGAAAGGTTCTATTAAAACACAAATATTCTTCTCGATCAGCAAGAAATAGCTTTCCCTTTCTCAACAAAATCTACTACTACATTTTGCAATATAAGATTTCGATACAGGCGGACTTTTGGGGAGATGTAATATTTTGCGACGACACAAAGAATTCCGACATATTTTTTCTGATTTCGGAGTAGATGTAATTTGTGTGTCTGAAACGTGGTTTCAGCCTGCAGTATCGGATAATATTTTAGCGCTCCCAAACTATAATTTATTTCGTGCTGACCGAGTCTCTGTAGCAATATACATTAAAAAATGTATAAAATGCAAGACTTTGTCTAAAACCGACAATGGCAGTCGCATTGAATATCTATTCGTTGAGCTTAATATTGGTCGCAATAAACAAATTCTTTTGGGATGCATATATAGACCTCATCGCAATCTCGATTGTTCAGATCCGATAGAGGTTCTTGAGGATATTTCTTTTTAATATGAAGACATAATTATTGCCGGTGATTTCAATTGCAACATATTCACAGACAATTATATTTCTGATTCAATGCAAGTGTTAGGGCTATTGCCTATTAATACGTCATTACCAACTCACTTCACGCCTACGCGAAGCAGTCTCATTGATCTGATCTTCACTAATTTCAAAGACAAAGTTCTGTTATATGACCAAATATCGGCGCCCTGTTTTTCGAGACACGATCTGCTCTTTATTACTTATGAAGCTAGTTTCGTCGTGCCTTCGCCACACTTCACATACCGAGATTTTAAAAGAATTAATATGGAATCGTTAGCAAATCGCATAGATGAAATAAACTGGAATATTCTATATGATTATGAACATGTTGATGACCAGCTGGCTTTTTTACAGGAAAATATAAACTCACTTTTCGAAGAATTTGTTCCGCTAAGAACGAAACTAATAAACAGTAAACAGCCTGCTTGGTTCGATAATAATATAATGCAACTCATCAAGGAGAGAGATACAGCATACAGAAGATGGAAGAGATTTAAATCAGATGAACTGTATGATCTCTACAAAATTAATAGAAAACGCGTTTCTAAAGAAATCGAAAGCAAAAGGAGAGATCACTTTCGACGTAAATTTCAAACTGCCATCGATGGAAAACAAAAATGGAAAGAAATTCGAAATATTGGGATTGGGAAATGCAAACATGCGATTTTAAATGATGTTGACTTAAATGAAATGAACGCATATTTTACATATGGAAATTATATTCATCGGGCTAAAAGCAAATATAACGACATGTCGTTTGAGGCTATTGAAAATGGATTCAGTTTTCGATGCGTGACGGAAGCGGAAGTTGCTAAGAGTTTTTCTGATGTTAAGTCTATTGAAAATGGATTCAGTTTTCGATGCGTGACGGAAGCGGAAGTTGCTAAAAGTTTTTCTGATGTTAAGTCCAATTCAGTTGGTACTGACAGTTTACATCCATCTTTTCTAAAAACATTATTACCAGCGCTACTACCCCACTTCACATATATTTTTAACACAATACCCACAAAGTCTACTTTTCCAAAAGATTGGAAAATTTCCAAGATTATACCAGTTCCCAAGAAATTTAACGATTACCGACCAATTGCAATTCTTCCATTTCTTTCAAAAATCATGGAGAAGTTAATGAATAATCAAATGAATACGTATCTAACCGAAAACTATCTTTTATGTAAACAACAATCCGGATTCAGGAAGAAACGTAGTTGCATCACTGCACTCTTGGGAGTGGTTGAAGAAATACGACAAAAGTTAGACTCAAACATGGTATCATTTTTGGTCCTCTTAGACCACAGTAAAGCATTCGACACAGTTGATCACAACATTTTGCTCACAAAACTACTTGTTTATTTTCCATTTTTCTGAAACTGCATGCAAACTCATTTATTCATATTTGTCTGAACACGCTCAATTAGTCTCTGTTGGAGATAAAATGTCAGGTCTACTAAGTGCCTCTAAAGGGGTTCCACAAGGATCTATTCTTGGTCCTTTACTCTTTATTTTATATATTAATGATTTACCTGATGTTCTCCGCTCATGCTCTGTCCACATGTATGCGGACGATGTCCAACTGTATCACAGTTCTACTGATATATCGCAATGTAAAGCTGAATTAAATAACGATCTTCAGCTGGTTTCACAATGGGCTATGGATAACAATCTGCATTTGAATCCTAAAAAAACTAAATGCGTCATAATTACAAAAAGTGGAAAGTTCACCGAAAGTATGCAAAATGGTCTCAAAATATGCAGTTCTCCAATTGAATGTGTTCAATCTTGGACTTGTATTTAACTCTAAACTTACTTGGACGAATTACATAAATTGAGTTGTTTGAAAAATACATGGAATGTTAAGAAATTTATGGGCAGTACAAACGTCACCACCTTGCAATATTCGCCTACTACTCGCCAAGACCTACTTGGTTCCAACACTATTATATGGGTGTGAGATATACGCAAATTGTTCCTCTGCTGATCTTTCAAAACTTAATGTCGCATACAACAATATAGCACGCTATGTATACAATAAAAAACGCAGAGACAGAATCTCGCAATTTTCGATTATCATCTTCAACACAACATTTAATAGTCTACTTCAACGAAGATGTTTACTACAACTTCATAAAATCATATACACCCGTGAGCCGCAGTATCTATACGAATGTATTAGATTTGCAAGGTCAAATAGAGGAAGAATACTTATTCAACCTAGAATAAACTGCCAAACATCCGAGAAACAATTCTTTATATTCAGTACACGTCTCTGGAACTCTCTCCCTTGAACCATACAATGCTCAAGTAATGCTAATCAATTCAAAAAGAAGCTATTCCAACACCTACAATAGTTCTGTTGATCATCGCCTTTTATTGTTATGTTCAATTATTTGAAATCTTAAAATTTATATTAAAATTTATATTAATACTAAGTATAATTCTAATAATAATTTCAAATCATTTGTATTGACAAATTTATAAGATATCAAAACTTGTTGTACTAGTTTTACAATAATAAATAAATAAATCAAAAGATTATGCTCTACTTTATGAGGGACCTCAAAAAGTTTGGCGAAACCTCCTTACCGTCCTTGAAAACAAAAATATAATACATACAGCCAAGTTTGGAAAATTATCTGTAGGGGGGTGTGGGCTTGTATTTCGAGCAAAGGTGACGCAAAGATTAGAATTTTAGAATATATCGTACTATGACAAAGGACTGTCTGAGACTGCCCAAAAGTTTGAATTTTTTGATAAGGACAATGCTACCAAATTACAATATGATCCGAAACATAAATCGTATTTATGTAGAAATCCCAGATATGAACACCATTGAAAATTTGTGGGTTCATTTAATGTCAAATTCTATTTCCTGTCTGATTTTGGTAAAAATCGGTTCTATTTTAAGTATAGCTTCCACATAAATTTTTCGGCTGATTTGCACTTATATGAGTTTAAGTTTGCACAGGATTGCACTAATTTGTGCAAATATGGCAAAAACATACACTCAAAACAAATGTTTACTTAGATCCAAAGATGTTGACCTTCCCTTAAGGATTTTTCTATTGATTCCGATCCAAAGGTGCGGCTTTAGGGACTTATCTGACTTTAAATTTAGAATCTATAAAACTAAAATTAGGATACAGACCTGATCTGTCGATTTTCTTTTTGCGATATATTAACAAAGTTATTCAAGTACAATTAAATTTCCGTTTTAAAAATCCAAAATATAACAGTTATCAAAGTGAAAAAAGTTTTCTTAATTTCAAAAAAAAAAACTTTAAACTAATGTCCCTAATATAAGTCAGCCTATACTTGAAGCTTTTTTATCTTGAATCCAAAGATTTAATATTTCTGTAATTTAAATAGTAATTCTTAAAATCAAAAATGTTTTTCTTTGCTTAAAGGTAACTTGCCTAACTTCATGGAAATTTCAAAGATTCGTGTCCTAAACTTGAAAAAGAAAATTTTTAAATCATTTCTTTATTTTCTTTTTAATATCGTGTAAATTGCGATCCAAAGTAAAATTTAAGTTGCATAATATTTCACATTAGGTCAATATTTTTTTAAGTCTACCATAATGGCACCCATTTAATATTTAGACAAAGCACCGATTTATTTAAATATCGCTTGATTTGGACAAATATGCTTCCAAAAATCACAATTTGCCACCTACTTTGTCGTAATTTATCTCACATCTTAATAAAGTCGCTACTACTAAGTGAAAACAAATCATTAAAAAGGTCCAGATTTACAACCAGAAAAAAGTGCCTTCGAAAATAAAGGAAAAAAGTTCATCAATTTAGTTTTGCAAGTTCGTTCCCATACACTCAAAAAACCAAACCTATATCACACTAAAGCTAATTTAAATCTATTTTAGTTCATGGAACTATTATGTTTTGAGAAAGTTTCCTTACACACAACTTTATTTGTATCATAGACGAAAAAATGTATTCACCATGACATTGTTTATTTGCAGAGCTCCGTCATTCCACTCAATTGCGCAGTCAAGTGACTCAATTTCTTTTTGGAAAACGAGAATTACCGTACAAATCAGCCAATTTGCATTACAAATAATACCCTGTTCCACAGTGTGGCGCAGGGTATAAAAAGGTGCACTGTTAGAAAAATATGTTTTTCATATGTTCCGATAAAAACAAAATGTGTTTCGGTACAATTTTTTAAACACAATATATTAAAGTGCAAAAATGTAATGTTCCTAAACTAGAATTAAATGTTTAGGACACATATGTTAATATGTTAGAATATATTATGTTTGGGACAAGAATGTTTCATAAAAATAATATTTGTGAATGTAAAAATATATAAATTTACAAATTTAGAGTAAACATATATATGTTGTGATATTTTATTCAGGGAGCAAAAGAGAGAGAGAGAGAGAGTATAGAGAAAAAAATTGAGATGGAAACCGAGAGTGTTGACGAAAGATATCAACATAACACAGCGACAGATTCAAAAGAGAGCAATTTCTGTGCTTGTATGTTGTTTCGGAAAACTGTTTTATGTGTTCATTTGTTTTGGCTATGCACTTGGCAAGTTAACAAGGCTTCACCAAAAATTTCATATGCTTAAGTCTAATTATTATTTAATTTGAATATTAAATTGCGTATACGGAGTAAAGAGAATAGACATTCGGAACCAAGAGAATAGACATTTGAAAAAACAAAACAGCATGATTTCGCCTTGAGAGAAGCATTTTATGTATGTGTGGACATGTGTTTTGTATATATTTTTGGCATTATGGACACAATTTTTTTCTTGGTTCGTTAAAAGAAATCGGAACGTACGAGGAGTAGGTGAAAATACTCAGGCAAAGGAAATTATAAAAACAAGTAAGGAAAGTCTAAAGTCGGGCGGGGCCGACTATGTTATACCCTGCACCACTTTGTAGATCTAAATTTTCGATACAATATCACATCCAATGTGTTGGGGCTATATATAAAGGTTTGTCCCAATTACATACATTTAAATATCACTCGATCTGGACAGAATTTGATAGACTTCTACAAAATCTATAGACTCAAAATTTAAGTCGGCTAATGCACTAGGGTGGAACACAATGTTAGTAAAAAAATATGGGAAACATTTAAATCTGAAGCAATTTTATGGAAACTTCGCAAACGTTTATTTATGATTTATCGCTCGATATATATGTATTAGAAGTTTAGGAAAATTAGAGTCATTTTTACAACTTTTCGACTATGCAGTGGCGATTTAACAAGGAAAATGTTGGTATTTTGACCATTTTTGTCGAAATCAGAAAAACATATATATGGGAGCTAAATCTAAATCTGAACCGATTTCAACCAAATTTGGCACGAATAGCAACAATGCTAATTCTACTCCCTATGCAAAATTTCAACTAAATCGGAGTTAAAAATTGACCTCTGTGGTCATATGAGTGTAAATCGGGCGAAAGCTATATATTGAAGCTATATATATAAATCTAAACCGATTTCAATCAAATTTGGCACGCATAGCTGCAATGCTAAATCTACTCCCTGTGCAAAATTTCAAACAAATTGGGCCAAAACTCTGGCTATTAGAACCATATTAGTCCATATCGGGCGAAAGATATATATGGGAGCTATATCTAAATCTGAACCGATTTCAATCAAATTTTGCACACTTAAATGCGCTACTAATTGTACGCCTAGTGCAAAATTTCAACCAAATTCGGCCAAAAATCTGGCTTCTGGGGCCATATAAGTCCATATCGGGCGAAAGATATATATGGGAGCTATATCCAAATCTGAACCGATTTCAATCAAATTTTGCACGCATAGCTACAATACTAAATCTACTCCCTGTGCAAACTTTCAACCAAATTCGGCCAAAAATCTGGCTTCTGGGGCCATATAAGTCGATGTCGGGCGAAAGATATATATGGGAGCTATATCTAAATCTGAATCGATTTCTTCCAAAATCAATAGGGTTCTATTCTGACCCAAATTAGGAACATGTGCCAAATTTGAAGGCAATTGAACTTAAATTGCGACCTAGACTTTGATCACAAAAATGTGTTCACAGACAGACGGACGGACGGACGGACATGGTTATATCGACTCAGGGACCCACCCTGAGCATTATTGCCAAAGACACCATGTGTCTATCTCGTCTCCTTCTGGGTGTTACAAACATATGCACTAACTTATAATACCCTGTTCCATAGTGTGGCGCAGGGTAAAACAAGTAAGTAAAGTCTAAAGTCGGGCGGGGCCGACTATATTATTACCTCTTTATTATATTATTACCTCTCTATATTATTACTATATTATTACCTCGCTCGATATCGCTCGATATATATGTATTAGAAGTTTAGGAAAATAAGAGTCATTTTTACAACTTTCCGACTAAGCAGTGGCGATTTTACAAGGTTCTAAATCTGAACCGATTTCTTCCAAAATCAATAGGGTTCTATTCTGACCCAAATTACGAACATGTGCCAAATTTGAAGGCGATTGGACTTAACTTGCGACCTAGACTTTGATCACAAAAATGTGTTCACAGACAGACGGACAGACGGACATAGTTATATCGACTTAGGGACCCATCCTGAGCATTATTGCCAAAGACACCATGTGTATATCTCGTCTCCTTCTGGGTGTTGCAAACATATGCACTAACTTATAATACCCTGCTCCACAGTGTGGAGCAGGGTATAAATATGGGAAATATAAAGCTAGAGCAATTTTGATGCAATTGTACAAAATAGCATTTATGATTTATCGGGCGATACATATGTATTCGAGATATAGGACAATTTGAGTAATATTTACAATTTTTGCTACTCATCAGTGGCGATTTTACAAGGATATTGGTTAAATCTCGCCAAGATATGTGGTCAATTGTGGGTTGTGATATATTATTTGGGCAATTCGGGCGATATTTCCACAAGTCGGAGGTTTATTGAAAATTCGACCATTCTGTGGAAAGTTTGGCATTACAGTGTGTAGGATATGACTACGATATGGGGAAATCATCACAGAATTTTTTGTAAAATGTGGGTATTTTGGCCACATTAGATCAAGATGACACACTTAAATAGCATATTAAATGTATTCTATGTGGAAACTATCGAATCAATTGGAGGAAACTCCCATTGAAAATGGGTCTAAAATATGAAACATTCTACCACATTTCCCCTACTCTGGCGTACATATATATGGGAGCTATATCTAAATATAAACCGATTTTGACCAAATTTGACATGCATATTTAGAATAATAATCCTGCTATCTCAGCAAAAAACATAAATGGAAGTATAATTTTGGCCTCCGTGGTCATATGGGTGTAAATCGGCCGAAAGATATATATGGGAGCTATTCAACCAAAATTAGCACGCTTAACTATACTACTCATACGTACTCCTTGTGCAAAATTTGAAGCAAATCATGGCAAACCTCTTGCTTTTGAGGCCATATGAGTCTACATCGGGCGAAAGACATATATGGGAGCTATATCTAAATCTGAACTGATTTTAACCAAATTTAGCACAATTAACAATACTATTAAACGTACTCCTTGTGCAAAATTTGAAGCATATCAGGAAAAAAAAACTCTGGTTTTTGAGGCCATATAAGTGAAAATCGGACAAAAAATATATATGGGAGCTATATCTAAATCTGAACCGATTTCAACGAAATTTGGTACACCTAATGATAATATTAAATGTACTCTTTGTGCAAAATTTGAAGCGAATCAGGGCAAAACTCTGGCTTTTGAGGCCATATAAGTTCAAATCGGACGAAAGATATATATGGGAGCTATATCTAAATCTGAACCGATTTGGTTGATATTTTGTACATCTTACGAAAGCCTCACAATGTTAGGCTGACCGAAATTTTGAGAAAATACGTTGATAAATACGTCAATTATGACCAGATCGGTGATCAATATATATGGCAGCTATATCTAAACCTGAACCGATTTTTTCCAAAATCAATAGCGATTGTCTTTGAGCCAATGAAGAACTCTGTGCCAAATTTGAGGACGATCGGACTTAAACTGCGAGCTATATATATATATATATATATATATATATATATATATATATATATATATATATATATATATATATATATATATATATATATATATATATATATATATATATATATATATATATATATATATATATATATATATATATATATATATATATATATATATATATATATATATATATATATATATATATATATATATATATATATATATATATATATATATATATATATATATATATATATATATATATATATATATATATATATATATATATATATATATATATATATATATATATATAATTGATATATATATATATATATATATATATATACGGCTGTAATTGATAAGGGTTCGCAAGAATCATTCATTTCAAGTAAATCCTTCACTAGGACTTCAGGTGTGGGAGGAACTGTTCTGCAAAATTCCTCAAAAATTTGTAAGATTTCGTTAAGGTCTCGGAAGTCTGAATTTGTGTTGCATACGTCAGCTATTGTAGTTTCAAGCTTGAGTCAATTGATGCCAGTGTCATTTACTCACATTTCTGATTGGGCAACTTTAGGAAGAATAGATTTGGCGGTTGTTCCGCCCTGGCCAGATTGATATGCTTTTATGAAGTGATGTGTTACTATTTATCATTAAATCGGGGGTCCTCAAGAATATTTCTGATGGCCTAATGGCACAGGAGACTGTGTTTGGGTGGCTGATTAGTGGACCACCAAAAAGACGAGCTGTGACATCATGCTCGACATTAGTAACGTCACATGACGAGATTAGAAAATTCTGGGAATTAGAGGAAATTCCGTCTGCAACGCCTGTTTCTGTCAGTGACATTTGGTGCGAAGAGTTTTATAGGAAGACGACGATTCGATTACCAAAAGGAAAATATATAGTTAGATTACCATTTCGCAAAGATGTTTCCTCTGAAATCTCGTTGGGTTCATCGCGTCGAGCGGCTATGGGACAATATCTAAGGATGGAGAAAACTCTGAAAAAGTCACTTGAATTGGAAGCTGAATATTCGAAAGTTTTGTCGGAATATCTGAGTTTGGGCCATATGGAACCTGATTCTTCAAATGAGATGATCGTTACTTTTCGTTTTATCTACCACATCACTCTGTAATTAGGCCAGAAAGTGCATCCACTAAGGTACGAATGGTTTTTAATGCGTCAAAGAAAACTTCTACAGGAGTTTCTTTAAATGATTCTACAATTAAGTTCAGATGGAAAGATTACTCATCCAAACGCTTCGTCTATTCTTAAGAGCCAGACATATGTTGATGACATTCTTTCAGGTGGGCGTACCTTAGCTGAGGCTCAACAATATTTATTGGAACTTATTGATTTATTGGCCTCAGCGGGGTTTCCGTTAAAGAAAATGACAGCGAACCATCCTGAAATTCTTGTTAATTTGCCCGGGAAGATCTTCTTGCAGAAGACTTCTTAAAATTGGAAGAGACGAGCGACACGAAAACGTTAGGTATTCGGTGGAATGCCATGTCTGATCATTTCTTTTATAAAGAGATGATCAGACGTCTTGCTCGAATATCGCATTTCCCTGATGAATATAACGCCCTAAAATTAGGTCAGTCCATCAGTAAAAAAAGTCGTCTTCTTTCACTGAATCCCATTCTTGATCAAAATGAGCTGTTAATGGCCGCTTAGTAAACTCCGACCTCAGCTATAATGAAAGATTTCCAATTATATTGCCTGAAAAGTCTACTTACTGCTAGTTACTGATTGCATTTAGCCATAATATACTGTTACATGCTGAGCATCAGACAATGCTACGAACTATCCGACAGGAATTTTATGTGATACGTTTAAAAAGCATTATTCGTCAATGTAATCGTAAATGTAGAGTATGTACCATATACAAGCATCAAACAGGAACCCAGGTTATGGCGGCGCTTCTTCCTGAAAGGTGCACCTTCTCGTTACCATTCACGAACCCCGGCATAGATTTCGCCGGTCCGTTTGACTTGAAGATCCGACGCTCCGAAATGCTAAGCTGCAGAAAGGGTATGCTGCATTCTTCGTCTGCTTGTCTACTAGAGCAATTCATCTTGAAGTATGTTCTGAGCTTTCCTCTGAGGCACTCCTCTCTACTTTTACTCGGTTTGTAGGAAGACGAGGATTTCCTAAGAAAGTTTTTTCTGATAATGGGACGAATTTTGTGTATTAATGGGACGAATTTTGTGTATTTTTTGTATTCGTAACGAACACAAAGAATTTCTGAAGTCGGCCGAAAAATCTGTTGTTGAAAAATACCCTATTCATTCGTTTTCTTGGCACTCACTTCAAAAAGGTTGCATCAAACTCGAAGTTCACCTTTGAGGAATTCTCAACTCTGCTGGTACGAATTGAAAGTGTTCTTATCTCTCGGCCACTATCACCAATGACTGAAAATCCAATTGATTTAGTTCCTATAACTCCTGGACATTTACTTAGAGGAGCCGCTCTTATGACCATTCCTGAAGAACACTCAGAAGATCTAACTCTCTTAAACCACTGGAAGAAACTTAAATCCCTGCAAGTAATGTTCGCACGGCGCTGGAAAAACGAGTATGTTGTTGAATTTCAACGTCGATACAAACGGAAATTATCGCAGTTGAACTTAAAGGAGAATGATTTCGTCATAGTTAAAGAGGACAATCCCCATCCGACTGAATGGTGTCTGGGTAGGGTAATGGAAGTATTCCCTGGGAAAGATTCAATGGTTCGCGTTGCTGAGATACGTACACAAAATGGTACTTTGATACGTCCGCTCGTTAAACTTTGCATTCTTCCAACTGCCTAGCCGTTAGTTCTAGTAAAATCCGTTCACACCCTATCTATATCTTACATTTCCTAAAAATTTCTAGCTTACCAAAATGTCGAATCTGCAAAGAAAGACATTTCGTGCAGTACTGCCATATCTTTCAAGGGATGTTAGGTTAGTTTAGGTTAGGTTATGTGGCAGTCCGATGTATCAGGCTCACTTAGACTATTCAGTCCATTGTGATACCACTGTGGTGAACTTCTCTCTTATCACTGAATGCTGCCCGATTCCATGTTAAGCTCAATGACAAGGGACCTCCTTTTTATAGCCGAGTCCGAACGGCGTTCCACATTCCAGTGAAACCACTTAGAGAAGCTTTGAAACCCTCAGAAATGTCACCAGCATTACTGAGGTGGGATAATCCACCGCTGAAAAACTTTTTGGTGTTCGGTCGTAGCAGGAATCGAACCCAAGACCTTGTGTATGCAAGGCGGGCATGCTAACCATTGCACCACGGTGGCTCCCAAGGGATGCCTGTCGCGGAAAGACGAGACTTTATTAAGAAAAATGGATTTTGTTTTAACTGCCTGAGTACCAGCCACAAAAGATAATGGTGTCGCTCAAGAACCAGATGTGTAGTATGTCAAAAGAACCATCATATTATGGTTTACACCGACACAAGTACGAAGTACTACTCTTCATGTAAACACAGCCGTTCCGAATTTTCCCGAAAAGATTCCCAATCACGCGAGTGCCCAAGACAGACACAAGCCTCTTCCACCAAGGCACCTCATCGGAACCACTCGAATTCATATTTTAGTGAACGCCTGACTCCCAGGCGTCGAAGCCATGTATTTTTTCCGACTGCCTTGGCCCCCGTTGTAACTCCCAATGGTCCAACAAAGGCTCGGATGCTGCTAAACTCTGGAGAGTTGCAGACGATTGTGTTGCGCTCGTTGGTCGATCGACTTCATCTCCGAACTACTATACGGGATAATAGGGAATATTGCACCATAAATCTAGAGTCTTATCATGACCGCTTGGTAAAGATCCAAATAATGTGTTCAGTTCAATCAAACTTCTGCTCGCTCTACCGACTTCGACAACTGAACCAAAGTTAAAGTCAATCTACAATCACCTCACCGACCTGGCCGACCCGCATTTTTATAACCCAATGAATGTGGAGATTTTGATTGCCAACGACCAATTACCAAAGATACTACGCGCTGGTCTCATACAAACGTCCTACAACTTGCCAATTGCGGAAAGTACCATATTTGGTTGGACAATTTCTGGTTGATGCCAATTCTAATATTGCAGTGCTGCAAGGCGGGCGGCATGTTGAAGCTAGTTCAACATCTTATCATATATATTACGTTACTCATATGAATTACGTTACTCGAATATAATTTGAATTTACTGATAATGAATTATTTATAGTTAAGTTATTGTAAATGTATCTAGTCTTATGAAATATTGTTTGAATTACTAGGAATCCCTATAGAGTTTAACTTTTTATTATAACGGCAACCCTATTGCATTACCTTTATAGCAAGGGAAAAGCTTTCACTCAATTTCTTTGGAATCTAGCTGTCCTTATCGGAATTAAATCTATTGTACTAAATAAGTATGTCGACTTAATGATTTACCATATAAAGGGTGGTTAAATTGTAAAGGCCGATGTTGAATGTGAACCATTCCTAAACGCCAAGTTTTTTTCCGAATTTTATTTGACATTTCTCTATTTCAGACTTACTCAATTTGAGCCATGGACGTCGTGAATGGGCAGAATGGTTCCAAGAAATGGCAACAGTGGATGATATATTTTCGAAGAAAATCATCTTCAGTGATGAGACACATTTTAACCTCAGTGGATTCGTCAATAAACAGAATTACCGCATTTGGGCGAATGAGAATCCAAGAGTGATTATCCAAAAATCAATGCTCCCACAAAGAGTGACTTTTTGGTGCGGTTTATGGGCTGGCGGCATCATCGGGCCGTATTTTTTCCAAAATGAGGCCGGTCAGGCAGTTACTGTGAATGGTGTTCGCTATCGTGAGATGATAAAGAACTTTTTATGGCCCGAATTGGAATATATGGATGTGGACGATATGTGGTTTCAGCAGGACGGTGCCACTTGCCACACAGCTAACGAAACAATGGCTCTTTTGCGCAACAAATTCAATAGCCGTGTTATCTCACGTTATGGCGATGTCAATTGGCCGCCAAGATCATGTGATTTGACACCGTTGGACTTTTTTCTTTGGGGTTATTTGAAAGAAAAGGTGTACGTCGATAAGCCAGCAACAATTTAAGAGCTAAAGGATGAGATAATTCGGCACATTAACGGCATAGAACCTCCATTATGCCTCAGCGTCATCGAAAATTTGGACCATCGGATGAAGGTGTGCCATCGAGGTCGCGGCGCCCATTTGGCCGATATTTTATTCCATACATAATTGAGTAATACCAATATATCATAATAAAATAAAATTACAATAATTTCCTAAATAGTTTGTGTTTTATTCAAAATCAACATCGGCCCATGAAATTTATCCACCCTTTAGATTCACTTTTGCAACATCATTGTAAGCGGTAAGAAGCTAGGATCTCTGCTGAATTAATTTGTCCACCTAAATTCTGAAACCTGACTCTTTTCTGTCTTTTCATTTCTGGGTTTACTTTCTGGATATAATTTTACTTCTCTGGGAGATTTTACTTAACGCTGTTAGAATCCACTTATAGATACCTGTCCTGGAGTTGTACAGATTCATTATGTTTATGACTAAAATAAAAGTTTGTCTTAAATGCATTCTTACTTTAATTCTCTGCTTCTTTGGCTCAGAATTAATACCAAAATCATTAGTGTAAAGACAAAATCTTTGGAACCGGGCATGTTTTTTTCAGTGCTTCCTTATGTTTATGACTACTGGAAAACAAATTTCAAAAAAAACTTGCAACTTCTGTATTTCTCAAAGGTTCATTTTTTGTCTCTCTGAAACTTTTTTTTGCTGTCTTTTAGGAATAAACAAACGGCTTTCAGTAAAAATACAAATGTATAAATAGGCCAAGGAACCTCATGCAAGTGCATATGGTGGTGATCCTAAAACATACACGGTTAAGTTATCTTTGCGAATCGTGGAATTTGCTGTTAAATGGTATTCATTTATTTTTGAATATTTGTCTAAAAATATCCGTGTTTGCATATTTTTGCGCATATTTTAACACATTTTGCAATAAATGCATGTTTTTGTGCATATTTTAATTTTTTTGTTCATTATCTATTTGAAAAAGTAAAATACCCTAATATTTAGTGCGACACCACATCGAATATGCTCCTGTAACATCTGTTGATGTTGAGCGCTCCTTTTCTTTGTACAATGACTTTTTAAGACCTAATTGGGAAAGTTTTGTGTTTGAAAACCTTAAAAACCTGTTTGTTTACACCAATAACGCAATTAATTAAAACTGATCTCTCTTCTATGGACTTCATTGCTTTAATTTTTTTTAATTATAATTTAACACATTTTTTAATTTATGGTTTTGTTTTTTTATGTTCTTATTGTATTTGTAAACATATTAAACTATTTATATTAAATGAATTGTTATCAGCCTTTTTGTTAAATTACTTGCAATATTTATTTTTTAAATAAAATATTTGAAAAATATTTTTATTTGCTGCTTTTTTTTGCATATTTTCTTATTTATGCGCATATTTCCTATTTTTTAGTGCATGAGATTCATTGCTCTAGTGATAACTATCGGAAATGATCAATTTATGTAAGTATGTATAGTAAAAAATAAGTCTATCAATGTAGTGTCATCAATTCCCCACTGTGCAGTGTTGTACTGATATCAACACGTCATGTGTAAGTCAGCTGTTTTGAATGAATGCTTGGGACTTATTAGTTTTGTTATTCTTCAAAGAAGCGAACAGTGTCTTATCAACAGTAGATCTTTCTATTCCCTTCTAATTTGTTTATAATAAATTACATCGATAAAACTGTTAAATAATATACAAAGTACCTCGTAAACGCCGATGGATAATTTTTTACATACTTCAGAGAAAACGAAAGCCATAGATATTGATGGAAAAGAGCAGCAGAAAACAAGTCAGGTGATACGAGGCGCCTAAAAGTATACATTACTTTATTCTTATGGGTCGTTCAAGCACATAATAAGGTTATAGGTATATATCAGGGATGGCAAATCGGAAAAGTAATTTTTGATACCAAATGGTACTTTATTTTATAACAATTATGTTTATGTGTGCAGTCCGTGCTTTCATCTATTGCTATTGATTGAGTAATATGATGTAATGAGTAATTCGGCTATTTTAAAATTATTGTGGGAACTAGTTACGGTCGTTACAATTTCTTGACCAATTAGTCATAAACGTAGCTAATCAATTTTCCTTGGGGGGCCAGCAAAAAATTGGAAGTTGTTCTAAAGGCACAACTTTAAAAGCACTTCCAAAAACGTACTCACAAAGAAGTTAATTATTTTAGCTACACAGGAATAAGATTAAGAATTAATAAAATGGTACAAATTATTCAAATTTTGCCGCAAAAATGCTAAATCCATTCTAGAAAAACCAATAATTTTTGAAAATATTCGAGGGCAAACGTTTCAGACATTTATTGAAAATTATTTATTTGGGAATATATCACAAAATTTTTTAATTCACATTCACAACACTGAAGTCGGATCACTCCATAAGAAGTGGTGCAAATTCAGTGCAACAGACCAAGTTCATATTACATTCATCGCTTCTCCGGGAATTTTGCACTACTTCCGGACGCAAAAAGAACATTTTCACTACTTTTTTGGCTCCTTTGCAGCATTGTTAAGATCTTCATTTATGAAAGAATAGTTTTAATATCAATTACTATTTTTTTAATTAAATTGACTAAAAATCACACTAAAGAAAATAATAAAGGAGCTTTAGTTATTAAACTAACCATAAATTTAGGAACTTAAATTATAAGTTTAACCACAGCTTTATTTCATAAATATCAGACTTCAAACATTCACTTATAATAAAGAAACTAACAATTTAGATGACAATGTTAAGAAATAAAACTATATATTGCCATCGGCAACTGCTACCACAACGCAAGTAATCCGATTGTGCTTGAAAGTCTTTAGCGGAACTTTGTGCAGTTGTATTTACTTGTTTAATTTTATATAAAAACAAGTAAGGAAAGTCTAAAGTCGGGCGGGGCCGACTATATTATACCCTGCACCACTTAGAAATTTTCGATACCATATCACATTCGTCAAACGTCAATACATGCATTTAAATATCACGCGATCTGGACAGAATTTGATAGACTTCTACAAAATCTATAGACTCAAAATTTATGTCGGCTAATGCACTAGGATGAAACACAATGTTAGTAAAAAATTATACCCTGTACCACAGTAGTGGTGAAGGGTATAAATATGGGAAACATATAAATCTGAAGCAATTTTAAGGAAACTTCGCAAAAGTTTATTTATGATTTATCGCTCGATATATATGTATTAGAAGTTTAGGAAAATTAGAGTCATTTTTACAACATTTCGACTAAGCAGTGCCGATTTAACAAGGAAAATGTTGGTATTTTGACGAAATCAGAAAAACATATATATGGGAGCTATATCGCAATCTGAACCGATGTCAACCAAATTTGGCACGCATAGCTACAATGCTAATTCTACTCCCTGTGCAAAATTTCAAATAAATCGGAGTTAAAAATTGGCCTCTGTGGTCATATGAGTGTAAATCGGGCGAAAGCTTTATATGGCAGATATATCCAAATCTGAACCGATTTCAACCAAATTTGGCACGCATAGTTACAATGCTAATTCTACTCCCTATGCAAAATTTCAACTAAATCGTAGCAAAAAATTGGCCTCTGTGGGCAATTGAGTGTAAATCGAGCGAAAGCTATTCATAAAATTCATAAAATATTCGGATGTACGTTATTTGAGGAAGATCGGTTGATATACACGTCAATTATGACCAGATCGGTGAAAAATATATATGGCAGCTATATCTAAATCTGAACCGATTTTTTTCCAAAATCAATAGGGATCGTCTTTGAGCCGAAACAGGACCCTATACCAAATTTTAGGACAATCGAACTAAAACTGCGAGCTGTACTTTGCACACAAAAATACATCGACAGACAGACAGACAGACGGACATCGCTAAATCGACTCGGAATTTAATTCTAAGCCGATCCGTATACTAAAAGGTTGGTCTATGATTACTCCTTCTTGGCGTTACATACAAATGCACAAACTTATTATACCCTGTACCACAGTAGTGGTGAAGGGTATAACAATGGAAAATCGTAAATAGGTTTTCAAATTCTGGGGCGTCTAAGCCCCCTCCCCAGAGGCCTTCCTACGCCTATGCTTTTAGGCGGTTTAAAACCACTTCCTTGACAATTTTAGACTGCGAAATACTACAGAGGTGATGATCCACTACGGACTTTGTCTTTGATTTTATTGGACTTTAGAATGTTAAAGTACGAGTAATAATATTACCATTAAAGTTAATTCTTTTAAATTGGCTCATAGCGACTGGAATGTAACCGCCATTTCATTGAAAATATGAATACTTACGTAGGGAAAATTGATACAAATTTTGTTATCAAGCCCTGATCGAAACCGAAACTTTTTACTAGCATTGGTAAAAATTTGACGTTAGTACAATTTTACTAGGAATTTTAAATAAATTTGACTTTTATTGAAAATTCCTGAGGTTTACGACATCACTAACTTGGCATATTTTGATTATCTCAAAACAAAAAAAGTAGTTTTATTTATTAAAGAAATGAGTATAACAAACCAGCAATTTTTTCTCATCATAGAAAATTTATATTTCACCATAGTAAAAAGATGGGAGCCACCGTGGTGCAATGGTCCGTCCACCTTTGTATGCATGGCACAACGGGTCGTAGGTTCTTCTAATTGAGCTTAACATGGAATCGGACAGCACTCAGTCATAAGAGATAAGTTCACCACTGTGGTATCACAATGGAATGAATAGTCTAAATGAGCCTGATACATCAGGCTGCCACCTGACCTAACCTAACACTTTCAAATTTGTTGGGGGCTATATAAAGGTTTATATTCCCATATACAAATATTTAAATATGAAGCGATTTGGACAATTTTTTTTTTAACATTTACAAAATCTCTAGACTCAAAATTTAATTAGGTTAATGACCGGGACGGACCACAGTATTAGTAAATGACTTTAATATTTTTTTGTGTACGTTAGTTAAATTATCTAACACAGAAAAAAATTGTACACAAATGAAGCATAAATATTTACTAAATTCGTGTCTCCCACAAAATAGTTCAGGATTTCTTTAACCCTGGACAGTCATCCTTCGTCAAAATGACGACGCTTGATTTCATTGTAGATTTAAAGTTCTTTTTGGTCGATTGGGAAATGATAAATTTAAGTTATACCAATTCAACCATGTTAGGAATTTTTATCTTATACTAATTAAGAACAAATAGAATAAGGAAATAAACTCAATTTTGGGCCTCATTTTTGCTCATGATGCAAATTATAGCGTCTTGAAATAAGCCGTAGTCAAAATGACGAAAGATGACGCTTATGTACAAAAAATAAGGATGACTTTCCAGGGTTAAATTTGTAAATTTTACCAATAATGCGCCCATCTTGAACTTCGTATGGCACTAAAGACATTCTTGCAATTTTGAACTCCTATTTTTTCCTTCAAACTGTAAAATTTTCTTTAACAAGTGAAAAATAATAATCATGTCTAATAAATTATCTTGAATTTGAAAATATTTACTTATTTTTGTGATATCGGCGTCAGCGTTTGTAATACTGTTTAGTTAATATTTTCTACAAATAATCGAAATTTTCTAAAATTAACCAAAATTTTTCTTCCTGGTGGATTCACTGTTTTTCGAGTGCGTGAGCGTGAGCGTGAGCGTGATTTTGCAGAAATTTTATTCACGCACATTCATGAGCCGGTTTTATTTTTCACGCACGCTCAGGCACGACGAATTTGTTTGCTTCAGATTTTGTTCCCCACTCACGTGATTCACGCGTCTCACGAAAATTTCGTGCCACGCGCACACCTCTATTTTTGATTTCAATCATGCATGATTTTTCAATATTTAACATTGGTGTTGAATAAAAATATGTAATGTCTCGTCATTTGTTTAGTTATTTCAAGAAATTAGAATTTCCGCGCGGCAGGGAACAACAACACGCCGATAGCCGACACGGTATTCCGTCAATTTAACATGTTTGATTTAATTAATTTGACACTTCATATTAACCATATGTCTGTACATATGTACCAATTATTGAATAAATGATCACGTCTATCGATGCCCTGAAAGAAAATCTATTTGAGTAGAATTTCAAAATGGTCCCTCATTTTTGAAGAAGTACGGTCCAATGACGTCGCCCGCCCATAAACCGCTTAAAATTTTAACATTTTCTGGATGCATTGGTAGCATTGTAATGCTTTTGACTGATCTTCACTCCAAAGGGTCAATTCCAATAAATGGAATTGACCATAAACCTACTTACGTTTGCATGCCGCATCACAGCTAGCAAAAAGCTCACAGCCATACAATATAACTGGCATTACATAACTTTTTGCCAAAAGTACTCTTATGGGCAAAGGCGTCAACATCTGTGTGGACCAAAGATTCCTGTGTCTGGCATAAATCTGGCCACTAATATAGTTAACGTGATCAGTCCAACTTAATGAGCTATTCGGCATGATGCCAAGGTTCTTAGCCGACGTAACAATATTTATTCGTTGATCATTTATCTTAATTTGGGGATCAATGTTAACCGTTATACTACGCCTGCACAGAAAAAAATTTCACGAAAATTTTTCCAATTAAAATTTTAATTGAGTTTTAAAAAATATTCAATTAAAAATTTAGTTGATTCAACAAATTTTTTAATTGAAACAAAAATCAATCACAAAAATTAATAGTATCAATTAATTTTTTAATTGGATCAATTAATTTTTTAATTGACCTTCAATTAATTTTTTAATTGATACTATCATTTCTGTGATTGAAGACATTTCAATAAAAAAATTAATTGGATCAATTAATTTCGTGATTGAACCAGAAAAAAATTTTTTTGTGTGTGTGTATCATCTTACCAGGGTTAAGACATAGTCCATTCGCCTTTGCCCAATTGTGGACAATATCAAGATCATCATTGAGCCTATCAATACATTCGTACAAAGAGTCGATAGTTCCGCTTCGATATATCTGCACGTCATCAGCATACATATGTATCGTGCTGTCCCTGAAAAACCTTGGCAGATCGTTTATATAAATAGAAAAAAGAATAGGGCCAAGTGTGGATCCCTGCGGAACTCCTTTTTGTAAACGTACAGGCTCAGATATCCCATTACCTGTGTATACAGACTGCGTCCTTTCACTCAGATAGGAACGCAAAAGTCTAACAGAGCTAGAATAAAAATTAAAAAGGTTGCGTAACTTGAAGCACACCAATGAATGATCGACAGTGTCAAATGCCTTCGAATGATCCAATAGAACAAGAAAGCTAACCTTACCAAGATCAGTTTCTATTCTAAGATCTTCACAGACATCAGCTAGCGCACTAATACAACTATAACCAGGACGAAACCCCGATTGACTTGATGAAAGAAGTGATTTACCCTTCAAGAAGTCGGATATCTGCACATGTACTATCTTTCTTTTGAGATTTCTGGGGAGGGGGGGGGGGGGGGTTTGATGACAGATATTCTCCCAAATAGAGCAGTTCAACTAGTACACTTTCCGAAGATAAATCTAAAGGTTTTACCTATGAAGACTGTATCAGATTCTGGATTTATAATAACCATTCATTTAAGCAACTCAAAGCATTTAAGAGGCCAAATTAACGAATTACAATGTACTACTCTAATTTTTGTTTGTGTTTTAGAGGAATCATTAACATCTCTTGTAGGTGGGTAAAAAAATTATGAAATAACGACTTGATTTAAAATCTAAAATCTGTAGATTTTCATCCCCATTATTTAAATGAATGCCAAAAGTAAAATCGGGAAATTTTACATTCAGTTTCAAGCAATTTTCATGATCAGTGCGCCTTCTATACCCTCAAGAAGTGAAATCGGTCTATATGGAGGCCTTACCAAATGGACCGATAAAAACTAAATCCGACACACGTTTTTGTGAGTCTAAAATACCAGTATATTTACAATTTATGGTGGCTATACGAAAACATTGCCCGACACTCACCATTTTTGGCGCACCTCTTTATGGTCCTAAAATTATTCTAGATTTCGAATTTCATGCAAATAGGTTAAAAACTACGGTTTCTATAAGACGGAGAAGTAAAATCTGGCGATCGGTCTATATGGGGGCTATATCAAAATTTGGACCGATACTCACTATTTTCGGCATACCTCTTTGTGGTCGTAAAATACCTCTAGTTTTCCAATTTCAGACAAATTGGATAAAAACTACGGATTCTATAAGCCCAAGAAAAAAACACAGGAGATCGGTCTATATGGGGGCTATACCAAAACATGGACCGATATTCACCTTTTTTGGCGCACCTCTTTGTGGTCGTAAAATATCTCTAGTTTTCCAATTTCAGACAAATTGGATAGAAACTTCGGTTTTTATAAGCCCAAGACCACAAATCGGGAGGTCGGTTTAAAAGGGGACTATATCAAAACCTGGACCGATATAGCCCATCTTCGAACTTGACCTGCCTGCTGATAAAAGAGTTTGTGCGGAATTTCAGCACGATTGCTTCATTATGGTAGGCTGTGGCGTGATTACAGCAGACAGACAGACGGACATGGCCATATCGTCTTAGAATTTCTCCCTGATTAAGAATATATATACTTTATATAGTCGGAAATCGATATTTCGATGTGTTACAAACGGAATGACAAACTTATTATACCCCCGTCACCATTCGATGGTGGTGGGTGTAATAAAAGTGACAGATGGTAATAATAGGGGAAGTATAATCATAGACCAAGGAAGGTATAGACATCTCAAGTGAATTCACCATGGTTTTGTCAAGTCAAGTGACTCAATTACTTTTTGGAAAACGAGAATAACCGTACAAATCAGTCAATTTGCATTACACAAACGGTGTGGATGGATAGCATTTTATAAGCTTTTTCAATATTTGGTGTTTCAACAAGAGAACAAAGGAAAGAAGACAAATTAAAGCCAAATTAAAAAAACACTCAATTGCAGACGAAAAAGAGCCCTCTACGGTGTGCAGATAAATTACAGCGCTGTGAATTCACTTGAGATGTCTTATATTTAATTGGTCTATGGTACAATCTTAACAAACTTAGGATCTATGCCATCATATCCAATTGAGTTCGACTTAACCCTTTGCAAAGTAACAACTCAAAACTCAAAGCTATCCCCGCCGTCAAAGTATCGCAAAGCTTCAGCACCCGTGTAAAAATCAGTGTCCACTGTAGCCATTGGCAGATCCGTAAAAATCTCATTTAATGAATTGGCATCCAAGTGGCAATCCCTCCCTCTAGTTCTGCCAACGCCAATATCACGCATTGTCCTCCACTTCTCCCTAGTTTTTAAAGCCGTGTTAAAACGATTCAAGTAATATTCTATCTTAGCACTCCTAATCAACGAATTCACGTGTCTCCTTGCCGCTCGAAATTCGTCCCTTAACGTATCTGTTTTAAAACGCTTCCACATCGAATAAAGAAGATCCCGTTCAAGAATAGCTTCCCTAATTTCAGTACTAAACCAAGGTCTCGATTTTGTCGTGGTTCTCCTGGTTCTCACCGGAATACATGAATCATATAAATTCCTTATATTGTCTTGCAAAAATGACACTTGATCGTCTACTCCTTCTAATTGATATATGTTACTCCGATTCGATTTGATCGAATTGATTATGTAGAAAATCGTAATTCAACCTGCTGTAATCCCTATATGAAGTTATTTTCTCGATAATCATGTATCTGATCTCGGCATCCATGTTAATGTTTGCTTATACAAAAAGGCTGCCATACACTGAAAAAAAATATTGTCGTAAGGCAAAAATTGTCAAGTCCTTAAACAAAGAATGCTAATTTTGCTTAGCATAGAAGACACATTTCTCTGATATAAATTTGTTTCCTTGGCCAAAAGTCGATATACTTTGAAGTCAATGAAGTCTTTTTGTCCTTATAGTTAAGTGATTCGACTCAAACTTAGTTATCCTAACATGAAAGAATATTTTGTTTGACTAAGGTCAAATTGGCATTAAAAATTCTGAAAAATGCTTCAAAATTAACGAAATCGTCTTTAAGTTTGTTGACTTTTTGTATCTTGACTACAAATCATTTGAAGAAAACAACTGAAAAAACGAATAAATTAATATTTATTTATCACAATCAAGTACGCAAAACTCAAATTTAAAAGAGATTTGTGTCCTTACTTCAATTCTCCGCATCTTTGGCTCGGAATCAATACCAAAATCATCAGTGTAAAGACAAAATCTTTGGAACAGGGCAAGCTTGTTTTGCAGTCTATATTCTCATATAAATTCAATGTATCTATCAAATACTCGTATACTTGTAATTCAAATTAAAAAATTTCAACCAAAAAGGAATAAAAAATACAAAATAAATTTTTTGGTCAATTTCCTTTAACAAGTGCACTGAAAAAATTATTCACGTGATATTAAAGATTACGCAACCTCAATTTTAGAATGCGCAATTTACACACTATTAAGGACAAATTTCTTTAAAGTAATGAAATTTTAATTAAAAGAAGGTTTATAATGTTTGCTTCAATTTTTTTTTCATTACATTTAGGACACACATTTTGAAAATTTGCGTCCCTTCGTTAAAGTTGCATGTCTTTAACCTAAGGCAAATTTTCCTTAAAGTATAGAAAAACATTTTTGATTTAAAGAAATCGTCCTTAAATTAACTGAAATATTGAAACTTTACATTTAAGATAAAAACGCTTCAAATATAGGCTAAGATTTATTTTGACAATTTAGCATCTTGGGTTTAGGTTTTTTTTTTGGAATTAAGAAAATATTTGTTACTTCGAAGTATCCGTCATAATTTAGATTTTTAAACTGGCATTTGTTTGTACGTGAATAGCTTTATTAATATACCGGAAAATAGAATGAAAATTCGATAAATGTGATCTGTATCCTAATTTTGATTTTATAGATCCTATATTTAAAGCCAGATAGGTCGCAAAAAAATTTCCTTATTTTAAAGAGCTCGCATCTCTGGCTCGGAATCAATAACAAACTACTTACAGGAAGGTCAAAATCTTTGGACCAAGTAAACTCTTTTTTAGTGTGAAAATTAAAATATTATTTCTATTAAATAATTTGCCTTTCCTGCGCTCAAAAAAAAAAAATGAATCCTATATGGCATTAAAGCTAATTTAACCCTTTCACTACCTAATGTTACAAACTTTAATTATACCCTTCACCACTACTGTGGTACAGGGTATAATAAGTTTGTGCATTTGTATGTAACGCCAAGAAGGAAAAGTCGGAGACCCATCGTTTAGTATACCGATCGTCTTAGAATTAAATTTTGAGTCGATTTAGCGATGGCCGTCTGTCTGTCTGTCTGTCTGTCTGTCTGTCTGTCTGTCTGTCTGTCTGTCTGTCTGTCTGTCTGTCTGTCCGTCTGTCTGTCTGTCTGTCTGTCTGTCTGTCCGTCTGTCTGTCTGTTGATGTATTTTTGTGTGCAAAGTACAGCTCGCAGTTTTAGTCCGATTATCCTAAAATTTGGAATAGGGTCCTGTTTCGGCTCAAAGACGACCCCTATTGATTTTTGAAAAAATCGGTTCAGATTTAGATATAGCTGCCATATATATTTTTCACAGATCTGGTCATAATTGGCGTGTATATCAACCGATCTTCCTAAAATTCCGTACATTCGAATATTTTAACAGTCTCGAAAAACTTGCAAAATATCAGCCAAATCGGTTCAGATTTAGATATAGCTCCCATATATAGCTTTCGCCCGATTTACACTCATTTGCCCACAGAGGCCAATTTTTTGCTCCGATTTAGTTGAAATTTTGCACAGGGAGTAGAATTAGCATTATAGCTTTGCGTGTCAAATTTGGTTGAAATCGGTTCAGATTTAGATATAGCTCCCATATATAGCTTTCGCCCGATTTACACTCAAATGACCACAGAGGCCAACTTTTTGCTCCGAATTAGTTGAAATTTTGCACAGGAAGTAGAATTAGCATTGTAACTATGTGTGCCAAATTTGGTTGAAATCGGTTTAGATTTAGATATAGCTCCCATATATAGCTTTCGCCCGATTTACACTCATATGACCACAGAGGCCAATTTTTAACTCCGATTTAGTTGAAATTTTGCACAGGGAGTAGAATTAGCATTGTAGCTATGCGTGCCAAATTTGGTTGAAATCGGTTCAGATTTAGATATATCACCCATATAGCTTTCGCCCGATTTACACTCATATGACCACAGAGGCCAATTTTTAACTCCGATTTAGTTGAAATTTTGCACAGGGAGTAGAATTAGCTTTGTAGCTATGCGTGCCAAATTTGGTTGACATCGGTTCAGATTTAGATATAGCTCCCATATATATATTTTTCTGATTTCGACAAAAATGGTCAAAATACCAACATTTTCCTTGTTAAATCGGCACTGCTTAGTCGAAAAGTTATAAAAATTACTCTAATTTTACTAAACTTCTAATACATATATATCGAGCGATAAATCATAAATAAACTTTTGCGAAGTTTCCTTAAAATTGCTTCAGATTTAAATGTTTCCCATATTTTTTTTTTGCTAAAATTGTATTCCACCCTAGTGCATTAGCCAACTTAAATTTTGAGTCTATAGGTTTTGTAAAAGTCTATCAAATTCTGTCCAAATCGAGTGACATTTAAATGTATGTATTTGGGACAAACCTTTATATATAGCCCCCAACACATTTGACGGATGTGATATTGTATCGAAAATTTAGATCAAAAAAGTGGTGCAGGGTATAATATAGTCGGCTCCGCCCGACTTTAGACTTTACTTACTTGTTTTTGTTCTGTTTTTACTTGTATTAACAGCATGTAGAATAAAAATTGTAATTCTGAGGACCTACCTCAATTACTTCAAAAGCTATATGAGTTTGTTCTGAAAACTTGATTCTTGAATTGTGACCAAATAGCTCTGTGAAAATAAGCGCTATTTGACCTTATATCTATCGAAGTGTGAGAAAAATACAAAAAAGAACCCGACATAAATATGTCTAATAAATTTCTTGAATTTGTCGAAAAATATTTACTTATTTTTGTGAATTCGGCGTGACACATGCGTTCATAGTAGAGTGTAGTTTAAGTTTTCTAAAATTCACCAATATTTTCCTTCCTAGTGGGTTCGCCGTTTTTTGAATATTGGGGGTTCATTTTTTCAGTGCAAGCAGAAACTTTATTTTCAGCACAAGTCAATAAATAAAAAGAGTTATTCCTACTCGTCATCATAACTTTTTAATAATTATAAAGTTAATGAAATTGTTTTTCTTTATGTTTGTAGGATCTGGTTTCTCCTGCTGTCCATACAAATATATTGGATTTAAACGATGATTGTTTGCTGGAAATCCTGCAGTATTTGAGTGTGCAGGATACATTCGCAATTATTGACACTTTCAACAATCGAATGAACGACATTGCATACAAACGAATTTCGCAAGTGAAAACTCTCATTTTCTCTTTAAGAGAACCTCCACAATACACAACGGATCAATTGAAAATAATTGGCAAACATTTAAAATCATTAAGCATTAGTGTTGGCTACTCATTGAGCTCAGATCTCTGCATTTCCGGTTATTTGGGACCTCTTTGTTACTATGGATCTATTGAAAATTTAACTCTGAACTACGTCAACTTCAACGAGGACTATTTGGAATGCATTCTGAAACTTGCTTCAAATCTTAGAATTCTAGATTTAAACTTTTGCCAGTTGACAGACGAATTATTGCAACCGATATTGGAAAATTGCAACCTGTTGGAGACTCTCTCGATTATAGGAAATTATGGATTGCGGGGAAAATCATTGCACCACATTAGATCCAGCTATTTAAAGACAATTACACTTGAAATGAATGATCTGTGCAAGGAAGAAGTGGAGATTTTTGAAAAAAATGTGGGAAATCGAATTTGTCTTCATATCTATAACAAAGGACGTTATAACGTTCACAAAGGACACTTTAGATAATAAGTTTACATGGCATAAAGTTTATATAATCACACCGTGTAGTTTTACTCTTTTTATTAATTTCGGTTTAAAATAACACATTGAAAAAATAAATAAATAAAATTATGCTTTTCTAAATTATATATATTTTAATTTTTTTATTGATTTTGGATCGCAAACCACTGAATTTGGTTTATATCGGTCCATTTTTGATATATCCCCAATATATGCCAAGCCCCCTATTTCATATCTTCTAGTCTGTTTCTCCTGAAATTTAAATTGGTGTTTTCTTTTACACTGTTAGAAAAATATGTTTTTCATATGTTCCGATATAAACAAAATGTGTTTCGGGCACGATTTTAAAACACAATATATTTAAGTGCGAACATGTAATGTTCCTAAACTAACACTGAATGTTTGGGACATCTATGTTAATATGTTAGAATATATTATGTTTGGGGCATGAATGTTTCATAAATACCATATGTGTGAATGCAAACATATATAAATTTACAAATTTCGACTAAACATACATATGTTGTGATATTTTATTCAAAGCGACAGAGAGAGTATAGAGAAAGAAATAGAGATGGAAACCGGGAGAGTTGACGAAAGATATCAACATAACACAGCGAAAGAATCAAAAGAGAACAATTTCTGTGAGACCGTTTGTATGTTGTTTCGGAAAACTGTTTTATGATAAGGCCAAAAAATTGATATGGTTATGTCTAAATATTATTTAATTTGAATAAAGAGAATAGACATTCGGAACCAAGAGAATAGACATTTGAAAAACATGCATATGAAGCATATGTTTTCGCCTTGAAAGCAGCATTTTATGTATGTGTGGACATGTGTTTTGTTTATTATTTTGGCATTATGGCCACAATTTTTTTCTTGGTTCGTTAAAAGAAATCAGGGGTCTTCATAAAAACAACGAAAGGGCACTATACTCTTTTTAGAGTTGGGACAGTAAAATGAAATAAGGAGGAAATAGTGAAAAATTACACAGTAAAATGTATAAAAACAAAGTTTAGTTCCTCTTTATTAATAAGTAGTCAAGAAGGAGTTGACGGACACCATCAAATATAAAAGCGGGCATTAAGTTCGAGTTTTACAGCTAAAACAATTTAAAAAGTTTATTTTCTTTAAAATGAATTATTAAAGAAAAATAAAAGGCATTTTAGAGCGATGGTGTTAAATGCTAGTAAAAACTGTTCACGCCTAAATAAATTTATGTTTATGTTATAAAATTATTTATGTATGTTTATACTCGACTCCACGTTCTTCTTTTGTTAGAGTTTTTGAATTCCTTCCAAATTTTAAAGTTTTGTACCAAAAACAGTACACGAACATTGCACATTTGAATTCTTCCGTATATGTTGTATGTACTTAAAAAAGGACAATATTCCTAAAGTAAAGAACAACATTTTTAAATTAATGAAATCGTCTTTAAATTCACTGATATATTGAAGTTTTTTTTTGTTGAATTACGAAAACTTTTTTATTTTGTATTATTAATATATCTCACACAAACATGAATGAAAATTCGATAAATGAGATCTGCATTCTAAAGTTTAAAGGTCCCTAAAATCGTCTTTTTTAAAGAAGCTGCATCTTTTGCTCGTAATCAATACCAAAATATATATATATATATATATATATATATATATATATATATATATATATATATATATATATATATATATATATATATATATATATATATATATATATATATATATATATATATATATATATATATATATATATATATATATATATATATATATATATATATATATATATATATATATATATATATATATATATATATATATATATATATATACTACTTTGCAATTTAGATGACGATGTTAAATGTCAGTCCTTTCGTAGAACTTTCTACGAAATTCATGGTCGAGGGGGCATAAAATTCGGTCAAGCCTAACTTTCCGTCGTTAAATTAAACTTTTTCCGTGTCTTCACTCGTTTCAAATGTTTTTTGTAACCCAATTCTCTTTTTATAGAAGTTCGCGTAAACCAACAAAATGGGATGCCGCAGTCTAAGTGAGGTAGAGTGGAAGTCTCATTTGAATCTTATTGTCTTGTCTGCATAACTGCTCCAATCAATTATCCTATCGATGCACGGTGACATGAGAATTTGTTTGCTATTCATGCACCATTGTTTAGCTTTTAATCGGATTAGGAAGGAGTATCGACATAAACTGCATAAGCTTTTACTATTTTATCCGTGCAGCAATGAACGCTGTACATATGAAGATTAGTAAATTAAAGTTATTATTATTGTTTATTAACTACTACCTTCGGAAGTATTCGAACTGCACTGAAAAAATATTGTCGTGAGGCAAAAGATTTCATGTCCTTAAAATACGAATGCAAATGTTGCTAAGCATAGAAGACGTATTTCTCTAATATAAAGTTTTTTCCTTATCCAAAAGTCGATAAACTTTTCAATGAAATGTAAAATACTTTAAAAAAAATAAGTGCGATTTACTATAAAGAGTTTTTGTATGAGAATTTTTTTTACGAAAATTTAACTTGAAAGCGGATAGCAATTTCTTACTGGCAATTCATATAGTTAATAATAGTTGGTACAACATTTCTCAGTGAAATATTTTTAGTTCACATGTAATTAAATTTATAGACATATTCGTCAAAAATGGTTAGATATCATTTCATGAAGTTTTTGCTAATTTTAAGTTAAACATTTCATCGTTCTTATACTGATATGCATTTAAGAGTATTGTTTTTAGAGTAAATTGTGGACAGATGCGATGAACTAATGCATAGTACAGATATCTTTCTCGGCAAAGTGGAATATGTTTAATGTAAAGATGATGTTACTTGAATTTTGTTTGAGAGTGAGAGCACGCAATGCAATAATGGGGATGTTGTGTATACCCCGAAAAAATGTAAACTGGTTTATAGGAAGAATGAACTACCTCGCACGAAAATTTAACTAAATTTTACTCCACATTTTGAGATTTCCACAAAGCGTTGGTAAAACCAGGAAAATTTAATGCCATGTTGTACTTTTTAACTGCAGTTCACGAAATTACACCCTCTCATAGAAGAAAAAATAACTAAAAGTAAAGAAGAAAAACATTGGCGCCAAATCATCACCCTTTTAACCATACAGTAGTTCATTCTTACTATTTTGGGAATCGTACGAAAGTCTTCGTTTGCTTTAGTTCATATTGAACTTCTGTGTACGGTCATTGAACTTTATACCCACGTTTAGTTCATAAAATTTTTGCGACATACTTCAAAAATGTAAGAGTTTATTAAGCTGTAGAAAATTTCCAAAAAAATAATAAAATTTAACTACTAGAAAATAATTTTTTCCCAGTTAAATTTAGCGTTAATTTAACTACGGAAATTTTTTTCTGTCTATCTGAGCGTGGGGTTTATTTTTGTTCTTTCAGTGGTTTGTGTGTGTGTTTGTTATTCGCGAATGGTTTATTTGGCTGGATGAGGTGTTGTTTTCAATGAAGGCACATGTGTTTCTGTGGTTGTAGGAATGTTTTGGTTTTGTTTGGCATGCTTCAGTTGTATACAGTGATGCCATGCGTAGGGAAAAATCCTTTTTTGTGGGGATTTTTTTTCCTAAAATTACAACTGTAGGGGAAAAAGGACAGATTTTGTCATTTTTTCTACAAATTTAGGGAATTTTTTCAATTTTTAGATTTTACTATATTTTGCAACAAGAAGAGTACTTTTGCTTAACCCTTTCACTACCGATGTCCACCTGGGAGGACATGACTTTGAGAGTCGATTATACATTATCTTTGTATGCTTTATTTAAAATTGTTGGAGTATGTTAAGGGGGTCCTTCTAATATTTACTTTCCAGTTTTATATAGTCGAACATGTGTTTCGTCAATTTTATTCAAGTTTGTTTCTATGGAAAAAGTAAAATCCCATTATTTGTCATTTCTGATATTGCCCTTGAGCAATTAAGGTGACCTATTTATAGTATACAATTGTTGATTTTTTTCTGTATGAGAGGAAGTGTGATTTAACTAAAAGGACATAAAATATTGAAAATTGGGTGTACGGTGTATACAGGGTAAGTCGATTAAGTCATGTCCTCTATAGTGGACATCGGTAGCCAAAGGTTGCAAAATTTATAAAACCGTTTAAATATTATTAGACTTAAAATGTTATATGCAATGACAAAATTCGAAATTATTATAAAAAAGATATTGCATCGGGCTCTGTAAATCCCATAGCAGCTAAAAAAAAATATTTTCAAGACTTTGACATTTGAAGGAACTCGACACAATTTTAGTAAAAATAATTCAAGTACAGAAAAGTCTAAATTTTCCAGCTAACCGGTTCGTAAAATAAACAAATATTCATCCTATGTATATCCTATATACCAAATTCAAACCTTAAGAAGTTTTAATAAAGGATTTAATACCCAATTTGCGTTTTGAACTTGTAAACCAGAACTGGGATAAAAAAGTTATCAAAACTAAGCTTTCGATTATTCAGGAAACAAGCAATTCTATCGATGGTTACATATCAGATCGTGTATTATAATCACGCTTAAAGAGATGTGGCTCAAGTAAATGCTGAATAACATAACTCAAAACATAAAATGTTTATTAAAATGAAAATTTGGGAAACATGAATACATTTTAGAAGTCAGGTTATGAAGTCAGCCTATAAGCATTTTGAAAAATACTTCCAAAAATATTGTTTAGACAATGTTACATATTTTAAAAACAATATCTACATACCACTATTTTCCAAAATACATGCAAAAAAAAAACAAATTTTTTAACAGAATTGAAGGTCACATATTAAAATGTGTTTCAGTATATTTAGGTGAATTGACACCTTTGACTACTAATGTCCACCTACACAGAAAAATTTTCACGAAAATTTTTCCAATTGAAGTCTTAATTGAGTTTTAAAAAATATTCAATTAAACATTTAATTGATTCAACAAATTTTTTAATTGAAACAAAAGTCAATCACAAAAATTAATAGTATCAATTAATTTTTTAATTGGATCAATTAATTTTGTAATTGACCTTCAATTAATTTTTTAATTGATACTATCATTTCTGTGATTGAAGCCATATCAATTAAAAATTAATTGGATCAATTAATTTCGTTATTGAATCAGAAAAACAATTTTTTGTGTGTAGGAGGACATCTAGCTACATCCATGTTTACATAATTGTACTTTCAAAATTTGTTGTTTTGTACTTTATATCACTAGAATACACTAGTTATGAAGAAAAAATAATTTTACAATGACTACTTTTTCGATAGTGAAAGGGTTAATATTTCAAATATTATAAGTTCCAAAATATATGGTAGCCAAGGCACAAATAATTGAATACATAATTCACCGTCAACGAGGTTATTGTAATGATATTATTTAGAAAAGGTCAGCGGTATCGTTAAAATATTTTTTTGCATTGGTTTTTAGTAACATGAAATAGATTTACTTTTGTAGGAATGAACGCTTCCATTTTGGTACATAAAAAGGTGATGGCTTCCCCAACTTGGTGCTTTCCAATATTTTCTAATACAAATATCACTTCAGCAGTGCATTTGCGGTTCGCTTATATAAATGTATAATATTTATTTCGGAATATCTTAAGAGTTTTTAATTTAAAAAAAAGTCATCTACAAAAACCATTCCAGCAAAATTTAGAAAACAACCTTTTTGTGCAAATTGGCTCAATGTTGAATTAAAGGATTGGCTAGAAAATGACGATTTTAAATGTCAGTGCATTGCTTATGGAAAATTCGTAAATTGTGGAAAATCTGACCTGAAAAAACACGCGGCCTTTAAAGTTCACAAGAAAAATGTTGGTGGTGTTAAAAATGAGCAATGATGTTGTAAATTAGGAAATCCGATTACGAATGACAGTATTAATATTATTGCACATTTGGCCCTTTATTGAGGGATATAGTCCCTGACTATTAAATTTAAAGAAATATTTGTTATTTTCTTGCCATATTTGTTTGAATTTAGTCAATTTTTTACCGTAGGGAAAAAATGGAATTTTTAGGAGCCGCGTAAGGAATTTTCAAAAAACTTCCTGGCATCACTGGTTGTATAGTTGGCGTTGGCGTGGGCTGTTGCATCTTTTTAGCAGGTATGTAACAAGTGAATATAAAGTAGGGATGCCAGACGTGCTCTTTTAAAGAGCACATGTGTAAAAAACATAATGTGCTCTTAAAACAAAATAGGCCAAAAGAGCACGCAAAAGTGCTCTATTTTTAGTTAAGTACTCTTTTTGTGCTCTTCGTATGCATCACAACAAATATTACTCCAACGCGATTCAATAAATGGTAAAAGTAAACTGAACATACGCAAATTTCACACTACGAGAATTTCCTACCCCGTTATTTTCTAATTAAATAGTGTTCAGAGTCGAAGAAGAGCACGCTTCTTCGACTCTGAACACTATTACTCTATTCTAAATGTAAACAAACTTCTTTCAATAACATTTTTCACAAAAACACCAAACAAATGATTTACAAAGTATTGTAAGAAAATTGGCTTGAGTTGAAAATGGTTTATTATACCCTTCACCACTACTGTGGTACAGGGTATAATAAGTTTGTGCATTTGTATGTAACGCCAAGAAGGAGTAATCATAGACCAACCTTTTAGTATACGGATCGGCTTAGAATTAAATTCTGAGTCGATTTAGCGATGTCCGTCTGTCTGTTGATGTATTTTTGTGTGCAAAGTACAGCTCGCAGTTTTAGTTCGATTGTACTAAAATTTGGTATAGGGTCCTGTTTCGGCTCAAAGACGATCCCTATTGATTTTGGAAAAAAACGGTTCAGATTTAGATATAGCTGCCATATATATTTTTCACCGATCTGGTCATAATTGGCGTTTATATCAACCGATCTTCCTCAAATTCCGTACATCCGAATATTTTATGGGTCTCGAAAAACTTGCAAAATATCAGCCAAATCGGTTCAGATTTAGATATAGCTCCCATATATAGCTTTCGCCCGATTTACACTCATTTGCCCTTAGAGGCCAATTTTTTGCTCCGATTTAGTTTAAATTTTGCATAGGGATTAGAATTAGCATTGTAACTATGCGTGCCAAATTTGGTTGAAATCCGTTCAGATTTGGATATATCTCCCATATATAGCTTTCGCCCGATTTACACTCATATGACCACAGAGGCCAATTTTTAACTCCGATTTAGTTGTAATTTTGCACAGGGAGTAGAATTAGCATTGTAACTATGCGTGCCAAATTTGGTTGAAATCGGTTCAGATTTGGATGTATCTCCCATATATAGCTTTCGCCCGATTTACACTCATATGACCACAGAGGCCAATTTTTAGCTCCGATTTAGTTGAAATTTCGCACAGGGAGTAAAATTAGCATTGTTGCTATGCGTGCCACATTTGGTTCAAATCAGTTGAGATTTAGATATATCTCCCATATATCGCTTTCGCCCGATTTACACTCATATGACCACAGAGGCCAATTTTTAACTCCGATTTGGTTGAAATTTTCCACAGAGAGTAGAATTAGCATTTTTGCTGTGCGTGCCAAATTTGGTTGAAATCGGTTCAGATTTAGATATAGCTCCCATATATATGTTTTTCTGATTTCGACAAAAATGGTCAAAATACCAATATTTTCCTTGTAATATCGCCACTTCTTAGTCCAAAAGTTGTAAAAATGATTCTAATTTTCCTAAACTGCTAATACATATGTATGGAGCGATAAATCATAAATAAACTTTTGCGAAGTTTCCTTAAAATTGCTTCAGATTTAAATGTTTCCCATATTTTTATACCCTGTGCCACACTGTGGAACAGGGTATTATAAGTTAGTGCATATGTTTGTAACACCCAGAAGGAGACGAGATAGACACATGGTGTCTTTGGCAATAATGCTCGGGGTGGTTCCCTGAGTCGATATAGCCATGTCCGTCTGTCCGTCTGTCCGTCCGTCCGTCCGTCTGTCTGTGAACACATTTTTGTGATCAAAGTCTAGGTCGCAGTTTAAGTCCAATCGACTTAAACTGCGACGTGCGACGATTTGGCACATGTTCCAGTTTTGGGTCAGAATAGAACCCTATTGATTTTGGAAGAAATCGGTTCAGAGTTAGATATAGCTCCCATATATATCTTTCGCCCGATATGCACTTATATGGATCCAGAAGCCAGAGTTTTATCCCGATTTGCTTGAAATTTTGCACGAGGAGTACAATTGGTAGTATAGTCGAGTGTGCAAAATTTGATTGAAATCGGTTCAGATTTAGATATAGCTCCAATATATATCTTTTGCCCGATATGGACTTATATGGGCCCAGAAGCCAGAGTTTAGGCCCAATTTGGTTGAAATTTTGCACATGGAATACAATTAGTTGCGTAGTCAAGTGTGCTAAATTTTTTTGAAATCGGTTCAGATTTAGATATAGCTCCCATATATATCTTTCGCACGATATTGACTAATATGGTCCTAGAAGCCAGAGTTTTGGCCCAATTTGGTTGAAATTTTGCACTAGAAGTACAATTAGTAGTGTAGTCAAGTGTGCCAAATTTGGTTGAAATTGGTTCAGATTTAGGTATAGCTCCCATATATATGTTTTTCTGATTTCGGCAAAAATGGTCAAAATACGAACATTTCCCTTTTGAAATCGCCTCTGCTTAGTCGAAAAGTTGTGAAAATTACTCTAATTTTCCTCTACTTCTAAAACATATATATCGAGCCATAAATCATAAATAAAAGTTTGTGAAGTTTCCTTAAAATTGCTTCATATTTAAATCTTTCCCATATTTATACCCACCACCATAGAATGGTGACGGGGGTATAATAAGTTTGTCATTCCGTTTGTAACACATCGAAATATCGATTTCCGACTATATAAAGTATATATATTCTTGATCAGGGAGAAATTCTAAGACGATATAACGATGTCCGTCTGTCCGTCTGTCTGTCTGTCTGTCTGTCTGTCTGTCTGTTGTAATCACGCTACAGTCTTCAATAATGAAGCAATCGTGCTGAAATTTTGCACAAGCTCGTTTTTTGTCTGCAGGCAGGTCAAGTTCGAAGATGGGCTATATCGGTCCAGGTTTTTATATAGTCCCCATATAAACCGACCTCCCGATTTGGGGTCTTGGGCTTATAGAAATCGTAGTTTATATCCAATTTGCCTGAAATTTGAAATCTTAAGGTACTTTATGACCATAAAGAGGTGTGCCAAAAATGGTGAGTATCGGACCATGTTTTGGTATAGCCCCCATATAGACCGATCTCCCGATTTTACTTCTTGGGCTTATAGAAACCGCAGTTTTTATTCAATTTACTTGAAATTGGAAATCTAGAGGTATTGTAGGACCACAAATACGTGTGCCAAAAATTGTGAGTATCGGTCCATGTTTTGGTATGGTCCCCATATAAACCGACCTCCCGATTTTGGGTCTTGGGCTTATAGAAATCGTAGTTTTTATCCAATTTGCCTGAAATTGGAAATCTAGAGGTATTGTAGGACCACAAATACGTGTGCCAAAAATTGTGAGTATCGGTCCATGTTTTGGTTTAGCCCCCATATAAAACGACCTCCCGATTTTGGGTCTTGGGCTTATAGAAACCGTAGTTTCTATCCAATTTGTCTGAAATTGGATATCTAGAGGTATTTTAGGACCATAAGAGTTGTGCCGAAAATGGTGAGTATCGGTCCATATTTTGGTATAGCCCCCATATAGACCGATTTCCGGATTTTACTTCTTGGGCTTCTAGAATCCGAAGTTTTTATCCTGTTTGCCTGAAATTCGAAATCTAGAGGTATTTTCGGGTCATAAAGAGGTGTGCCGAAAACGGTGAGTATCGGTCCATATTTTAGTATAGCCCCCATAAGAACGATCTCCCGATTTAACTCCTTGGATTCCTAGAAACCGTAGTTTTTATCAAATTTGCCTGAAATTTGAAATCTAGAGGTATTTTATGACCATAAAGAGGTGTCCCAAAAATGGTGAGTATCGGTCCATGTTTTGGTATAGCCCCCATATAGACCGATCTCCCGATTTTACTTCTTGGGCTTATAGAAACCGCAGTTTTTGTTCAATTTACCTGAAATTGGAAATCTAGAAGTATTACAGGATCACAAATACGTGTGCGAAAAATTGTGAGTATCGGTCCATGTTTTGGTATGGTCCCCATATAAAACGACCTCCCGGTTTGGGGTCTTGGGCTTACAGAATCCGAAGTTTTTATCCTATTTGCCTGAAATTCGAAATCTAGAGGTATTTTCGGGTCATAAAGAGGTGTGCCGAAAACGGTGAGTATCGGTCCATATTTTAGTATAGCCCCCATAAGAACGATCTCCCGATTTAACTCCTTGGGTTTCTAGAAACCGTAGTTTTTATCTGATTTGCCTGAATTTGTAAATATTCTGATATTTTAAGCTCACAAAACGTGTATCGGATTAAGTTTTTATCGGTCCATTTGATAATGCCTCCATATAGACCGACTTCACTTCTTGACGGTGTAGAAGGCGCACTGATCATGAAAATTGCTTGAAATTCAATGTAAAATTTCCAGATTTTACTTCCACAGATTTAAGATTTCAAATTAAGACGTTATTTTATAATTTTCTTGCACATTTACAAGAGATGTTAATGATTCCTCTAAAACTCAAACAAAAATGGTTCTTATAAATCCAGAATCTGATATAGTCCACATAGGTGAAATCTTTAAATTTATCTTCGGGAAGTGTCCTCAAGCCCTCCTGAAATTTCAAAGGGAACCCTAATATTTGGTTCATGGTGGTGGGTATTTAAGATTCGGCCCGGCCGAACTTACTGCTGTATATACTTGTTTTAACTATTTTAATGTTTTTCTTTGTTGTAAAAAAAATATTTAATTTCAGAGCAATCCCAGATGGATTCGGCCAAATATTTATATTTCTCCTTAGCGTATAATTTAATAGGGAAGTGGTAAGTTTTCTTTTAAAAATTGGCTTTCTTTTTACTAGTATATTTACGTTTTTATGACCTTTTTATTATAAAAATTACAGGTTTTTAATACCTTATTTTAGTATTACTTTAATCAAATATTTTTGGAAAGCAATTTAATAGTTTTAACCCTTCATTGCATGACATTGCATATTTGCAATGTTAGTTTCTTGCCGGTCTAGCTCCTATTCTTTTATATATTTTACCATAATTTTTTTTTGTTATTCACATTTTGGATGCCGTAGATTATATTTGATAAGGATTTTGTCCAGTATCGTACCAATTTCATTTAAATAAAGCGAAATTAAAATAAGCATTTTGAGTACCTCGAAAAATTTAACTTATTTGTTTTAATATTATGAAACTTTCTTCAAAAAATGTTAATGTAAAGGGTGATTTGTTAAGAGCTTGATAACTTTTTTAAAAAAAAAAACGCATAAAATTTGCAAAATCTCATCGGTTCTTTATTTGAAACGTTAGATTGGTCCATGACATTTACTTTTTGAAGATAATTTCATTTAAATGTTGACCGCGGCTGCGTCTTAGGTGGTCCATTCGGAAAGTCCAATTTTGGGCAACTTTTTCGAGCATTTCGGCCGGAATAGCCCGAATTTCTTCGGAAATGTTGTCTTCCAAAGCTGGAATAGTTGCTGGCTTATTTTTGTAGACTTTAGACTTGACGTAGCCCCACAAAAAATAGTCTAAAGGCGTCAAATCGCATGATCTTGGTGGCCAACTTACCGGTCCATTTCTTGAGATGAATTGTTCTCCGAAGTTTTCCCTCAAAATGGCCATAGAATCGCGAGCTGTGTGGCATGTAGCGCCATCTTGTTGAAACCACATGTCAACCAAGTTCAGTTCTTCCATTTTTGGCAACAAAAAGTTTGTTAGCATCGAACGATAGCGATCGCCATTCACCGTAACGTTGCGTCCAACAGCATCTTTGAAAAAATACGGTCCAATGATTCCACCAGCGTACAAACCACACCAAACAGTGCATTTTTCGGGATGCATGGGCAGTTCTTGAACGGCTTCTGGTTGCTCTTCACTCCAAATGCGGCAATTTTGCTTATTTACGTAGCCATTCAACCAGAAATGAGCCTCATCGCTGAACAAAATTTGTCGATAAAAAAGCGGATTTTCTGCCAACTTTTCTAGGGCCCATTCACTGAAAATTCGACGTTGTGGCAGATCGTTCGGCTTCAGTTCTTGCACGAGCTGTATTTTATACGGTTTTACACCAAGATCTTTGCGTAAAATCTTCCATGTGGTCGAATAACACAAACCCAATTGCTGCGATATTTCATTCATCGACATTTCACGGTCTTCAGCAACACTCTCAGAAACAGACGCAATATTCTCTTCTGTACGCACTGTACGCATTCGTGTGGTTGGTTTAATGTCCAATAAAGTAAACTGAGTGCGAAACTTGGTCACAATCGCATTAATTGTTTGCTCACTTGGTCGATTATGTAGACCATAAATCGGACGTAAAGCGCGAAACACATTTCGAACCGAACACTGATTTTGGTAATAAAATTCAATGATTTGCAAGCGTTGCTCGTTAGTAAGTCTATTCATGATGAAATGTCAAAGCATACTGAGCATCTTTCTCTTTGACACCATGTCTGAAATCCCACGTGATCTGTCAAATACTAATGCATGAAAATCCTAACCTCAAAAGAATCACCCTTTAAATATAAAATGAACAGTTCACTCTATTCTAAACGCTACGTATATAATTTTATAATACAAATTATATTTACAAGAGCTCTACAATGAATAATATCATATCTGCAATTTCATGCGTTTGAGCCTACTAGGACACTTAGCGACGAATATGAATATAAAGCCGAGTATTTTGATGATGATGGAGATTTAAACACCGAGTTTAATATAAATCGAAACCGTAGAAGAAGATTCGAGTTGATCCTTGGCCTACATCGTTGGAGAATCGTATAACATACAAGCTTCTGGGATGTAATTGTTACACGTTTATCATCGTGATATATTGGTTATATGGGTTCAAAAAAATTTTTTTTGCGGTGGTCTATCCCCAGTCAATAAGTTGGTGACAATTTTAGGTGTTTAACAGCTTCCTCATGGTGAAAGACCGTTCGAACTCGGCTATAGAGCTTAATATTGAATCGAACTGCACTCAATGATAAACAGAAGGTCAATATTGTGGTATCATAATTAACTGAAAAGTCTAAGTGAAAATGAAGTTTTGGTTCGCCATTATACCTACCCTAAGTAAAAACGAAGGTCCAGGTTTCCGTGTATGATATAAGCTGGCATATACCAAAACCAGTTTTCAGCTTGTGGTACGCTGCAACTTTTTTGTTCCATCATACCGATTCATATAAGATATGGCGGTTTCTTTCATTTGAACTTAAACAGAGTTCCAAAGTCTCTTTTTCGTCAAAATACGGCTGCATACACGATCATCCGCTGCTCTTACTCGGCACAGATGTGCCAATTCTATTTTTTCAGTAAACTTATGAACTAGAGGTATAGGTAAATTTAAGGCATTTTTTAAATTTTCCCGACTTAGCAGTGCCGATTTTATATTTCTCGATCTAGCCAATATAGGTAGTAAATTCAGTTTTTATACCCTGCGCCAAGCTGTGGAACAGGGTATTATAAGTCAGTGCATATGTTTGCAACACCCAGAAGGAGACGAGATAGACACATGGTGTCTTTGGCAAAAATGCTCAGGGTGGGCTCCTGAGTCGATATAGCCATGTCCGTCTGTCCGTGAACACATTTTTGTAATCAAAGTGTAGGTCGCAGTTTTAGTCCAATCGACTTCAAATTTGGCACAAGTATTTGTTTTGGCTCGGAATAGAACCCTAGATTTTGGAAGAAATCGGTTCAGATTTAGATATAGCTCCCATATATATATTTCGCCCGATATGGACTTATATGGCCCAGAAGCCAGAGTTTTACCCCAATTTGGTTGAAATTTTGCACTAGGAGTACAATTAGTAGTGTAGTCAAGTGTGCCAAATTTTATTGAAATCGGTTAAGATTTAGATATAGCTCCCATATATATCGTTCGCCCGATTTACACTCATATGACCACAGTGGTCAATCTTTTACTCCGATTTAATTGAAATTTTGCACAGGGAGTAGAATTAGCATTGTAGCTATTCCTGCCAAATTTGGTTGCAATCGGTTCAGATTTATATACAGCTCCCATATATATGTTTTTCTGATTTCGACAAAAATGGCCAAAATACCAACATTTTCCTTGTAAAATCGCCACTGCTTAGTCGAAAAGTTGTAAAAATGACTCTAATTTTCCTAAACTTCTAATACATATATATCGAGCGATAAATCATAAATAAACTTTTGCGAAGTTTCCTTAAGACTGTGTCAGATTTAAATGTTGCCCATATTTATGCCCTGCGTCACACTGTGGAACAGGGTTAGTGCATATGTTTGTAAGTTAGTGCATATGTTTGTAACACCCAGAAGGAGACAAAATAGACACATGGTGTCTTTGGCAATAATGCTCAGGGTGGGTCCCTGAGTCGATATAACCATGTCCGTCTGTCCGTCCGTCCGTCCGTCCGTCCGTCCATCCGTCCGTCCGATATGCACTAATATGGCCCCAGAAGCCAGATTTTTGGCCGAATTTGGTTGAAATTTGGCACTAGGAGTAGAATTAGTAGTATAGTCAAGTGTGCAAAATTTGATTGAAATCTGTTCAGATTTAGATATAGCTCCCATATATATCTTTCGCCCGATATGGACTAATATGGCCCAACTTGGTTGAAATTTTGTACAGGGAGTAGATTTAGCATTGTTTGGTCAAACAATGCTAAATCTACCTGCACCACTACTGTGGTACAGGGTATAATAAGTTTGTGAATTTGTATGTAACGCCAAGAAGGAAAAGTCTGAGACCCATCGTTTAGTATACCGATCGTCTTAGAATTAAATTCTGAGTCGATTTAGCGATGTCCGTCTGTCTGTCTGTCTGTCTGTCTGTCTGTCTGTCCGTCTGTCTGTCTGTTGATGTATTTTTGTGTGCAAAGTACAGCTCGCAGTTTTAGTCCGATTGTCCTAAAATTTGGTATGGGGTCCTGTTTCGGCTCAAAGACGATCCCTATTGATTTTGGAAAAAATCGGTTCAGATTTAGATATAGCTGCCATATATATTTTTCACCGATCTGGTCATAATTGGCGTGTATATCAACCGATCTTCCTCAAATTCCGTACATCTCAATATTTTATGAGTCTCGAAAAACTTGCAGAATATCATCCAAATCGGTTCAGATTTAGATATAGCTCCCATATATAGCTTTCGCCCGATTTACACTCCTTTGTCCACAGAGGCCAATTTTTTGCTCCGATTTAGATGAAATTTTGCACAGGGAGTAGAATTAGCATTATAGCTATGCGTGTCAAATTTGGTGGAAATCGGTTCAGATTTGGATATAGCTCCCATATATAGCTTTCGCCCGATTTACACTCATATGACCACAGAGGCTAATTTTTTGCTCCGATTTAGTTGAAATTTTGCACAGGGAGTAGAATTAGCATTGTTGCTATGCGTGCCTAATTTGATTGGAATCGGTTCAGATTTAGATATAGCTCCCATATATAGCTTTCGCCCGATTTACACTCATATGACCACAGAGGCAAATTTTTTGCTCCGATTTAGTTGAAATTTTGCACAGGGAGTAGAATTAGCATTGTTGCTATGCGTGCCTAATTTGATTGGAATCGGTTCAGATTTAGATATAGCTGCCATATATATCTTTCACCGATCTGGTCATAATTGGCGTGTATATCAACCGATCTTCCTCAAATTCCGTACATCTCAATATTTTATGAGTCTCGAAAAACTTGCAGAATATCATCCAAATCGGTTCAGATTTAGATATAGCTCCCATATATAGCTTTCGCCCGATTTACACTCCTTTGTCCACAGAGGCCAATTTTTTGCTCCGATTTAGATGAAATTTTGCACAGGGAGTAGAATTAGCATTATAGCTATGCGTGTCAAATTTGGTGGAAATCGGTTCAGATTTGGATATAGCTCCCATATATAGCTTTCGCCCGATTTACACTCATATGACCACAGAGGCTAATTTTTTGCTCCGATTTAGTTGAAATTTTGCACAGGGAGTAGAATTAGCATTGTTGCTATGCGTGCCAAATTTGGTTGAAATCGGTTCAGATTTAGATATAGCTCCCATATATATGTTTTTCTGATTTCGACAAAAATTGTCAAAATACCAACATTTTCCTTGTAAAATCGTCACTGCTTAGTCGAATAGTTGAAAAAATTGCCCTAATTTTCTTAAACTTCTTATACATATATATCGAGCGATAAATCATAAATAAACTTTTGCGAAATTTCCTTAAAATTGCTTCAGATTTATATGTTTCCCATATTTTTTTACTAACATTGTGTTCCACCCTAGTGCATTAGCCGACTTAAATTTTAAGTCTATAGATTTTGTAGAGTCTATCAAATTCTGTCCAGATCGAGTGATATTTAAATGTATGTATTTGGGACAAACCTTTATATATAGCCCCCAACACATTTGACGGATGTGATATGGTATCGAAAATTTAGATCTACAAAGTGGTGCAGGGTATAATATAGTCGGTCCCGCCCGACTTTAGACTTTCCTTACTGGTTTCAATGTATAAACGAGACTAAATATGGTTAATATTTTGATGTTCACTTTGATATAGCCCCATATCGAGTGATTAATATTATCCATTTCGAGTTCCATAAATCTACAGAATTTATATCTGAAATCATATGAAAGATGATACTTTCGTACTCCCTCTAGCAATTAAACAAACAATTTTCCTGTGAATCTAAAATCAATTCTAATTTTTTAACTTCATATTGATTTATTAGCTTAATTGTTATTAAATTCTTATAGATTTTTTCATACTTTTTTCTTAATAATCCTATTATTATGTAGCTATTTTATCACTACAAAAATCTGTAATATATTGTTAATTGGGCCAGGTTTGGCTTAATATATATTACTTTGGAGAATAATAAATGAAATGAAAAATGAAAATCGTATGTTACAAATTCCAAATTTAACTTCGGAAACCCTGCCAATGAACTGATTGTCATTAGAGAGGGGTGTATTCCGTCAAATTCACTTGAAATTGTTTATATTAAAAATATGGCCTCATGGCTACGACAGACACGTAGTACTTCGATCCCATACAACGAATGGCCAAGAATAGAAGGAGTCCTCATAGGAAAGCGAAACTTTGCAGGACCTTGTTGATGCACTGAAAAAACAGTGAACCCTTTTCCATTGCAAAATGAACTAAACTGTAGTAATATTGACCATGATTTAGCCCTTAAGATTTTTTTCAACTTGTCTAGTTTATAATTCTCTTAAATTTTAGTTCATCTATAACATTGTATTTTAGTTCATTTGTACAACGCCATAAGATTTATATACCACTACCAAGTTAACAAGTCAGTATTATTTTGGTTTACTTGCTTATTTTTTGGGAAACCCGATAATAAAAATTGGTTAACAGTCTCTTTAAAATGTCGACGACTAAACTATTTTTAAATCAATCATTCCACAGTACAGAGAAATTAAATAATTAAAGGAACAACAAACCGTTTTACTATTATGAAAATTTTCATACATTAAAATTAAACTTTCTTTAAGCAAAAGTACTTTATTATAAAAACTTATGATGAAAGTTCTTAATACAATGTTTTTTGTGAATAAAAATTATGACCACGTGGAACAGAGAGTAGTTCATTTGAACCCGCTGTTTGGACATTTTGACTTATCCTTTTTTTATTCATCGTAGGTACTTTTTTCACATATCTTGCTGGAAAAAATGGAAACAATAATGAAAATTGTTAAAAATTAACACCATGTAATGAAATATAATTTTTAATTCTTCATTTTAGCTTGTAACTTACAATATTTGGGGCATTTTATCAAATGGTGTAAGGAATTTAACTTTTCTTTGGAAAACGTATCTCATAAAATTTGTACCTGAAACAATTAGAGAAATAATGAAGTATTCTAAATAAACTCATAAAACTGTGTTGTTATCGATGTGAAAGATATAATAAAATAAATATTCTAGTTAAAAGAAAGCCAAAGTTTTAATATGAAACTTACCAATTCTCTATTAAATTGTACGCTGAGGGGAAATATAAAAAGTTGTCCAAATTTATTTGGGTTACTCTGAAATTAAATATTTTGTTACATTAAATAAAATTATTAAATAGGTTTTCAAAAAATCTAATGAAAAAATAATAATATGCATAAAAAACCAAATATTCTTGATATCCCTAGACAGTCATCATTCGTCAAAATGACGACACGTAATTTCATTTTCGATTTAAAATGCATTTTAGTCTATTGGGAAATGGTAAATTTAAGTTATACTAATTCGACCGTTTTATGAATTTTTGTTTTATACTACTTAAAACCAAATTGAATAAGAAAATAAATTCAAGTTTGGTTCACTTTTTCGCTCACGATGAAAATTATAGCGTCTTGAAATCAGCCGTAGTCAACATGACGAAGGATGACGTTAATGTACAAAAAATAAGGATGACTGTCCAGGGTTAAAAGAAAGTTAAAGAATCCTTACCAATTCACTATTAAATAACAGGCAAAGGAGTACTAAAAATTTGTCCAAATTTTTAAGGGGTTATTCTGAAATTAAATATTTGTTTTTACATTAAAAATATTACATTGGTTTCCAAAAAATTTGATTAAAGAAATACTAAAATAAGGTATTAAAAACCTGTAATTTTGATGATAAAAAGGTCATAAAAACGTAAATATTCTAGTGGAAAAAAGGCAATTTTTAAAAGAAAACTTACCAATTCTCTATTTTTTAAATTTGTTCGAATCCATCTGGAGTTTCTCTGAAATTAAATATTGTTTTTACAACAAAGAAAAACATTAAACTGGTTTCCAAAAAAATTAATTAACAAATAATAATATACATAAAAAATATTCTTTTTAAAAGAAAGTCATATTAAAACCAGTAAGGAAAGTCTAAAGTCGGGCGGGACCTGCACCACTTTGTAGATCTAAATTTTCGATACCATATCACATCCGTCAAATGTGTTGGGGGCTATATATAAAGGTTTGTCCCAAATACATACATTTAAATATCACTCGATCTGGACAGAATTTGATAGACTCTACAAAATCTATAGACTTAAAATTTAAGTCGGCTAATGCACTAGGGTGGAACACAATGTTAGTAAAAAAATATGGGAAACATATAAATCTGAAGCAATTTTAAGGAAATTTCGCAAAAGTTTATTTATGATTTATCGCTCGATATATATGTATAAGAAGAAAATTAGGGCAATTTTTTCAACTATTCGACTAAGCAGTGGCGATTTTACAAGGAAAATGTTGGTATTTTGACAATTTTTGTCGAAATCAGAAAAACATATATATGGGAGCTATATCTAAATCTGAACCGATTTCAACCAAATTTGGCACGCATAGCAACAATGCTAATTCTACTCCCTGTGCAAAATTTCAAGTAAATCGGAGCAAAAAATTTGCCTCTGTGGTCATATGAGTGTAAATCGGGCGAAAGCTATATATGGGAGCTATATCTAAATCTGAACCGATTCCAATCAAATTAGGCACGCATAGCAACAATGCTAATTCTACTCCCTGTGCAAAATTTCAACTAAATCGGAGCAAAAAATTAGCCTCTGTGGTCATATGAGTGTAAATCGGGCGAAAGCTATATATGGGAGCTATATCCAAATCTGAACCGATTTCCACCAAATTTGACACGCATAGCTATAATGCTAATTCTACTCCCTGTGCAAAATTTCATCTAAATCGGAGCAAAAAATTGGCCTCTGTGGACAAAGGAGTGTAAATCGGGCGAAAGCTATATATGGGAGCTATATCTAAATCTGAACCGATTTGGATGATATTCTGCAAGTTTTTCGAGACTCATAAAATATTGAGATGTACGGAATTTGAGGAAGATCGGTTGATATACACGCCAATTATGACCAGATCGGTGAAAAATATATATGGCAGCTATATCTAAATCTGAACCGATTTTTTCCAAAATCAATAGGGATCGTCTTTGAGCCGAAACAGGACCCCATACCAAATTTTAGGACAATCGGACTAAAACTGCGAGCTGTACTTTGCACACAAAAATACATCAACAGACAGACAGACAGACGGACATCGCTAAATCGACTCAGAATTTAATTCTAAGACGATCGGTATACTAAACGATGGGTCTCAGACTTTTCCTTCTTGGCGTTACATACAAATGCACAAACTTATTATACCCTGTACCACAGTAGTGGTGAAGGGTATAAAAATACTTACCAATTTATGAATAAACTATACGCTGAGATATAACAAAAATTTTCCAAATTCATCTGGAATTGAATATTATTTTTTTACATAGAATAATAAAAATTTCAATACACTTTCAACATATTTTCCTAAATATTCTTAAAAACTTTTTTCTAAACTACCGATAAAATATTAATAACTTTCATTTACAAGGTTTAATAAACAAACACCAATATATGTCTCAAAAATCCAAAATATTCCATGTCTTTATATTCCCTTGTTGCATACCAGCTAAAAAGATGCAACAGCCCACGCCAACGCCAACTATACAACTGAAGCATGCCAAACAAAACCAATCAAAGCAAAAACATTCCTACAACAACAAAAACACATGTGCCTTTATTGAAAACAACACCTCATCCAGCCAAATAAACCATCCGCGAATAACAAACACACACACACACAAACCACTAAATGGACAAAAATAAAAACAACCCCACGCTCATGTATACACAACAAAACTCAAGTAACATCATCTTTACATTAATCACATTCCACTATGCCGATAAAGATCTCTGTACTATGCATTAGTTCATATCATCTGCTGACAATTTACTCTAAGAATAATATTCGTAAAGGCACACCAGTTTATGAGCGATGAAACGTTTAACTTAAAATTTGCATGAAATGTTACCTACCATTTTTGACGAAAATGTCTATAAATTTAATTACATGTGAACTAAAAATATTTCATTGTGTAATTTTTTACAAACAATTATTAACTATAGGAATTGTCAGTAAGAAATTCCTATCCACTTTCAAGTTCATTTTTCGTAAAAAAATATTTTCTCATACAAAAAAATAGTATAGTAAATTGCACTTATTATTTAGAAAATACTTTACATTTCACAAGTAGTTTTATAGCATGACAAACGAATTTTTAACTACCAGTTAAGAAAGTTTTTAAGGAAATTTCCATCGTATTTTGCAGGCCATGAACTAAACGATTGCTACTTAGAATTTGTAAAATTTCCTTTCGAGTAGTTAATTTTCGTTGAAGATACGAAAAATGAACTAAAATTCTGGAAAATTCTTGTAATAAATTATTGTAAAAATCTTCTTAAATTTACGAGACACTTTTTTTCTGTGTGGTTAAAACTAAGACAAATGCAAATTTTGGTTCCGATCGAACCACTCCTTCTCGTACACCCAGAAAAAGTGACCCCTTCTTTAAGTTAAAGTGAACTCATTGTGAAGAAAGTTGAACTTCGTATAGCACCAAAGACATTTTTATTTGTTTGAACGATGTGATTTTCATAAAAATTAGGTAGAATGCATTCCATATATTAGTTAACATTTTCCTATATTTATGTACCACTATACTACAGAATGAAAAAATTTAACTGAATTGAATTCATATATGGAATGATTTTATTGAACTTTTTTCATTCATTTGGACAAATCTTATATATTTGTGGTAAACCTTTTACTTCAAAATTAGAACTGCTTACCTTCGTTTTTAAATACAATTTTATTTATTTATATAATCAATTTTTTCTTCAATAAAAGACATGTTTTATTAATATATTGAATATATTTATTAAGAATCAACAGCATCGACTGGCCTTAAATTATTAGTTTATTATTCCACTATTTCCAATTTCCATGCATGTTAATGTTATCAACTGTAAAACGCATTTTTTTCTTCTTATTGTACCTTCCACTTTTAATAAGTTGCTGCCTAACGATTTTGTCCTCCTTTTACAATTTCAATACCTACGAATATAAAAAATCATAAACCAATTTTTTCACAAAAGGTTAGCGTCACTGAACATTACCTGATAATTTAAGATAAATATGAAGGGGTTGTTATTCTTCTGGTGTATTCTTTCTTTATACACAATCACGAACATTGATAGACGTATGGTTTGTTGTTTATGTTTAATAATTTTCAAAAAAAACCAGTAAGGAAAGTCTAAAGTCGGGCGGGACCGACTATATTATACCCTGCACCACTTTGTAGATCTAAATTTTCGATACCATATCACATCCGTCAAATGTGTTGGGGGCTATATATAAAGGTTTGTCCCAAATACATACATTTAAATATCACTCGATCTGGACAGAATTTGATAGACTCTACAAAATCTATAGACTTAATATTTAAGTCGGCTAATGCACTAGGGTGGAACACAATGTTAGTAAAAAAATATGGGAAACATATAAATCTGAAGCAATTTTAAGGAAATTTCGCAAAAGTTTATTTATGATTTATCGCTCGATATATATGTATAAGAAGTTTAAGAAAATTAGGGCCATTTTTTCAACTATTCGACTAAGCAGTGGCGATTTTACAAGGAAAATGTTGGTATTTTGACAATTTTTGTCGAAATCAGAAAAACATATATATGGGAGCTATATCTAAATCTGAACCGATTTCAACCAAATTTGGCACGCATAGCAACAATGCTAATTCTACTCCCTGTGCAAAATTTCAAGTAAATCGGAGCAAAAAATTTGCCTCTGTGGTCATATGAGTGTAAATCGGGCGAAAGTTATATATGGGAGCTATATCTAAATCTGAACCGATTCCAATCAAATTAGGCACGCATAGCAACAATGCTAATTCTACTCCCTGTGCAAAATTTCAACTAAATCGGAGCAAAAAATTGGCCTCTGTGGACAAAGGAGTGTAAATCGGGCGAAAGCTATATATGGGAGCTATATCTAAATCTGAACCGATTTGGATGATATTCTGCAAGTTTTTCGAGACTCATAAAATATTGAGATGTACGGAATTTGAGGAAGATCGGTTGATATACACGCCAATTATGACCAGATCGGTGAAAAATGTATATGGCAGCTATATCTAAATCTGAACCAAAATCAATAGGGATCGTCTTTGAGCCGAAACAGGACCCCATACCAAATTTTAGGACAATCGGACTAAAACTGCGAGCTGTACTTTGCACACAAAAATACATCAACAGACAGACAGACAGACGGACAGACAGACAGACAGACAGACAGACGGACATCGCTAAATCGACTCAGAATTTAATTCTAAGACGATCGGTATACTAAACGATGGGTCTCAGACTTTTCCTTCTTGGCGTTACATACAAATGCACAAACTTATTATACCCTGTACCACAGTAGTGGTGAAGGGTATAAAAAACGAAAAAATTCCTCACTTATTTAATATAAATAATATTTTATAAATTTTATTTGTTATTTATTATATTATTTTACTAAATTATTTTTAATAATCTCTCCGTATACCATAACAACACGATTCCAACTAAAAAAAAAACAACCCACGCGTAAACATATCGATTACAAGTATCGATTCCAGGTAGATAAAAGAAATATAGGAACATTTCCTATATTCTAACAAGTGTGTTTCCTTAAGTTCTGAAAGAATTGAATACTTCTTAGTACGAATGAACTAAAATATTTTTCTATGCCAAGTGTTATCCGTATGTAGGTTAAAGTGGCAGCCCGATTAAGATTCAGGCTCACTTAGACTATTCAGTACATTGTGATACCACATTAACTAAGAGTACCTATTACATATGGGCACTTCTAGTTTTAACCGCTGAACCTTCTTGATTATTTTTCTTTGTTGAACCAATCAGATTGTTCCAAAAAACATTAGCAGACTGCTTAAGTTAACGTTTTCCAGATCCGCCAGTAATCTGAAGCTATATGCTCCTAAAAGTTGCTTGCGCTTTACACAAAATGCAGGACACTCACACAAGAGGTGTTTAATTGATTCCTTTTCTTCCGCATCATGACAGCTCATACAATAGTCATTATACTTCGCGCCTATAGTTTTTGCAAAATCGCCTATCAGGCAGCGACCCGTTAAAGCAGATATCAAGAGTGATATCTGACGTCTCGAGAACACTAGCATATCTAGTGTGCGGTTTCGTATGTATGATAAGCTTTCTATCATACTCGTAAAGGAAGTCAAAATTATCACTTTATAAGAAATTTTACTAAATTTGAGGAAACTTGGTTTTAGTTCGGTTTTTGTTTATTTTTACGAATGCTTTGTTATCTGTGAATAATATTTTCTTGTTCAGTATTAGTAAAATTCCATGCCCTATTCTAGTTAATGAGCTATTCCCAACTGCTTTCAGTTTAGGATTTTTTTATTGAAACAAGTAAATTTTATTATTTCACACAAAAATTTAACTTAATGGGAATAAAATGGCTAAACTAAATTGATAAACATTTTTTCCTTTAGTTTCGAAGGCACTTTTTTCTGGGTGTTCTTACTGCTTATTTCATTCGTTTAGAAATGGAAAAAATTAATTATGTACTCATTTCGTATATACGGCGTTAGTTCGGCCAGGCCGAATCTTATGTACCCTCCACCATGGATTGCGTAGAAACTTCTACGAAAGACTGTCATCCAAAATCGAAGTATCTTAAAACCTCTTAACATTGTTTTCTAAATTGTGATTTAGTCCATACGTGGTATATATTAGACAAAAAAGGTATGTATAGGTAAGTCTACATATTCCGAATCGATATGGACTTTTGTACGGTACGTAGAGAGCCAGAATTGTCGCTTATATGGGGGTTATATACAATTTTTGTGTAATTGGGGATCGATTTATCTGAGGGCTATATATAACTATAGACCGATATGGACCTAGTTAGCATGGTTCTAAACGGGCATATACTAACAAAATGTACCAAATTTCAACTGACTCGGATGAAATTTGCTCCTCCAAGAGGCTCCAATACCAAATCTCGGGATCGGTTTATATGGGAGCTATATATGATTATGGACTGATATAGACCACTTTTGGCATGGTTGTTAAATATTATATACTACCACCACGTACCAAATTTCAACCAGATCGGATGAATTTTGTTTCTCCAAAAGGAACCGGAGGTCAAATCTGGGGAACGGTTTATATGGGGGCTATATATAATTATGGACTGATATGAACCAATTCCTGCATGGTTGTTGGATACCATATACTAATATCACGTACCAAATTTCAACTGAATCAGATGAATTTTGGTCTTCCAAGAGGCTCCGGAGGTTAAATCTGGTGATCGGTTTATATGGGGGCTATATATAATTATGGACCAATGTGGACCAATTTTTGCATGGTCATTAGAGACCATATACTAACACCATGTACCAAATTTCAGCCGGATCAGATGAAGTTTCAAGTCGATAGCTTGTTTCGTTCGGAAGTTAGGTTAGGTTAGGTGGCAGGCCGATGTATCAGGCTCACTTAGACTATTCAGTCCATTGTGATACCACATTGGTGAACTTCTCTCTTGTCACTGAGTGCTGCCCGATTCGATGTTAAGCTCAATGACAAGGAACTTCCTTTTTATAGCCGAGTCCGAACGGCATTCGACATTGCAGTGAAACCACTTAGAGAAGCTTTGAAACCCTCAGAAATGTCACCAACATTACTGAGATGGGATAATCGACCGCTGAAAAACTTTTTGGTGTTCGGTCGAGGCAGGAATCGAACCCACGACCTTGTGTATGCAAGGCGGGCATGCTAACCATTGCACCACGGTGGCTCCCGGAAGTTAGCGTGATTTCAACAGACGGACGGACGGACTTGCTCAGATCGACTCAGAATTTCTCCACGACCCAGAATATATCTACTTTATGGGGTCTTAGAGCAATATTTCGATGTGTTACAAACGGAATGACAAAGTTAATATACCCCCCATCCTATGGTGGAGGGTATAAAAAAAATCTAATCGTCCCCACTTCTAGACCTTTAGATTTGGTTTCTGTTTTTACCTTTTCGCGTTCAGATATTTATTCCTCGTATGAGTAGGAATACTTATGCTAGATCTTTTGTGGTAAGAATAGCTCAGTGTTGGAAATGATTGCCTCTAGAACTACGCATTTTTTCCCATTGTACACCCATAGAAAAATTATTGCCATACGGTCTCAAAACCAGAGAATGAAGCCGCCGAGTCGCGCCGCCGATTTCAGTCGCCGCCGGCCATTTTTTGCCAGTCGACGCCGCCGCCGAATATGTCGGCTCATCTCGACTCAAATTTAGCCGCCAATTAATCAAAAATATTAGTTTAAATCAAAAAACTTTATTAATAATTGTAGTAATTTTAGTAAAAAAATTGAGCCTTTCACCCCGAATCAATCTATTTCAAAGTGTTATAATACTTTTGCAAAAATTTACCTCAGAAAATTTGAATGAAATGTAAATTTGATTGTAAGATTGGTTGTACAACTAATCTCATTACCATTCGAATAACTTCAAATTGATTTTATAATGGATAATTGCCCGCCGCCGAAGAGACTTATTTATATCGGCTTAGGCGTCAAGCCGCCGCCGCCGGATGCAAAAATTTAATGTCAGCCGCCGCCGATAAAAATGGGTCGGCTTCATTCTCTGCTCAAAACAATACCGTACGTTATTGATAGTTAGCCAACCCCGTATGGTACAATATCAATACCGAATGGTACAGCCGGTACGCAAAGCATGAAAGTACCTTTCGGTATTATGAAAGTACCAATATGATAATGAAAATAATACCTGAGCGGTATTATTGTCTATACCATAAAGGTATTGATGTATAAACAGTGCGGTATTACCAAATAATATCTAAACGGTATTGGGTTTAATACCAACCCGGTATTAATTATAGTAATATTTGTTTCTTTAATTCATTTAATACATAACATTCATTACAACTAATCATATCTCCATGCAAAATTTTTATTCCCAATTCAGCTGTGCTATTTGGTATTTGGATGGTTTTTGTATTCCAATTGCGCATCTAATTAAAGAAGGTTCGCATTAGAAAATTTTAGAAATGTTAAAATATATTATACTTACCTTTACTTTGCTATATTCACAGAATTCATTTTTTCGGTAGTCATCTTATCCTAAAATATTGTTATTTACAAGCCACATGAAAAAAAAATAAACTACCAAGGCGACCAATTATAATTGGTCGCAACGGCTACATATCATAGGTTACGGCGATGCGATAGTTAATAAAATAGTAATACCGGATGTAAATGATTTTATATAAAGTGGTATCAACATTAAAATGTAACGTGAACCAATTTATTAATACCAAACGGTAATTGCCACATACCATCTTTTTTATACCAGTGTAATAACGCATTTCGTCTCAAACTCATGGAATATATGGCTAGTGCAACCTAAAGGTGGGTATAATTTTCACTAAAGTGAAAACTAAATCTGTAAAAGTCAAAAAAGTCATAAAATTATATACATATTTTTTGCAGATTTCATTATAACTTGATGGGGAATATCCCAAAGCAAATTTTCACAAAGTTTGTATTCCTTAAAATGGCTCAGCAAAAAAAGCGTCGCCAAAAAAGTAATGAAAATGTTCTTTTTGGATCCGGAAGTTGTGCAAAATTGACACAGAAGCGATGAATTTAACATAGGCTTGTCATAGGACGGAAGTCCTCTATTTCAAAAGCCGTTGCGCTGAATTTGAATCACTTTTTTAGGTGTGATCCGAATTCAATGTTTTGGATGTAAATTTAAAAATTCTGTGATATTTTTACATTTACAATTACATCTCATCTATTGCATACTCACTTGGTGTATTCTATGAAACTCGTATGTATTTCAAAGTTATTGATTTATGGGACCAATTTTAATGATATTAACTTATTTACATTATATCGATTGCTCAGTATTTTTGTTATATTTTAATATATTTTTATATGGCTCTTTTGGCTTTATATTACAGAATTTTTGAATAAATAAATAAATAAAAATCTATTGCTATTTTCATTACTAGTGTTTAATTTATAATCATACATGTACGATTAGATGGTCCAATATATGCTAGATGCAATTGGATATGATGTCATATATGAATATATACATTTATATCATAGTAGATATTGTTTATACAATTATATATAACAATATATATGCAGAGATCTGACATTATATACAATCATATATAACACAATATGAGCCATATCTATGTAGATCTAATTATATCAGCAACCATATTATATATGATCAGATCCACCGATTTTACTCGGGTAGCCCAATTCTAAATATTCCCTGGGGAATGCGTTCCCTGGAAATGCATTTCCCCGTGAGTAAAATCATCCTATTCTAAACGGTAGGGGAAGGGAAAAACTTTTGGATTATCCCCACTAGTAAAATTGCCGCTTTACGTTTTTTTGCCGAACGTAGCTACTAAAAAGGGCGTGGGAGAAGATGGGGACGTATCTGTAGCCGGAACAAAGTTCTTAAAGAAGTCATAAAAATATTTGAAGAACACATATGCCCAAAGGGGATATATTTCATCAAAACGGAAAAGGAAAAAGGAAATTTCATTAGCTTTTTACGCCGCGCATGGAATTCCAAGAGTAATAGGATGTGTTGACGGAACGCATGTCCGCATTATTGTACCTATATTATAACAGGAAGGAGTACTATAATTTCAATTTAAAGCGTGTATTTTCTAAATACGCAAGATTTTTCAAAATATTTACAAATCTGCGACCATGAGATGAGAATTCGTTTCTTGGATGCATCCCATCCTGGTGCATGACACTAGTCTTTCTTTTTGGTTTTTATTTGAGGTTTTTGACTTGAAATTACAGAGAAATACAGAGATTTCCCTTGGAAACACCCTTGGATTTTCTGGGGGAATTATTCCCATCGTTTTCCCCTTTTTATTGGCATTCGTCGTAGAGTTTCACATTTTCGAAGTTGGTTTAGAATAAGGGAAAAGAGAAAATTTCCCCGGAGAGAGTTTGTTGAGAATAGTGGAACAGGGGGTAGGTAAAAAAAACCAGGGAAGTTGTTATTCAGAATTGGGCTAGTTGGTTTTAACTCGAGTTGTTGCTAATTTGTAATAAAGTTATTTATTTGTTATTTATTTTAACTCATTTTGCAATCAAGCCCAAATGGTCATATACATACGAGGGCGGTTCGGAAACTTCTTAGCCTATCAATGAAAGAGAACAGCTAGTTTTTCAAAAATATTTTTATTTTTCAATATAATCTCCTGAAACTTCAATACACTTAGTCCAACGCTTTTCTAGCAATTCTATCCCTTGATTAAAATAGTTTTCCTCAAGGTCTTCAAAATAGTGGTTTACAACTGTAATTGCATCTTCATTTGGCGTAAAACGCATGCCAGCAAGGAATTTTTTTAGATTTGGGAACAAGTAAAAGTCACTGGGAGCTAAATCAGGAGAATAAGGTGGGTGGTCAAGCAACTCGTACTTTAATTCGTTGATTTTAGCCATTGTTAAAACACTTTTGTGCGCTGGTGCGTTGTCTTGATGAACAATTATTTTTTTGTGTTGTAAGCCAGGACGTTTTTCTCGAATTTGTACATTTAATTGATCCAAAAGGTTGCAATAGTACTCTGAATTTATTGTTTTACCCTTTTGCAGATAGTCAACCAATAAAATACCTTTGAAGTCCCAAAAAACCGTTGCCATAACCTTACCAGCCGATTGAATTGTTTTTGCCTTCTTTGGGGCACTTCCTCCAGCTTCAATGCATTGTTTGGATTGTTCTTTTGTCTCTGGAGTATAGTGATGGATCCATGTCTCATCAACAGTTATGAAACGACGCTTAAAATCCATTTTATTTCGCTTAAAACGATCCAAACAAGCTTGAGAAATGTTTTTGATCGACTGTTAACAAATGCGGCACCCATCTTGCAGAAAGCTTTTTCATCTGTAGTTCTTCATGCAAAATTAAATGGACTCGATCATTTGAGTTACCCATGATATTAGCAATTTCACGCACTTTTATTCGTCGATCATTTAATACCATATCATGCACTTTGGCTACAATTTCTGTTGTTGTTGCTGTTTTTGGACGTCCACTACTAGCCCAATTCAGAATATTCCCTATGGAATGTGTTCCCTGGGAATTCATTTTCCCCGGGAGTAAAATCCTCCTATTCTAAACAGTAGGGGAGGGGAATAACATGGGAGTAATAATTCAGAGTATTCGAAGTCAGCTGTTTTGCTTCAACTGTTTTATTTTAATAAATTTTGAATTGAAATTGTATTAAATTGATGTAAAAGTTGAGTTAAACGCGAAAAACGTCAAAAATGTTTTGTGCCGTGTTTATGGTAGTAGCTGAGGAGAGGCGTATCAACGTAACAAGGTCTAAAGGATAGAAAGGAGAAAGCTACGCGATGCCATTAACCCACTTGAGTTGCCTGAAACGTTGTAACTACATACTTGTACATGAAGAGGTTGTTACTTAGTTCATGGGATTTATAGGGTTAAAGTGGCAGCCCGATTTGATTCCGATTCACTTAAACCATTCAGTTCATTGTGATACAATATTATAGGGTAAATAATCCAGCCTTCAAATACCTGTTGGATGTATTAGCAGCCCACATTCCACCTCAACGCTTCTTTGTCGAAGGTGGCTACCAAAAGGGGCCTAGGAAAAGATCGAGACATATCTGTGGCCCAGAGTAGCCTGAACAAAGTTCATAAAGGAGTCATAAATATATTTAAAGAACACCAATGCCCGGATTGGATATATTTCATCAAAACGGAATAAGAAAACTAGTAATTTTCTTCAACTTTTTACGCCACGCGGGACACATGTTCGCATTATTGCTCCTTTAAGAAACAAGCACCTACATTAAAACAGGAAGGGTTATTATAGTTTAAATATAAAACCTTTATTTTCTATATAAAAGGATTTTTAAAATATATATACAGATCTGTGACCATGAGATGAGCATTCGGTAGTTGGATGCATCCCATCATCAATTTTAGTTTAAGGTTTTTGACCGGAAATTACAGAGAAATGATGCATTTTGGTCACAACTCCCTTGATTTTTTTGGGGGATACACTTTCTACACACCACACAGAAAGTTACTTGTTCTGGCTCGCACGTGAGACCACTTTTTTCGGACTTCTGATCGAAAAATTTAAACAGCTGACTTTTTCTGCAATGCATTTTATCATAGACCATGAAAATATAAAGACAGTTTTATAATTCACCATGGTTTGGTTTATTTGCAGTGGGCAGTCATTCCACTCAATTGCGCAGTCAAGTGACTCAATTTCTTTTTGGAAAACGAGAATTACCGTACAAATCAGTCAATTTGCATTACAACAATATTTGGTGTTTCATCAAGAGAACAAAGGAAAGAAAACAAATTAAAGCCAAATTAAAAAATCACTCATTTGCAGACGAAAAAGAAGCATCTACGGTGTGCAGACAAACTACCGCGCTGTGAATTCACTATCGTTGTCTATACCTTCCTTGATCTCTCATTACAGTTTCGAACACACTGAACAGCTGACTAAAAAACACCAGTGAGAAGAAATTTTGTTTCAAATTTGAGATGGATTTTTTAAATCGTGTTTTGTGCCATATATACTTAAGTGATGTTGCTCAAAAAGATTTGCAATATATAAAGAAAACACATTGAAATTTCAGAAGATGTTATTTATTTTCTATAAAAATCATCTAAATTTGCATACGATCACCAAGCATACACATAATAAATGTTCGAGTACATTTTTCAGGTGTGTGATGGCGTAAAATGTAGTCCAGAACACCTTTTAAGTGTGACACCACGCAAAAATTATACATGTGGTTACCAGAACAGGCACGCATAATGAATGATGAAAGCTTCCACTGGCCAAAAGGTTTAAGACGGCTGACAATTGTAATATCGATAAAATTGACGTTGACATGACACCAAAAATTATATTCCAAGTAACAATTGAACACATCCTTCGTCAGCCGAAATCGTCCATTGAGCTTGCAAAAAGGTCACTTTCTAACAGTGCACACCAGGGCTGCCAATAAAATTTCAAGAAAAATCGTCACTTTTTTCGATAAAAATCGTCATAATCGGCACTTGCATTTTAAAAATCGTAAAAAAATCGTCAGTATAAATAATATTAAAATTAAACATATTGGGTAAACACAAAACAAAAGTATTTACTTCATATACAAAACGGAAAATTAATGTACACAACTATGCATTTCAATAAAAAAAAATATTTAAAGAAATCAGTTTTGTATACAAAAATAAAATCTATTTTTTACTGTTTCTATTGCACATTCTGAGTAAATTATTATCAATTTTAGTATTAAAACAACTTGAGTTATTTCATTTTAGGTTATTTTTTTAACAGAATATTTCATCCAATGAATTATTCTCCAGCTATAATCTAGTTTTAGGTGTTTGCTTAAAAATGTCTACGTTCGCTGTGGAGTGTGGAAGAATCATTATTATCTGCACGAATTTTGACAAAACTCGAAAAGCCAAGTACTCCACGTTTTGTTTCCGAATTATTTTCCCAAAATTTTTTAAATTTATTTTAATATTTTCAAAAATTTCTTCAAAATGTAAAAGCTTTAACTCCCTAAACTATGTGTCTAAAGAACGAAGTTAATATGGATGTTATCGTAAAAATCGGAAAAATCGGAATTGTCCATTTTGTGAGTAAAAAAATCGTCAAAATGCCGATAAATCGGCAAAATTGGCAGCCCTGGTGCACACCATTTCAAACCCATGAACTCACACCACTTGCAATGGGTACTCTTATCCCTTATTTGTCGCCGAATTATGTTCTGCTTCGTTTTTTTTTTTGTGTTGGCAATGCTAGCTAATTGCATCAAATTTCGATCGTGATTAGCCTCAGAAGAGAAACTTACTGAAATCCAAAGAAATCCCTTTCCTGGAATACCCCTTGACAAAATAAAACGGTATTTTTTTCAGGTAAACCCTTTTTTATTAAAAATAAATCAGTGTTCAGTATATTTACCATGGATGGAAAATGGAATTTTTTCGTAGGTTATATACAGATGTTTCAATTAAGTGTAATACCTACAAAATGGTGGTGCAGTTAAATAATGACGTCTATATCGTTCAACTGGCAAAATAAATTCGATAACCTTGTTTTAGACGGTCATGTCAAAAGTGCCAAATTAAACGAATAGACAAATTCCATTTTTATCGTAAGTCAAATACGTGACACTTTGTAAAGAAATCGTAAATAAAATACAAAATATTATGGAACATGGGGACATCATAAATACGATAAATTTTGCATAACGACATATGAATTTGATTTTAAAATAGGATTGGACAGAAATAATAAACAAAATATTGATGATTATTTAAAAAATTAAGTGTTCTTCCCGAATCTACATTTTCTTCTTTGCGTAAAACTCTCGAATAAGGGTCTTTAAATATTTGGCTTCACGTTTACGTTCGGCCAATTCACTTTTCAACTCCTCATGACGTTTGTTCAGCTCTTGTTCTTCCACGAGAATATATTCCATTTCAAGTTTCTTCTTCAGACGATAACGAGTTGCAGCGTTTTTATTCTGTTCCTTTTTGCGTATCTTACGATCTTCAACACCACGACCATAAGGACGTGTCCGCTTCTTGGGTGGTATTGGCGATGATGAACCACTAGAACAATCGCTGGAACTTTCAGTGGCATGATTTTGAAGTGGCGAGCAACTACCCGAAGATGGCACCCATTCGTCATCAGAGTAATCGGCCTGTGAAGTGGGTCCGGAAATAGAAGATTGAGACTCGCCATCTTCAAAGATTTTATCCGCTGCTGATTTCAGAATGTCATTGATTATTTGCGTATGGAATTCAATGTCGTCCTCTGAGCTCTCATCGGCAGTTGTACTGTTTTGGTGATTATTGTTGTTCCAATTGTTGAAGCCGAAAGGAGTATGAATTTGTGGATGTTGCAATGCTGGCTTTGGTTGTAAAACATCAGTTACCTGCAAAGAGAATTTAATCAGTTTCGATTCTTCACTAATAACCAAAAACTATAAAGGTTCAAATAATATACTCTTATTTTTCTACATGATTTTGATTTTCTGAATTGAATGTCGTCCCCGATACTCATATGATTTGTTTCTGTAACTAATAACATTCTCTTACTGTATCATTTCGAGGAATGACCAACATTACGCCATATTATTACGCATTAAACTATTATTCATCAGATTTTCTGTGAACTAAGTATTCTTTTTACTTCAACAGTTAAATGTTCTGTTAACATTTACAAATAGATTATAATTAAAGAAAAAAAAAAACAATTTATCCTAGTGTAGTTTATTTAGTTTAAAAAAAAACTTGCTTAACATCCCTTGTTTTGTCATAGAAAATAAATTGTGTATTATGAATAAAGGAGGAAAATTACAAACAGCTGTCACATTGGCTATTCTGCCACTACAAGATAATATGATGGCAAAATCTTTAATAAGCAATTAAGTTGGTCGGAGGATACATAGTTTTGAAAATGGTAATATTTATGAAAACATTTCGGTACTCATGTATCTACATAAAGACGTGTATCTTGTACCCAATTACATAAAGATCGCATGCAAATTTCAACCCTTATTTTGCAAATAAAATCGGCCAATCAGCTCATTAGGTCTTTCTGAGTCAATCGGTATATATTTATTTATTTTTTATTGCAATTTTAAAAACTATAATAACCATTAAAGACTTGCTACAAATACTATGGGTATCATCAGCATATAATAAAGGGTTTAACGGTCTTTTGCATATAGCTCCGTTTGAGCTTTAACTACCAGTTAACAGAAAGTAAATTTGAAATATCTTCTCTCCGCTTAACTTTAACTGAAAAATTTTAAGCAGTTCACCCTCTAATGCTCCAATTTTTTGGCCAGCTAATTAAATATTTAATGTTAACGACACAAAAGCAAGAAAACTAAACAAGAAAATTTTATACGGTAAAATTCAGTATATGCTGCAAAGCCTCTTAAACAGTTTCAACTAAGTTTTCTTTTTATTTTACCAATTTTTGTTGTCTTAAGGTGTGTTTTATTAAAAGCTTCCTTATTTAATGAAGCCCGCCTAAAGGCGGGATTGGGCATTAGAGGGTTAAGTTCCTAACTGGCACATGGAATATATGGGTAAGATGACAGATATGGACAAAGTTCGGTTTAAAAGTTTGTTAGTTAACAGAGGACTAACGGAGCTTCATGGAAATGGGGGTAATACGTATACTACTGCGGGCAAAATGTAGTTATTGTTTTATTGAATTGCCAGGACCAGAGATGGTCTGCATCAATTTTTTTTAGGTTTGCGACGGTCACAAAGTTGTAAACGTCACACAAGCGTCGTTAATGTAGAAAAAGTAACAAACGTCGCATGCAACGTGTCGAAAAAGTAATAAAGTCAGCAATACGGCGAATTCGATGATATCCAAGATAATACGTGAGAAGAAGTTTCAATTCTCAGGAATGTTCATAAAAGGTTTAATGAATTAGAAAAAAAAACAAACTGGAAAATAACTTATTCCAATGGGAAATTCCAAGGCAAAACTACTATGAACTACTCGATGGATAATTATCCTTTCACAAATGAACACATTTCTGCAGACCTGACATCAAAGGAAAACCACTCTTAAGTCTTGCATAAGTAAACTGCTGTTTAGAGAGAATTTTGCAAAACTATTTTTGAATTATTACAGCCAAAAATTCTCGAAAGTCTAACCATGCAAACCCAGAATAGTTTGAAGTAGCGAACGAGAGATGTAAATCTGGCGGTTTTCAAAAAAATTAATATAACAGCATATTTTTTTGCATCTTTTATTTCGGGGAGCAAAATTTAATTAAAACCAGTAAGGAAAGTCTATAGTCGGGCGGGGCCGACTATGTTATACCCTGCACCACTTTGTAGATCTAAATTTTCGATACCATATCACATCCGTCAAATGTGTTGGGGGCTATATATAAAGGTTTGTCCCAAATACATACTTTTAAATATCACTCGATCTGGAAGAATTTGATAGACTTCTACAAAATCTATAGACTCAAAATTTAAGTCGGCTAATGCACTAGGGTGGAACACAATGTTAGTAAAAAAATATGGGAAACGTTTAAATCTGAAGCAATTTTAAGGAAACTTCGAAAAAGTTTATTTATGATTTATCGCTCGATATATATGTATTAGAAGTTTAGGAAAATTAGTCATTTTTACAACTTTTCGACTAAGCAGTGGCGATTTTACAAGGAAAATAAATGTTGGTATTTTGACCATTTTTGTCGAAATCAGAAAAACATATATATGGGAGCTATATCTAAATCTGAACCGATTTCAACCAAATTTGGCACGCATAGCTACAATGCTAATTCTACTCCCTGTGCAAAATTTCAACTAAATCGGAGTTAAAAATTGGCCTCTGTGGTCATATGAGTGTAAATCGGGCGAAAGATTTATATGGCAGATATATCCCAATCTGAACCGATTTCAAGCAAATTTGGCTCGCATAGTTATAACGCTAATTCTACTCCCTATGCAAAATTTCAACTAAATCGGAGCAAAAAATTGGCCTCTGTGGGCAAATGAGTGTAAATCGGGCGAAAGCTATATATGGGAGCTATATCTAAATCTGAACCGATTTTGCTGATATTTTGCAAGTTTTTCGAGACTCATAAAATATTCGGATGTACGGAATTTGAAGATCGGTTGATATACACGCCAATTATGACCAGATCGGTGAAAAATATATATGGCAGCTATATCTAAATCTGAACCGATTTTTTCCAAAATCAATAGGGATCGTCTTTGAGCCGAAACAGGACCCTATACCAAATTTTAGGACAATCGGACTCAAACTGCGAGCTGTACTTTGCACACAAAAATACATCAACAGACAGACAGACAGACGGACATCGCTAAATCGACTCAGAATTTAATTCTAAGCCGATCCGTATACTAAAAGGTTGGTCTATGATTACTCCTTCTTGGCGTTACATACAAATGCACAAACTTATTATACCCTGTACCACAGTAGTGGTGAAGGGTATAAAGATGTTTATAATTTCTTTTATTAAACATTAGGTTTTCTACTTTAGGTTTACGACTTTTGGGACATACGTATTATACCGTCGTAATTGTATGTCGCAAAAGTCACAGTTTGCGACAGTTCAGGACTGTTAACGGCATATTTTATTATCAATATCAGTTATATATTTACGCTTGCCATTACCAAATGACTAATAGTGAATTTTTCAACACAGAAAAAATGTGACATACAGTGCTGTTCAAAACATTTGCAACCACGCTTCCTGTTGAATATAAAACGTAATTATAATGAAAATAAGAATATTAAAACCAAACGTTTAATGCAATGTTGTTGCTTATTATGTCAGCTTTAAAGATTTAAGAGAATAAGGAATCTAACGACAACGACTTTTTGATAATTTACAACATTAGTTAAAAATAAGAGTTTTACCCTGTTCAAAACATTTGCAACTAATACTAAGTCTTCTATATATTTAAAAAAAAAAATTTTAAAAAATATATAGGAGACTTAGGAGAATTTTAATAGTTGATGCTATCGTGATGCCTCTTGACTTCTGCTCATCTTCTGGGCATTTACACGATTTAGTGGTCAATTATATCCTTTGGTTCAGGTTCATATAGGGGTCATCAGGCTTTTTGAAAAATTTAGGCCAATTTTTCGTTTTACAATTTCCCAAAGGTTCTCCATGAGGTAAGACAACGGGGCAAGCAAGTCAAGCACACGCAATGTTCCATCGGAAATCCATTGCTGATAATAATCTCTGAAGGAGGCACTTCCCAGGATGCTTATGACAATATCACATCGGACAAATGTTTTTGTAGACTTCCGACGGCATAATACCCTCAACTCTATGATTCGGGCCAATAACTTGTCCAGAAAAACACCCACAGACCATAATATTGTCCCCACCACGATTGAAGAAACCCGTTGTATTTCCTGGATTAAGACTTTCCTCTGGGTCTTCGTACTAAACTTCTTCCATCGGAACCATACAATAGAGCTCGACCGAAGCATCGGCATTCGGCCAAAAGTCGATAATCGGCCACGAATCGGCCTTCGGCGTCAAGAGCCCGATTAACCGAAGCCGAAGCTTTTTGAATAATTTATTTCATATTGAATTGTCCCAGTGTTGAATTTGTCTCAGTCAAAACACCCAGTCCAAATATAACGCAAAAAAAATTTTAAAAAATCTTTTTTTTTGTCATTATAATATCAAACTATTGAATTTTGAATAATATAAAGTCTGTTAGTTCTAAAAGACATGGACTAAATTACTTTTTATTGTTGTTTTTAATTACAAATTTGAGGAAAATAATCGGCTTCGGCCGATTATTGCTTTTTTGCCGAACATCGGCTTCGGTCATTTGGCGTAGTCTTACGTTTCTTTTCACCTCGGCGCACAATTTTGGTGCATCCTCTTTTTATAACTCGAGACACAGTTGATTTGTGGAAATTATACTCTTCCCAAATTCATTTTTGTGATAACCCAACATTAAAATAATCTATATTTTGCTTTTTAACATGTTTATTATAATTATTGCCGGTCATTTATTGAATTATTCTCAATATAGGGCATAAAGGTCTATAACTATCAATTTATGGCCAAATTAGGCCGTATTCCTACCTGACCTTTCCTAAATGACCTTTTTTATACGTTTAATAGATCCTCTTTTAGGTCCTTATAACTATTACATGTAAAAAATACAAAAATAATGCTATTAAAGATGGAAATAGTACAGGGTGTTAGGTAGTTGCAAATGTCTTGAACAGGTCGAATAATGCGATTCTTTACCTTTCGGGAAATATCAATATTTTATAACTGCACATTCATTTGCGAAGAATTTGGAAGTACTACTTCATAAAGAATATTTTTAAAGTGGAAGCTAAACTATAAAATTCTTATTAAGGGATTATGTTCATAGTAGGGCTAGGTTAGGTTAAAGTGGCAGCCCGATTAAATTTCAGGCTCACTTAGACTATTCAGTCCATTGTGATACCACATTTAACTAAAAGTACCTATTACATATGGGCACTTCTAGTCTTAACCACTGAACCTTCTCCATTATTTACTTTTGTGGAACCAACCAGATTGCTCCAAAAACATTAACAAACTGCTTAAGTTAACGTTTTCCAGGTCAGCCAGTAATCTAAAGCTATATGCTCCTAAAATTCGCTTACGCCTTACACAAAAAGCAGGACACTCACACAAGAGGTGTTTAATTGATTCCTTTTCCTCCACGTCATGACAGCTTATACAATAGTCATTATACTTCACACCTATAGTTTTTGCAAATTCGCCTATCAGGCAGCGACCCGTTATAGCAGATATTAGGAGTGCTATCTGACGCCTTGAGAACACTAGCATATCTAGTGTGCGGTTTAAGTTTAAATGGGGCCATATTTGCTTGGTATCGTTACAACCCTTGCAATTTTCCCATCGAATATTGGCCATCATAACAGCCTTCTCACGCAGTAAGAGCTTGCAGGTGGCCAGAGGCATACCAACAGATTCCAGTTCCCCTGGAATATGTAAGGTAGTTCCTAGCCTTGCTAACACATCTGCTTCACAGTTCCCCGGTATGTTCCTATGACCAGGTCCCAATATTAGGTGAATATTGTACTGCTCAGCCACCTCGTTGAGAGATTTGCGGCAGTCTATGGCCGTTTTTGAGTTAAGGAACACAGAGTCCAAGGATTTTATTGCAGGTTGACTGTCTGAGTATATATTAATGCCAATATTTGTTGGAACATTACTTCTCAGCCAATTCACCACCTCTCTTATTGCCAATATTTCAGCCTGAAAAACACTACAGTGATTAGGTAATCTTATCGCTATTCGAATTTCCAGATCTTTAGAATATACTCCGAACCCTACTTGTCCATTCAATTTGGAGCCATCAGTATAGAAATCTATATATATCTTTTATTCCCCGGGGTCTGTGTACACCACGCCTCACTGTTGGGAATTAGAGTTTCAAACTTTTTGTCGAAAAGTGGTTTTGCCAGGGTGTAATCCACTACGTTAGGCACATCTGGCATTACTTTGAGGACCGAACTATGACCGTACATTTTTTCCGACCACAGCGATAGCTCGCGCAACCGCACAGCCGTTGTTGCAGCTGACTGTTTGGCCAAAATGTCTAAAGGCAATAGATGTAGCATGACATTAAGGGAGTCTGTTCCTGTCTTACTAAATGCGCCTGAGATACATAAGCTCGCCATACGCTGAACTTTATCTAAACAAGTCGGTTTCTGAAGTGCCGGCCACCAGACTACAACACCATATAGCATTATAGGTCTAACCACTGCCGTGTATAGCCAATGCACAATTTTTGGTCTTAGTCCCCACTTTTTCCCTATTGCCTTTTTGCACGAGTACAAAGCTACCGTGGCTTTTCTCGCCCTCTCTTCAATATTAAGCCTAAAATTCAGCTTCCTGTCCAAAATAACGCCAAGGTATTTTGCACACTCACCAAAGGGAATTTCAGTACCCCCTAAGGAAATGGGCCTAACCGTGGGAGTTTTGCGATCTTTGCAGTACATGACTATTTCTGTCTTTGCTGGATTTACACCAAGACCATTATCTTTCGCCCATTTCTCAGTCATCCGGAGAGCTCTCTGTATAATATCTCTGATTGTGGATGGGAATTTTCCCCTGACTGCCAGCGCCACATCATCTGCGTATGCCACCACTTTTATCCTTTCTTTTTCTAGAGAAACCAGAAGGTTGTTTATAGCAACATTCCAAAGAAGAGGTGATAGAACTCCTCCTTGGGGAGTGCCCCTGTTCACATACCTTTGTATGTTTGCTTGCCCTAGTGTGGCTGAAATACGTCTCTTTATTAGAAGTTCGTCTAACAGCCTAAGTATACCTGGATCAACATTCAGAGTTGTCAGTCCATTTAATATCGAGCTCGGATGGACATTATTGAACGCCCCTTCGATGTCTAGAAACGCCACGATTGTGTATTCTTTGACAGATAGTGAGCTTTCAATAAAGCTGACCAGTTCATGCAATGCGGTCTCAGTAGACCTGCCCTTCGAGTATGCATGCTGTCGTTTCGAGAGCAAACTTGAATTCACGCTAGTTCTAAGATACATGTCTATCATCCTCTCCAGGGTCTTAAGTAGGAATGAGGATAAGCTGATTGGTCGGAAATCCTTCGCACTCGAGTGAGAGGCTTTTCCTGCTTTAGGTATGAATACAACTTTTGTTTCCCTCCACTTTTCTGGAATATATGCTAAGTTTACACATTGTTTATATATCACCGTCAACCAGGGGATAATTCTTTCAGCCACTGCCTGTAACTCCGCCGGAGTAATTCCATCAGGTCCGGGGGATTTGAATGGTCCAAAGCTATTTAAAACCCATTTTATTCTAGATTCCGACACAATTTCCTCGATAGGAAATGATCGCTGAGCCTCTGTTACACCGCCAGAACATGGTTCAACCGTCTGATTTCCAGGGAAGTGTGTGTCCAAAAGTACCTCCAACGTCTCCTCACTGGACGTTGTCCAATTTCCCTCCGATGTTTTAATGAAACCTGGAGCGGTGTTAGTGGATGCTAGTACCTTCCGTAGTCTGGAAGCCTCTGACGTATTTTCAATACTGCTACAGTAATCATCCCAAGAGTTTTGTTGAGACCTTCTCAGTTCTCGTTTATATTCTCTCAGATTCATCTTGTAAGTGTCCCAATCCTCCGGAGCTCTTGTGGACTTTGCTTTGTTAAAGAGCTTCCTGCAGGATTTCCTCATATTACTTAACTCCGTAGTCCACCATGGCGGCCGATTTTTCCCCTTGGCTTTCCTCTAGGGCATGCAGCTTTCAGTGAAATGTTGAAGGCCTTAGTAATCCGCTCCACTGCGTGTTCGATATCTTGCACAGTGCTCATATTTGTCTCCGGCACTTCCGGTATCATCAAATTGAACGATTCCCTATACCTATTCCAATCAGCTTTCCTAACATTTGGCGGAAATATGGTCTTTGAAGTACGAACAGCCAATCTGAAACTGATGTAGCGATGATCTGAGAAGCTATGTTCCCTCAAAACTTGCCACTCAGATATCTTATCATTCAGTTCCGGAGAGGTCAACGTTACGTCCAAAACCTCTTGTCTGTTCCTGGTGACGAAGGTTGGTGCATCTCCCTTATTGCAAACTACCAGGTTAGTACGCAAAATAAACTCTAGTAGCGACTCTCCCCTTGCATTAGTATCACTACTTCCCCAAATACTATGATGTGCATTTGCATCGCATCCCATAATGAGTTTTGTCTTTGTTTTTAGTGACTCCTCAACTAAGGTCTTAACGGCACAGGGTGGCATCTCCCTATCATGTCCCATGTAGACCGAAGATACCCAATATTTGCATGTGGATATCTCTAAACTGGCTACGACAGTGTCTGCATTGCTCAATGAAGGAAGCAGAAACAAGTTTAGTTCGTTTTTAGCAATTATACATGCTCGATTTATATCGTTACCGGTATTATGCAAAAGTTTGAAACCCGGAGTGCTTAATTCACAGATCTTGTTCTTATATATGTATGGTTCTGGAATAAGAACTATATCTATGTCTCCTTTCATCAGGAGGACTTTTAAGGCAGCACAAGCGGCCTTACAATGGTGAAGATTTATCTGGAGGAACCGTAGAACCATCCAAATTTTCAACCACCGTCACATCAGCCGCTTCAATTGAGTCATCAAGGGCTTCCTCTTCACAGATCTCGGTGACTCTCGCAACAATCCGCGGTTCAGCTTTGGTGAGGCTTGAGCCTGTAGAAACTTCCCGCATATGATTTTCGCCATAGTCTGCAGGTTTTATGTCTCCTTCGGCTTCGCTAGGAGATTTTTTCACTGCTGACTCTACCGGAGGCTTGTCCGTTTCGGTATCCTTTGGCTGATCGCTTTTGTATACCTTCATATGGATATCATGAAAGCCATAACTTACGCGTCCTTGGGTCTGGGCTAGATGTGGCAGCGACTCTATGTTTAATATAAACACCGCATGTCGTCTTGGTCCATCCACCTCATCCAAACGACCAACCTTCCAATCGGCGGTTGGAAGATCTGGGTTACATTCTTTTAGTCTCTCTAGTATTGACTCAGGATCAGGAGGGTTTGCCGGTATCCATGCATGTGCTCTAGGTTTAGCCGGTATGTCTTTTTTATCGACTAACTCCAAAGCGGCTCCTTCCCAAACTTCACCAATTAGCATCAATGCAGCTTTAAAGCAATCCATAGACCTCTGGTCTGCAAAAGCTATTAACTTATATCGTCCTTGATACCATCCAGCATCTTGCCGTCGAGGACTTGGTCCGGGAAACTTTTTTCGCACCTCTGAGTAGACACCAGACATCGCGTTCTCAATTTCCCCCCATTTTTGCCTTGGAATCATACCGTCCAATGCTCCTTTATTAATAATAGCCATCACAAGGCTGTCTTTTGCAACTGAGGCAAACGATCTTTGATCCCGTTTAGAGGATGGCAACTCATCCGGTGATCGTTCCCTTTTTCAAGCTTCAAGAATTCCTTGAGCCCATTTTAAGGAATCGCTTTGCTTAGCCGACAACGTGCTTGGGTCGACTGATCCTAATTTCTTTAGGATAAACAAAGCATTTCTTCGTTCCTTGAATCTCTTTCGAGAGGGATTGCCTCCTTTTGATGTCGTCACCTTAGAAAAGGTTCGACTTGCCAAAGTGTCACCGCCAGTCGACTCGTCTACAGGTCGACTAATTGGGCCTGTAGGGCTAGTTGCAAATGTTTTGAACAGCACTGTGTAGTTATTCACACAGAAAAAAATTCCTTAGTTAAACTAACGCTAAATTTAATTTATTTTTATTGCAAAAAAATGTTTGCTAGCAGTAAAATTTTATTACCTTTTTCGAAATTTTCCACAGCTTAATGAAATCTTACTTTTTTTAAGTATCCCTCAAATATAAAGTATAAAGTTCAATGACCGTACACATAAATTCAATATGAACTAAAACAAAAGAACATTTTTGTACGATTCCCAAAAATAGCTAGAATTAACTATTATATATAATATAAATATAAATTAAATTATATATACATTAAAATTTTAATTTAAGGAAAAGTGATATATGGTATGTACTTGTAAAATTGTTTAGGAAAAACCCATTATAAAAAACCCCTTTTCTAGAGGTTCAAGTGTAATTTACAGAGATAGTCCGAGTAGCTTTTTTGGGTTTTCAACTGTCAAAAAGCTATATAATGTTCACATTTATAATACCACTGTTCGTATTTTGATATTTTGCAACCCTTCCTGAATACCATAATTTGGGATTAGCTCATATAGACTATTCAATCCATTGTGATATTTGCTCATATTAACCTCCATATTCCACAAATTGCAATATTCTTCCAGCCTATTAATCATCCGTTGAAGAACATAAACATCATTCGCTAGCAGGACAATGCCATCAGTATAAAGCCAAAGTGGTACTTTAGTGCCACCGCCAAGCCATTCGTAAAGATCATCTAGGTACAAGCAAATGGACTTTTTGAGATGTTTTGAGAATTGGAGAAATGTGTACTTTATCAAGAGGGATAACTTTGGAGTGGATGAAATAGATTTAGATAACAAGTATATACAGCAGTAAGTTCGGCCGGGCCGAATCTTAAATACCCACCACCATGAATCAAACATAAGTTTACTTTGAAAACTCTTCGTCGTAGCGGGTTTCTTGATAATATATAGAATTTTAGGGGGTTTGATGACAAATTTTCTCCCAAGCAAACCTATGAAGATTAGATCAGATTCTGGATTTATGAGATCCAATTTTGTTTGAGTTTTAGAGAAATCATAAACATATCGTGTATATGATGAAATAACGCCTTGATTTGAAATCTTAAATCTGTATATCTTTCCCGCCATTATTTAAATGAATACGATGAGTAAAATCTGGAAATTTTACTTTCAGTTTCAAGCAATTTTCATGATCAGTGCGCCTGTTATACCCTGAAAGAAGTGTTTTCTTTCCTGAGGAACGAAATTTTAGACAAGCAAAGTTTTCTTTTGACAATAATTTTAGAGACAATCGTTAAATCGCTTATCAAAAATTCGGATTAGTTTGCTTTAAACGAAATTACTTCATACGAAAGGGGAATTTCGTTTGTCTAAAATTTAATTCCGAAGGAAAATATTTTTTCTTTGGGTGTACCCTCAAGAAGTTAAATCGGTCTATATCAACGCCTTACCAAAAGGGCCGGTAAAAATAAATGCGATACAGATTTTTAAGGGTTCACACAAAAAAATTTCACGAAAATTTTTCCAATTAAAATTGTAATAGAGTTTCAAAAAATATTCAATTAAAAATTTAATTGATTCAACAAATTCTTTAATTGAAACAAAAATCAATCACAAAAATAATAGTATCAATTAATTTTTTAATTGGATCAATTAACTTTTTAATTGATCTTCAATTAATTTTTTAATTGATACTATCATTTCTGTGATTGAAGACATTTCAATTAAAAATTAATTGGATCAATTAATTTCGTGATTGAATCAGGAAAAAAAATTTTTGTGTGTTTAAAATACCAGTATATTTACATTTTTGTGCAAATCGGATAAAAACTACGGTTTCTAGAAGCCCAAGGAGATAAATCTGGAGATCGGTCTATGTGGAGACTATACTAAAACATGGGTCGACACACACCATATTCGGTTGACCTATTTGTGGTCAGCCGGATTGCAAAAGTCCTAGAAATAAATTCGGGAGTTAGGTCTATGTGAGGGCTATACCAAAACATGGACCAATACTCACCACCTCTTAATGTTCCTCAAATACCTCTAGAATTCCACTTTCAGACGAATTTGGTAAAACTACGAATTCTAGAAGCCCAAGAAGTAAAATCGGTAGATCAGTCTATATAGGGGCTATACCAAAACATGGACCGATACGGACCATTTTCGACACACCTCTTTATGGTCCTAAAACCTCTAGATTTCCAATTTCCGACAAATTGGATAAAAACTACGGATTCTAGAAGCCCCAGAAATAAAGTCGGGAGATAGGTCTATATGAGGGCTGTACCAAAACAGGAACGATAGGCACCATTTGCGACACACCTATTTGTGATCTTAAAATACCTCTAGATTTTCAATTTCAAGCAAATCCGCTAGAAAATATAGTCCCTAGACGCCCAAGAAGTAAAATCGGGAGATCGGTCTATATGGGGGTTATACCAAAACATGGACCGATACGGACCATTTTTGACACACTACTTTATGGTCCTAAAATACCTCTAGATTTTCAATTTCAGGCAAATCGGATAGAAAATATAGTTTCTAGACGCCCAAGAAGCAAAATCGGTAGATCGCTCTATATGGGGGCTATACCAAATCATGGACCGATACGGACCATTTTCGACACACCTCTTTATGGTCCCAAAATACCTCTAGATTTCCAATTTCAGGCAAATAGGATAGTAAATACAGTTTCTAGAAGCCCAAGAAACAAAATCGGGAGATCGGTCTATTGGGGGCTATACCAAAACATGGACCGATAGGTACCATTTTCGGCACACCTTTTTATGGTCCTCAAGTACCTCACGATTTTCAATTTCAGGCAAATTGGATAAAAACTACGGTTTTTATAAGCCCAAGACCCCAAATCGGGAAGTCGGTTTATATGGGGACTATATCAAAACTTGGACCGATATAGCCCATCTACGAACTTGACCTTCCTGCAAACAAAAAACGAATCTGTGCCAAATTTCAGGATGATAGCGCCATTATCGAAGGCTGTAGCGTGATTACAACAGACAGACAGACGGACATGCTTATCTCGTCTTAGCATTTCTCTCTGATCAAGAATATGTATACTTTATATAGCCGGAAATCGATATTTCGATGTGTTACACACTGAATGACAAACTTATTATACCCCCATCACCATTCTATGGTGGTGGGTATAAAAAATAAATAATAAAAAATAGAGTAGGCCAATTTTTCAGCCCACATCCATTGTACATGTAATTGTTATAAGGAAACCCCTCTTGCTCAAGAATAACATCAACAATACAACAATAGCTCAGAATAATGTTAAACTACAACTACTTTTACAACTACAACTAATTTAAAAACTAATATTAACTTATATATGTTTTGATATTTTACTGACCACTTGCGACTTATGACTACCCTATAAATTACTTGTACCATGTCGAAATCTAAGTAGTTGTAACCAAACCCTATAGTTACTATAATTACCCTATCGTCGTAGCAATAATTACTTATTCACACAATCACGAATTTAATTGATCCAATTAATTTTTAATTGAATTATCTTCATTCACAGAAATTATAGTACCAATTAAAAATTAATTTAAAGTCAATTAGAAAATTAATTGATCCATTAAAAAATGAATGATTCAAATAAAAAATTTGTTGAATCAATTAATTTTTTAATTGAATATTTTTTAAAACTAAATTAAGACTTTAATTGGAAAAATTTTCGTGAATAATTTGTCTGTGTTCATTTATTTAATTTAGTTTAATTATCTTATTTTAGGGAGCCACCGTGGTGCAATGGTAAGCATGCCCGCCTTGCACACACAAGGTCGTGGGTTCGATTCCTGCTTCGACCGAACACCAAAAAGTTTTTCAGCGGTGGATTATCCCACCTCAGTAATGCTGGTGACATTCCTGAGGGTTTCAAAGCTTCTCTAAGTGGTTTCACTGCAATGTGGAACGCCGTTCGGACTCGGCTATAAAAAGGAGGTCCTTTATCATTAAGCTTAACATGGAATCGGGCAGCACTCAGTGATAAGAGAGAAGTTCACCAATGTGGTATCACAATGGACTGAATAGTCTAAGTGAGCCTGATACATCGGGCTGCCACCTAACCTAAACTAACCTAACTTATTTTATTTCTATTTTGCTAAATCGTTTCTGAAAAAGTCAATACCCATATTCGTCATGATTTTAGACAAAGTTCAAAGAAAGGCAAACATTTGAACCACGGACGTGTGGGCTTCGATAAAACAATTGAAGGGTCTCTGTAGCAGCTGGCATATACCAAACCAAACTGTTTTCCTACAAACCCAGTATAAATGCGTTCTACGATAGTCACGTTACGTGCAATTAAGTCATTGAATTCGTTATTCGTGAACTAAAAAATACCCGGACATGAACTTGAACTGGTTAAAGAGAAATGAACTTCAAAGGATAGAGTTTTCAACACTAGTTTTTTGAGTTGAAGGGATAAATATTTGAAATTATAGAAAAGTAATATTGGAAAGGAGTATCTGTCTACATGTATTTCTATGTCTCCCTTTCAAGTTTCTCTTGGGAGATCGAGAACAAACCTACAACTGTCTTAGAACCTAACATAGAGAGATTATATTGATTGATCAATTGATCAAAATATTGATTGCACCTATACGTCTTTTAAAAATTTAATCATTTAAAACTTACTTGTTCACATGTAGTGGTCACAGTATCCAATGGTGGAGATATTGCTTCCAATGGCGATGGTACAGCCGTCTGAGGTGGTGAACATGGTGGTGTTAGTTGTGTCAAAACAACTGATGAATTTTGATTTGCAAATCCAAAATGATTGATTTCAGCAAGAACTTTAACAGCCTGCAATGGGTTGCTGATGGTACTATCGATAGAGCTATCCAATAATGGTGTTGGCGAATAAAAGTTTTCTAGAAAAAGAAAAACATAGAAATATTCATTAAAAATAAAACCAATTAAACTAAAACTAAAACCAATTAAAAAGTCTTTAAACGCGAGTGGTGAGTTTATAACTCGCCAAAAAAGTCATGGTTACATCCCTAGTAGAAATGCAAAACTATTGTAAGACAAAGATTAGCGTGTTTGTTTGCCAACAACGTATTTAAATATTTGAGTAAAACCGAACAGCGTGATAATATGTGAATTTTGTGAATCAAATAAATACCAATGCGTGTTGATTCTGGGTACCAGTAAATTGAACTGTAAACAAACAAAATCTTAAACAATGCGTTTTTGATGTGTATCGAAATATATGAGAATAACTCTACAATACAAAAGAGCTGCATGCATGCTAACTATTTAACGAAATTTTCAGTAAAGCGGCTAAAAATTCCGATTGTGAATGCATCGGATTCCAAAATTTTGATTAAGTACTGAGTATCAATGAAAATGTCAAGTGTTTATTTTTCAGATATTTATGAGTTGATACATGACATAATTTGTACTTAAAGTCAAGTTAGAAATTGTAGTCAGGCTGTAGTAAACTCATTCAAGAAGGGCTTTGCTTTAAAAATAAAAAAAAATAACAAATTGAGATTTGTATCTTAATATTAGAACACAAAACTTACATTTAAAAGCGAGTTGGTTAAAATAATACTTAGCATAATAATGGTAAAAATGTCTTAAATTTTTCTGTAGCTGAATCTCCATATTGGAGATGCTTGATATCCTGTTTGTGCAATCATAACATCGGCGATAGCTACTACTGTTCACCACATGAATGTCGAAAATTTCATATACGAGGGCAGTTCGGAAACTTCTTAGCCTAGCACAAAAAGCGCAATATAAACAGAAAAAAGTTAAGTGTTTTGGAAACTTCCATCTCTGTTATGAACACATGTTAAATTTTGTTTCGATCTGGCAGTTCCTTCATATAGAAACAGGTGTTCAAAAAAGACGCATCCGCAAGTTTTTTACAATGGAAAAATTAGAAATGCGTTCTGTCGTTAAATATTTACAAAAAAGGTTTATCGGGACAAGAAATTCGTAATGATATGGTGAATGTGATAGGTGAAAGTGCTCCTTCATATGCAACAGTAAAAAATTGGGTTGCTGAATTTAAACGTGGCCGTACAAGCATTGAAGATGAACCACGTAGTGGACGTCCAAAAACAGCAACAACAGCAGAAATTGTAGCCAAAGTGCAAGATATGGTATTAAATGATCGACGAGTAAAAGTGCGTGAAATTGCTAATATCATGGGCATCTCAAATGATCGAGTCCATTTAATTTTGCATGAAGAACTACAGATGATAAAGCTTTCTGCAAGATGGGTGCCGCATTTGTTAACAGTCGCTCAAAAACGCATAAGAATGAACATTTCTCAAGCTTGTTTGGATCGTTTTAAGCGAAATAAAATGGATTTTAAGCGTCGTCTCATAAATGTTGATGAGACATGGATCCACCACTATACTCCAGAGACAAAAGAACAATTCAAACAATGGACTGAAGCTGTGCCCCAAAGAAGGCAAAAAACAATTCAATCGGCTGGTAAGGTTATGGCAACGGTTTTTTGGGATTTCAAAGGTATTTTATTTATTGACTATCTGCAAAAGGGTAAAACAATAAATTCAGAGTACTATTGTAACCTTTTGGATCAATTAAATGTACAAATTCGAGAAAAACGTCCTGGGTTATAACACAAAAAAATAATTTTTCATCAAGACAACGCACCAGCGCACAAGAGTGTTTTAACAATGGCTAAAATCAACGAATTAAAGTACGAGTTCACCACCCACCTTATTCTCCTGATTTAGCTCCCAGTGACTTTTACTTGTTCCCAAATCTAAAAATTCTTTGCTGGCAAGCGTTTTACCTCAAATGAAGATGCAATTACAGTTGTAAACCACTATTTTGAAGGCCTTGAGGAAAACTATTTTAATCAAGGGATAGAATTGCCAGAAAAGCGTTGGACTAAGGGTATTTTTGAAAAACTAACTATTCTCTTTCATTGATAGGCTAAGAAGTTTCCGAACCGCCCTCGTATGTGACCTTCTTTTAAAGTTACTACAATGAAAAGGCTTCTGAATGTAAATTGATGATATACAGAAATAGACTTAGCTTCAGAATGTTCGCGGACAACGTAAAGATTTTCCGATGATTTTCTGATTAAGACGAAAAATGCTATCTTCAAGCTGATCTCGACGACTTTTATAAATTGTGTGATGTTAGTTTGATGGACTTAAACAAATCTAAGTGTAAATTAATGCGATTTTCAATAGGAACTCCTCTCAATACTAATTATTTGTTTTTTTTTTTTTGTTTTTTTTTTTTTTTTGGATCTAACGAACTAGAAGCTGTAGATTCCTATATAGATCAGGTTTACTTATGGATCAACGCCTGAACTTTCGTAAGAATATTCAAATGGTAGTTAGTAAAGCTTACACTGCACTTGGCTTCATGAAACGGCGCATCAAAGAATTCAACTATCACTTAGTCATGAAAACTTTATACACGTCATTCGTAAGACCAAACTTGGAATACGGTTCCGTAGTGTGAGACCCCTATATGACATTTTTAAGAATGACAGATACTTGAATCTGTCCAAAAGCAATTCCTTCTATTCTGTCTTTGCGGGCGTGGGTGGAACCACAGCTCACTCCCGTCATACGAATATAGACTGAATATTATAAGATTACCCTCATTGTCAATTAGGAGGACTTTTGTTATCTATATTATTCAACCAAAAATTGAATCAGAATTTCTCCTTAATAGAATTCTGATCAACGTTCCGATCAGACTATGGAGCCATATATATTTTTAGGATTGGTTCAAACAAAATATTGTTTATATTGTTCAAACATATTGTAGTTTGTTGTCGAAATGCATCAGCACCGACTTCGATATTCGATTGGCATGTACAATTATTGAGTATATTTTCCTGAAGGCAGGGATTACCCGAAGCTAATCTTTCTTCGTTTCCAGATTGTGACATGTTGTAATTCACCCAAACCCAAACTAGGTAACCACATCTCATTACTATTAGCATTAACAGGAGTAAAGCTGTCATTACTCGTTGCATTACATTGCGGTGAGTTATAATGACTAACTTGTAATGATAAAATAACTAGTTCTCGGTCATTTTCGAATTGTTATTCTCAAATTTTTAGGCAGTTGGCTGTTAATGACTTAATAAAATAGAATAAATGTTGGTACCATTAGGTATAATTATTCACATAATTGAGCATTTACTTAAAAAAATCAAAAAGAATATGTAATGTAACGGCAATTCTAAACATTTTTCCGTTAAGAAATTTCTATCACAAATATTTCATAATAATTGTGCTTTAAATTAATGCCATTATCATATTATGTTTTAAATAAATGCTTTCTTATACCGCATTCACATTACACTTCCAAAATGCACTTAAACTAGATTTCAAATGCCATTTGCGTTATAAAAAAGGGACTTAAAATCCAATTTTAGTAGATTTCGAACCTAATGAGAATTGGCTATTGGATATATTATAACGTAATTCGCGAATACAACTCCCTTAAACAACCTACATTTACTTCTATTTTAAGTGTGAAATTAATTTGCGTGTAATCTTATTTAGATGATTTATTAGATTTTTTGTTTATTTATAGAATATTCGTTTCTATTCAAGTAGTGCTCCTATTACAGCATTACTCGCCATATTTTGATCCATTGTAATCGGCGATAGAAGCCAATATTTTCGAGATTTGGTTGCCTGAGACAATACGTGGCTAACAGGTTGGCTGATAAGTCCCCGGTCTGACACATAGATGGCGTCCCTAGTATTAAATGCATATTATTTTTATATAGTACCAACCTTCAAATGATTCGTGTCAAAATTTCACGTCTGTAAGTCAATTAGTTTGTGAGATAGAGCGTCTTTTGTGAAGCAACTTTTGTTATTGTGAAAAAAATGGAAACAAGGAATTTCGTGTTTTGAAAAAATACTGTTTTCTGAAGGGAAAAAATACGGTGGAAGCAAAAACTTGGCTTGATAATGAGTTTCCGGACTCTGCCCCAGGGAAATCAACAATAATTGATTGGTATGCAAAATACAAGCGTAGTGAAATGAGCACGGACGACGGTGAACGCAGTGGACGCCCGAAAGAGGTGGTTACCGACGAAAACATCAAAAAAAAACACAAAATGATTTTGAATGACCGTAAAATGAAGTTGATCGAGATAGCAGAGGCCTTAAAGATATCAAAGGAACGTGTTGGTCATATCATTCATCAATATTTGGATATGCGGAAGCTTTGTGCAAAACGGGTGCCGCGCGAGCTCACATTTGACCAAAAACAAGTACCAACCTTCAAATGATTCGTGTCAAAATTTGACGTCTGTAAGTCAATTAGTTTGTGAGATAGAGCGTCTTTTGTGAAGCAACTTTTGTTATTGTGAAAAAAATGGAAACAAGGAATTTCGTGTTTTGAAAAAATACTGTTTTCTGAAGGGAAAAAATACGGTGGAAGCAAAAACTTGGCTTGATAATGAGTTTCCGGACTCTGCCCCAGGGAAATCAACAATAATTGATTGGTATGCAAAATACAAGCGTGGTGAAATGAGCACGGACGACGGTGAACGCAGTGGACGCCAGAAAGAGGTGGTTACCGACGAAAACATCAAAAAAATCCACAAAATGATTTTGAATGACCGTAAAATGAAGTTGATCGAGATAGCAGAGGCCTTAAAGATATCAAAGGAACGTGTTGGTCATATCATTCATCAATATTTGGATATGCGGAAGCTCTGTGCAAAATGGGTGCCGCGCGAGCTCACATTTGACCAAAAACAACGTGTTGATGATTCTGAGCGGTGTTTGCAGCTGTTAACTCGTAATGCACCCGAGTTTTTCCGTCGATATGTGACAATGGATGAAACATGGCTCCATCACTACACTCCTGAGTCCAATCGACAGTCGGCTGAGTGGAGAGCGACCGGTGAACCGTCTCCGAAGCGTGGAAAGACTCAAAAGTCCGCTGGCAAAGTAATGGCCTCTGTTTTTTGGGATGCGCATGGAATAATTTTTATCGATTATCTTGAGAAGGGAAAAACCATCAACAGTGACTATTATATGGCGTTATTGGAGCGTTTGAAGGTCGAAATCGCGGCAAAACGGCCCCAAATGAAGAAGAAAAAAGTGTTATTCCACCAAGACAACGCACCGTGCCACAAGTCATTGAGAACGATGGCAAAAATTCAAGAATTGAGCTTCTAATTGCTTCCCCACCCACCGTATTCTCCAGATCTGGCCTCCAGCGACTTTTTCTTGTTCTCAGACCTCAAAAGGATGCTCGCAGGGCTGCAATGAAGAGGTGATCGCCGAAACTGAGGCCTATTTTGAGCAAAACTGAAGGAGTATTACCAAAATGGTATCAAAAAATTGGAAGGTCGTTATAATCGTTGTATCGCTCTTGAAGGGAACTATGTTGAATAATAAAAACGAATTTTGACAAAAAAAATGTGTTTTTCTTTGTTAGACCGGGGACTTATCAGCCAACCTGTTATTTTGCAAGCTTTGGTGTATCTACGAATAAGTGATTACATATTAGGTGATTATATGCTTTAAGAGCACTACTTATTTCATGGCCGAAAGTATGCCTGGGGAGAAATACTTTCCTCCTAGGACATGCGTATGTAAATGTAATCCGGAGCGATGCCAAGTGGTTATTAATTTTTAAATAGGCTTACATACAAAATTACCGGGTAATGAGACTTTTTGCTGGGCAGGAGATGAAGTTCAAATAAGTAAAATTTTATAGATGTGTGAAAATTTAAAATGTGAATATGTAAATATGTACGACGAAGTAGAAAACAAACTTACATCTAAACTTAAATAAATGAAATGAATAAATTATAAAATTATATTTGTATTCGATAAGAACAAAGAAAAAATTACGAATCAATGTATGCTATAATTTTTTGTGTTTTTACAAACTTCAAATTCAAATCTATCATGTGTTCTGTGTTATAATTTTTTATATTATAAAGTATGAATTTCACCTTAGGCATTTTCTAAATTAATACATGTTTGCATCCGCACATATTATATTTAAAAAATGTTATGTCCCAAAATCTCATGTTATACCAGTTTATGAATATTTGCACTTAACAATAATGTACTAAAAAGTTGAGTTCCAAACATACAATTTTTACACCGAAACATATAAAAGACTTTTTCGTCCGTGTACAACTTACAACTTTATGGTATTATAAACTTGTCTGAGAATCGAGAATCGTTAAAAAGAAATATTATTATTAATACTTCAAATAAAAAAAGAGTTACTATTTATTCTGAAGATGATACAACTTTGATCTCTGCTAGACACGCATTACCTTCGCCGTGTAAACTAGCTATTGTTTCAAACGGTCAATTTATAGATTTATGGCGAACAGATTAACTTATCTAAGTTCAAACTTTGTTAACTTCTACTACAATTAACTGTGCTTTAACCAAAATGTTAAAGAAATTGCAAATCGATTTTTTTTTTTAATTTCAGATGCTTTTAAGTCAGCCAACAGGAAATCAAACTTTATACAAACAAAATTTTACCCCATTCTCATTTTCAGACGAAGAATTTCGCTTCCAAAAGAAATTTTAGACAAAAAATCTTCCTCCCACAGAAAAACATATTTGCTCAATTTCAATAGTAATTGAACTTCTAAACATACTCAATCTTACTGATCAACACTAATTAACACAAATAAAAATTTAATTGGATCAATAAAGTTTTAATTGGAGTCATTATCATTATTATTTACGCGAGAAAATTTCGTTGATCTTCTAAGAAAACTATTCGTTCACTGTACTCTTTACCAATTAAGAAGATGAGAACTAACAATACCAGTAAATAAAAAGTTTGTACATTTTAAACAAATAAATATCTATAAGTCTATAATTAGGTTAGAATTAGTGGCACAGCCCGTTATTTTAGACTCGGAGTATTCAACCCATTTTGGCAATGAAGTTATGTTCTAAGTTCCAATGTTTTGCAATTTCTTTTAGACATGTATATAGCCTTTTAAATCTCTATTTGCAACAATGGAGAATTTTAAACGCATAGCGGACCTATCACAATTTGCTTTCCATTGTGTTAGTTTAAATAAAATAAACGAAAAAAGCAGTATCCCAACGACCTCAGCAACAAAAGATTACAAAGAAATATGAATTTGTATAGCGTATTTAATTGTGCTTCAAGTTGAAACTGAGTCTAAGATTGCGAATGAGATGAGATAGAAGGAGGGGTGTTGGGGATAATGGGAAGAGCCTTAGCAGAAATCGAGACCAAAAGGTTATCACTCCAATGCATTGGCCCAATTGCAATAACAAAATGCGTATTTCAAAAGTAGACAAATGCATGAAGCAGTCCATACTCGTCTATTTACATAGACAGAGAATATTCGAAATGGAAATAGATAAAAATGCATTAAAAAAATAAATAAAACAAGTTTTAGTTGGAATACCGAGGCCAGAGAATTTATTAAAATTTAATAAATTAAACGCGTTTAATCACTTTCGGTATAATGCGTTTATTACCTCTTTGTCGAACTGCGAACTTTCGACATTTTTAATATTTGGTAAAGTCAACTTTTCAATTTTGCCTGTTGCCGCCTCCTTTTAAAGATTGTTTAATCAAATCATTTTAAATATCAGTTAAAAGTTACTTACTAAACCTAAGGATTGGAAAGTGAAACAAAAAGTCGACCTCGACCAATGCAAAAATCGATTTTTTACGTTTTAAAATAGTGAAGAAGTCTGCCTTTTACACTGAAAAAATGTTCACCAAAAACATTTCCAATTATATAGAAATGAGCATTTTAACATTTTTAATTAAAATACTAATAAATGCTATAAACTCATATAAATAATTATAAATAAATAAATAATAACGCAATAAATAATTGATTGCCTCAATTAAAAAATTAATTGAGTCTTGCGTCCAACATCAATTAAATGTTTAATTGAACCAATAAAAACATCAATTGAAAGTGCCGATTAATCAATTCATTATTTAATCAAATGTGTTTATTTTAAAAAATTTTGTGTTGGTACTATCATTTTCTTGATTGAATCAATTTTAATTAAAAGCTAAATTGGATCAATTAATTTCTTGATTGAATTAGAAAATAACTGTCTGTGCGACTTCGCTACTTAAATTACTCGATGAGTTATACGCATAAAACATCACTCACATTCCTTTGAATAATTCATAGTCGGCTATGCGATTTTTTTTTGTTAACCCTTGTGTATGTGATAACAACACAGAAAAAAATATCACCAAAATATTTCCAATTAAAAAGTTAATTGAAGTTGAAATTTTTTCAATTAATAAATTAATTGGTACAATTAACTTTTTAATCAAGATGGAAACATTAAGTTAATTAAGTCAATGATTGAAAATTTTAAAATTTTGAATTAAAAAGTTAATTGATACAATAAACTTTTAATCAAATTCGGGAGACTAAGTCAACTAAAAAAGTGATTAACATTTTTTAAAATTTTTAATTAAATTTTTTTCAAACAATCAATTGTTAATCCAAATAAAAATTCTAAGCCAATTCAAAAGGTAATTGAAAATAGTTACCTTTTTTAATTAATAAATTAATTGAGTTTTGCAATCAACATCAATTAAATTTTTAATTGAATCAATTAAAAAATTAATTGAAATTTGGTAATGAAATCAATTAATTTTTTAATCAAGATTTTTTTCTATGCCCAATTAAAACTGTGATTGATACTATCATTTGCGTGATTGAAGACATTTCAATTAAAAAATTAATTGGACCAAGTAATTTCGTGATTGAATCAGAAAAAAAATTTTTTGTGTGAATGGAAGCGATACCAGCGTGATGAGGTCCCGTGGGACCTACAATAAAAAAAGGATGGTAGAGAGGTTATCCCTACGATATTTTTCGATCATTTACTGTAGGTGGACTCTTCTATAATGCACAAATTGCATATATAAACATTTGGTTGTAAATATACACACAAAAAAAATTTTTTCTGATTCAATCACCAAATTAATTGATCCAATTAATTTTTTAATTGAAATGTCTTCAATCACGAAAATGATAGTATCAATCACAGTTTTAATTGGGCATAGAAAAAATTCTTGATTAAAAAATTAATTGATTTTTTCAGCAAATTTCAATTAATTTTTTAATTGATTCAATTAAAAATTTAATTGATGTTGATTGCAAAACTCGATTAATTTATTAATTAAAAAAGGTAACTATTTTTAATTACTTTCTGAATTGGCTTAGAGTTTTTATTTGGATTAACAAATGATTGTTTGAAATACAATTTAATTAGTCTTCCGAATTAGATTAAAAAGTTAATTGTATCAATTAATTTTTTAATTACAAATTTTAAAATTTTCAATCATTGACTTAATTAACTTAATGTTTCTATCATGATTAAAAAGTTAATTGTATAAATTAATTTATTAATTGAAAAAATTTTCAACTTCAATTAACTTTTTAATTGGAAATATTTTGGTGATATTTTTTTCTGTGTAGAGTTTTATTTAATTTTTAATAGGATACAGATAATGTTAAAATTTTTGATTAGTATACTAGTGGCCCTGATGTTTGACGCAGGCGTGGTACCTATAAGTATCCTTATACGTACCAAGCAACAATATATTGTTTTTGTAGTTGAATGTTCTTAACAAACTGGATTTTTGAAGGAAAAACAATACGATTTTTTTTAGTGGAGTTCGTTTTGCTCGCAGTATTATGTGCACAGTGGTTGTTTCAAACTTGGTCCAAATTGAGGCACATCTTGCCAAATTCCAAATTCCGATTTCCATGAAGTTCAAATAACTTTTTTTGCACTTTTACTCTCACTATATTGGATATATCAACGGAAGACATAAAATTATGTACTACCAAGTAACGAAACCAATGGAAACTTCAAAAATGACAAATTCTTCCAAATAACGGTATTTTCTGAAAGGATGTTAGTGTTATTAATTGTTCCAAATACGAAAATCGCAATATCTTTACACTGCTCTTTAAACTGTGCTAAAACCACTAATGTAATTAGTAATAGGTCCCATTGGACCTCATCACGCAGAATCGCACTAAACTTTTTCAAATACCTATAAAAACCGATTTAATGATTCAATCACATAAAAATTTAAAGTTTTCAACTTAAAACACAAGAAGTCATAAACCATCAAGCTGAAATTCATATAAAAGATAAAGTTATGTATGAATAAAAATCAAAAAGGTCCAGCGGGACCTCATCACGCACAGAAGGGTTAAAAAATCGATTGGTCGACGTTAATATCCCCACTTTAAACCACAGTTTTGTTCCACTTATATCTCTCAAAATTCAACTCAAATCTCACTAAAGGATATATTTTAAAGCATATTTTCAAACTTTAGAAAGGCAATTCTTAGAAGATTTACTCAAGAAGATGCTTAATCCATCTGACCTTCATTGGTAATGTTGTTGCCAGATCAACAATTCTTATCGTAATTTTTTCTAGTGCAAGCAAATACATAACCGGTTATTTATTTGTCAGGGAGAAGTATACAGTGGCATTTCGAATAGCTGTCACAGCTGTAATCAAATCAAAAGTGAAATGAGAATTCTATGATCGAACTGAAGAGGGGGCAGGGCGGGTCTGGCTTTCATTGACATTCTGTAATTTACATACTGGCTTTAGCTTTAAGTTTCCAGTTGAACATGACACCAATGTCATATGTAAACAAAGATACATTAGGGTGGCTGCATATCGATACGATAATAAAACAGTAGATAAAAAAAAACTCTGCAGGACTTCAAAAATATTGTTGGAATAACAACATTATTGGATTTAAATGGGGAGAGGATAGAAAAATGTTTATCTACTTTATTTTTTAAACAAATAATTAAAAGTCAAAACGTTACGCAGTTAATGTGTTGGAAGTTAAGGTTGAGTTACATACCATGCGTTAATGCGTCCGTTGATTGAAGAGTTGAATTTTAAATCAACAGTTTTGTTAGAGTGCTTCAAACTGAAAAATATCAACCCTTCCACCAACGCACGGATTAACGCAATGTGTTGTGTAACTCAACCTTTAGAAAATTCAAGTTTTGACAAGATTTGATAAAAATATAAATGTCTTTATTTAGTTCTTTTTTTTGCACATTTATTTTGAGTTTTGGTGGAAAATTCGAAAATTGTAACCACCTTTAGACATTTATATTTCTGTAATCGAACTGTAACGATCTCATCTATTATTATTTGTTTTTTTTTTTTTGTACATGCGGAAATGGAAGTTGTGAACAAAATTACAATCTAAATTAAAGTGACACCTTTGTCATTAAAAATATGTACAGTGACGCACATAAGTATTGGCACACCAAACAATTTTGTTCAAAAGCAACATTTTAAAAGTGATATGAAGCTATTTTAATTCCATAAGAATCCAGATTACTTTTATTTTATTTTAGAAAAAGTTTTGGTCTTTCAATATTTAAATTATAAAAAAAAAATTAAAAAGAGTCACATTTTGTTAGAAACAAAAGTATTGACACAGTTCGTTCTAAAATAGTTTTTTAGTACATTTAGTATATTTGGGCATTCCTTTTTGTTTGATAACAGCATCAATCAGTCTAGACAATGACTGGACTAATTTTTTGTTTTATTTGTACCTATATTACCCCATCAACACTGTACCAACCAAATGAGCACTATGTGGTTTAGGTTGCTGTGTGAATACTTATGTGTGGCACTGTATCTAAATGAAATGAAGTGTATTTAACAGTAGTAAAGGATCTTTGGATCTCCGGTTTTGCTAAATGAAAATTTTTTATAATTTTTTTATTTTTAATGCATTCTAACGCTAGTCTGGCCTTAACCTTAAATATTTTCTTTAACCCTACTGAAAGTCACGGATAAGCTAAACATACGTCTGTTTGTCATCACGTGGACAAAATTTGTGAATTTTTGTACTTACACCGATTCTATATACAAATTCTTATCATTTAAACACGTTTTTGGCTAAACTTTTATTTTTTGTGTAACAAAAAAATCACATTTTCGGTACTCATTTTCATGAGGGAGAGCGAAAAACTAAAAACGTAGATAAGCTGTTTAGGGTTAATAACGAGTTAACGACAACTTTATTTTCCAAATTCAGACTCGACTTCCAGTAGAAATTATGCTATGTTTCCAGTAAAAAACGTCTTTAAAATAAAGTGTTGAAAAACTTGTCCGTCCTATTTTTGAAAAAAACATGTCCTATTTTTTTCCTTGTTAAGTAATGGTGATTTCGATTGGTAAAAAATATGTTGCATATTTTACACCTTACCCCCCTAAATCAAAAACATTTGTTCGATTGGAAAATTCAGTGCAGCCTACCCAAAATGTGCACGTTCGATTGACGAGTTGTTACCCATCGCAAGAACAAAAGTGCAACCCATTTTACACCGTAGCTGGTCTACGGTGCAGATAGTGTAACCATCAATCAGATGTTGAAGACGCTTTTATTCTTCGACCTAAATAATAGCATTGTTGCAAATACAAAAGAAAGTGAGTGACGCGTGTATTGTGGTTGCTTTTCAATTTCTTCAACACAGCTGATTAATTTGCCAAGAAGAAGCATATTAATTGTTTAGTGCCGCGACAACAAAATTCGATATTAATATTTTTAATATAATAGCAAAATGCCAAAAACAAATGTTTTTTTTTTTTTGCCAACACCATTGTAGATGCGCTATTGGAGAGTAGTTCTTCTGACTACGATGAAGAAGTTACAACATCATTGCTTGGACGAAATGACCAACGGCGAGTTAAAAACTTTGTTGAGGATGTAATTAATTTGTACTCTGAAGTAGAAGTAAGATCATTAAAAATATATAAAATCAAAAGTTTTAACAATTTGCCTTAGTTCAAGAAAAATTTGGGTGTTAATCGAAATATTTCCGCCAAATTTCTTTTGTTTTAATTTTATATCAGTGTTGAACCTTTTTTGTTCGTTTTCACACGTAAAGGCCGGTACTCTGTTCGGTTTTCACGTTGAAACTCCATACAAAACCAAAAAATGCGAAAAACTAGCGAAATTTTTTCCATTTGTGATACTTTGTTTTTTTTTCGTGTTGAAAAACTGACGTAAATCGATCAGTCAGTATTTTCATAACATGGCGCCATTTGCAATGTGAATTAAGAAATAATTTATTTATTAAACTGATTTTGGTGAATTTATAATGCAAAAGTGGATCGGATTATTATTTAAAAATGTAATCTGATCGATTGAGAAAACAAAGTATAACATGGAGTTGTATTTCCGTAATAAACTAGCAACCAACATCTAGCAGCTTGTAGAACATAAATAATGTATAAAACATGAAATTTAATCACAAATGTTAACAAAATAAAAGCTTTATTTGGTGAATTATATTTTACAATCGTTTCATTTGTACTGGGCATCGGGATAACAAACACAAAACAAAATGTTAACAAAAGGAGTACAGCAATTGACTTCAACCAACCAAGCATTATAACTTTAACCAACATGTATAGTACAGGGGTAGCAATGAATGGAATCACAAGAATTAATTGCAATGTCCAAAAAATAAAATTGTAAAGCATTGTAAAATTAGATTTTTTAAATCCAAAGTTAAGGCCGGTACTCTGTTCGGTTTTCGCGTTGAAACTCCACACAAAACCAAAAAATGCGAAAAATTTGCGAAATTTTTTCCATTTGTGATACTTTGTTTTTTCGTGTTGAAAAACTGACGTTTATAACACGGCGCCATTTGCAATGTGAATTAAGAAATAATTTATTTATTAAAAACTATTTGTGCGGGTTTATAAATCAAACACGGACCATATTTTTGTTCCGAAACTATACAAAGGATCAAAGGAATAGCAGATCAATTGCCCAAGGAAAAATAAAATGTTATTTTGTAAAAACAAGCAACAACCACCAACTTAATCCAATATCGCTCCCTGTAAAATAGCGCTCCAAGCTACCTAAAAAACGCCGCTTTCTATGTGCGAAATAATGGTTTCCATAAAAATTTTTCGCAAGAATGAACATAGTACCGGCCTTTATTTGTAAAATAACTTCTGCTTCTTCTTTTTCAATTTAATTATTATGTATGCGTGTATGTGTGTAAATCGAGCCACTAGTTGCCTATGTATATGTAATCATTTCGTGACATTTTGCGATGTTGTTTCGATGAAATAAACGCGAAAAAGTTCCAAAATGGCTTTTTTTTTTTTCAAAATATATTGTCAACACTATCATTTTTCAACGCGAAACAATGATTGAGTGGAACTTTTTTCGCACCAACAAACGGAGTACCGGCCTTAAACGGTGCACCGTGTTGTCATTGCAAGGGGTTTCGGCAACACTGTGGTAACACCACAAAATGTTGTACCATTTGTATGCAACACTTTTTTCCCAAACGAAAACACCATAAGCGATCTTGAAATTTTCAGCACCCCCTACACTGTTAGAAAAATATGTTTTTCATATGTTCCGATATAAACAAAATGTGTTTCGGGCACAATTTTTAAACACAATATATTTAAGTGCAAACATGTAATTTTCCTAAACTAACACAAAATGTTTGGGACACATATGTTAATATGTTAGAATATATTATGTTTGGGGCATGAATGTTTCATAAAAATAATATGTGTGAATGTAAACATATATACATTTACAAATTTCGAGTAAACATACATATGTTGTGATACTTTATTCAGAGAGCGACAGAGAGAGATGGACTGCTTAGTATAGAGAAAGAAATAGAGATGGAAACCGGGAGGGTTGATTAAAAAGTATCAACATAACACAGCGAGAGAATGAAATGAGAGCAATTTCTGTGAAACCGATTGTATGTTGATTCGGAAAACTGTTTCATGATAAGGCCAAAAATTTAATATGCTTAAGTCTAAATATTATTTAATTTGAATGTTAGAAGGAGTATTCGGAATAAAGAGAATAGACATTCGGAACCAAGAGAATAGACATTTGAAAGAAAAAACAGCATATTTGTATTACAGAAAAAGATGCGAAGAACTCAAAAATTTCGTGGTAGTGAAAATTATGTGAGGGAATGAGCACAATCTTCTTTGGGGAATTCTTCCAAACATATACTATTTTTGGACTCTAAATGCTTCCAAACATATAATATGCTCACATAAAACAAACATATCCAATAATATATGTGCTTCCTGCAAAATATGTTTGGAACATATGTTAGAGAAGCGATTTTTTTGAGGGTGTAGCTACGTCAATGCGTATTCTCAAAATACAAACTCAAATTTAAAAGAGAATTGCGTCCTAAATGCATTCATAGTGCAATTCCCCGCTTCTCTGGCTACGAAACAATAGCAAACTCATTATTGTAAAGACAAAATCTTTGAAATCAGTTTACTCAATGATTCAGTTTTATATAGAAGCAACGAAGTATTACACAATAGAATATTGTAAAAATATTTTTAAAGATTCTGGAAAAAAAAATAAAATCATACTAACCATAACCATATGGCGGCATAAATGTATTCATATTTGCAGCAGCGGCTTTAATTTGTGATGATAGCAAAGGAAAAACAGATTCAAAACAACGAACGAACGATGCTATATCTCTTAGTGCTAATTCTTAAGTATAAGGCAAACAAATATTACAATGATACAAAAAATGAGAAAGTTTACTACAGAGTATAACAATAATTACAGAAAAATACCTTTTTATATGTACAAGGGTTTTTTGTATGTGTTTTTTCCCCCTTTTCTAAACAATAACCAAAATGTTATATAACAACTTAAAAGTAAAAGTTAAACAAACAAAAACAATAATCGACAAAACTATAAACAACAATTGAGTTTCGAAATAAAAAAAATCACAGAATTTTTATGTTAAATTTTGTTAAATTAACCTTGAATAAATATTGTCAGAGTTAATTGTTAAACAATTAGTTGGTAGTTTTTGTTTGGGACCGCACAACCCAACCGATTTGTGTTGCGGAATAGAAGCGGAGGTTTGTTCTACCAAGGCGTTATCAAGATAGTGTTCACAGGTTTTCTTTTTGTTCTTCTTGATCTTAATTATTTGGTAGTGAGAAGTAATATTATTAATTATTTTAAAAAATTAATAATAAGTATTTCCATGAATACACATATATATGTGGGTGTGTGTGTGTGTGTATAATGCACGTGTGTTTCTTATATCAATTGTCTCTAAGAAAAATGTTTCTACTCATTCAGATCCATTTGTGGGTAGGTGGTAGTAGAGCTAAGCAAAGTTTTCAATGAAAGGTGCGACACAAGGAGACACAAAATCAAAGTTACCGTAACCGTAACCGTGAACTATTATCAGTTTGAATGTTTGTGATATTTGTTTTGGTTTTGGTGGGCGGGAGAGGGTATGACGGCCGACTTTGCTTTTGTTGCTGCTACCGCTGCTGCAAATAATTTAACGCCGCTTCACCAATTTCTGGGAGTTGAACACTATTTCGCGGTTCCAAGTATAACGGTATCCACAGTGAGGTATCATGCTCACGGTGACTTTATTAAGATTGAACACTTTGACGGCGTCGTCGTCGTTTCCGTTTTTGTAGAACACAACAGGAGCAAATGACGACTGACTGCAATACTGCAACAGTTTGCGGGGCGGTTTGTCCTATGCCTTGATATTTGCGTTTACATTAAAAAACAGTTAGTTTGGTAGTCTAACGCAGCATTTCTCGACAAGAAAGCATATCGGTCCTCCGAAACCAATGCATAAAAATTAAAAGCTTGTCTTGGCGACTTGTTTTGCAAACACTTTCTAGATATTGCACTGTGGGTCTGTGCCTTTTGATTTTTTTTTTATCGCTAATGACTTTCTATTTCTTGGTTAGATATAGAATACTTTGGTATTTGCTACAGGCGTTTATTTTTCCTTTTTGAATTTTAAATATTGAAAATGGAAAAAGTCAATTTGATCACACACGGATTAACGACACGTGTATTTGAATTCAAACCGAATACCGACGGAGCAATTGTTTTCTCGTTTAAGCTTGACTGGTTATTGTGTTGTAAAGCAAGTTTTCATTGAAATGAATTTTTTCAATTTTTTTTTCAGCACGGCAGACAACAATGTGTGAACGGAGACTCAAAGTTTCTGAGCAAAATTGTAGCAAACAACACGAACGATGGAAAGATTGAAACTGAGCTCGTGTCGGAATGTTGTCTTTGATTTTGAACGTAGAGCAACAAAATATCAATACATTCGAACCAATACAGACAGAGGCATATCGAGCAGAAACAGCAACAGCAGAATGCACAAGCTCAACTCAAATTGAAATGTTGGCGATAAAAATTTCCTTCGATCGATCTTTTAGAGAGGCTGGTCCTCACACATGCATGTGTACCATAAATATTTCGACCACAAACTCCACAGCACAGCCCTCAAAAGCATCCAATCTGGCCGTCGTTTCTGTTCTTGTGGTTGGTTTGATTGACCATTCAATAAATTGAGATATTTAGCGAGTGTTACAGTATAATAGTGTGTCTCGCTTTGTTTTATTGGCGAAATGAATGTAGAATGTGACGAAAGCTTCACATACACGAACAAAAAAGAATGTTTTTCATATGTTTCGGTGTAAAAATTTGGACACAAACTTGAGTGCAAGCATATTATGTTTATAAACTAGTATAAGATGTTTGGGACACATATGATAATATTATGTTTGAGTCATTGCATTTTCTTAAATATAATATGTCTGGATGCATAAACATATATATGTTTAGAAACGTTAAAGAGAGCGAGAAAGGTTAGAGGAAAAAGGCAAAAAAATAAAGTTTAATTACAACAAATAAAAAGGTATCCAACACAATTATATTTAAGACATTTTATTACAAACAAACAAATGTTTAGAAGCTCGAACTAACTATTTGAAGCCTTAAACAAAGATATACTTAGGGTGAACAAATTCTGAAAATATATATGCTTGAAGCTGAATATGTTCGGAGTATATATTACATACATATAAAAAAACCTATTTGCTGTATTTGTTTAAATCAAAAGTTGTTTACGGTATTTCGCACAGTGGTTTCCAATCGCTTTTTATACCCTGCGCCACTGCTGAACAGGGTATTACAACGCAGCAAAAAAAAGCGTAGCCAAAAATGTAGTGAAAATGTGCTTTTTGGACCCGGAAGTGGTGCAAAATTGGCGTAAAGGGTGATACGGTCAAAATTTGGTCAATATAAACTTGACGTATTTCTTTCAATTTTGCATTTAAAAAACCTGAACACCCCTCATTTTGAAGGTGTGTGTGTGTGGAATGTTGCTCCTATTTTGATTTTGGAATTCACTCTTCAGTTGTCAAAATGCCGACCAAGCAAGAAGAACAGCGTATCAAAATTTTGCTCGCGCATCGCGAAAATCCGAGCTACTCGCACGCAAAGCTGGCAAAATCGCTAAAAGTTGCCAAATCAACCGTTACAAATGTAATTAAAGTGTTTGGGGAAAGTTTGTCGACAGCCAGGAAGTCTAGATCGGGGGGAAATCGAAAACCGGAAGCCGCTGAGACGACAAAGAGAGTTGCCGGTAGTTTCAAACGAAACCCTAACATCTCTCTCCGAGATGCCGTAAATAAGCTGGGTGTATCGTCTACAACCGTGCATCGAGCCAAAAAAACGAGCCGGACTATCGACTTACAAGAAGGTAGTGACTCCAAATCGCGATGATAAACAAAATACGACGGCCAAAGCGCGATCCCGGAGGCTGTACACGACGATGCTGACGAAGTTTGACTGCGTGGTAATGGACGACGAAACCTACATCAAAGCCGACAAAGCAGCTTCCGGGACAGGAGTTTTATACGGCAAAAGGAAGGGGAAAGGTAGCAGATATTTTCAAGCACATAAAACTGTCAAAGTTCGCAAAGAAATATCTGGTTTGGCAAGCCATCTGTACCTGTGGCTTGAAAAGCAGCATTTTCATAGCTTCCGGGACTGTCAACCAAGAAATTTACGTGAAAGAGTGTTTGAATAAACGTCTGCTGCCTTTCCTGAAGAAACACGGTTGTTCCGTACTGTTTTGGCCGGATTTGGCATCTTGCCATTACGGTAAAAAGGCCATGGAGTGGTATGCCGCCAACAACGTGCAGGTGGTTCCCAAGGACAAGAACCCTCCCAACACGCCAGAGCTTCGGATTTGGAAAAGCGAAAGCCTGATTGAATATTTTTCTTGAATTTTATACTAATTGAACTTGAAAAAGAAATTTAATTTGATTTTTTAAATAAACGATTTCACCGATTTACACGCGTTTTCCCTTGACCAAATTTTGACCGTATCACCCTTTAGAAGCGATGAGTTTAACATGGGATTGTCATAGGACGGATATACACCATTTCAACAGCCGTTGCACTGAATTTGCATCACTTCTTAGGGTGTGATCCGAATTAAGTGTTTTGCATGTGAATTAGAAAAATTTGTGATATTTTGCCAAATAAATATTTTTTTATAATGTTTTATGATTTTTAATGAATTCTAACGCTTGCCTGAAACATTTGACAGAAAATATTTCCACAAATTCGCAATTTTTCTACAATGGATTTAGCATTTTTTGCGACAAAATTTAAATAATTTGTTTCATTTTATTAATCCTTACTCTGTTTTTAACATATTTGAAACAAAAAAGTTAAATTTAACCTTTAAAAATATGGAAAAAACGAGTTATAAAAAATTGAATTAAGAGAACTTCCTGAGTAGTTAAAATAAAGTACATCTTTGGAGGACATTTTTTTAAAATGCTTTTAAAGTTGTGCTCTTAGAAGTACTTCCAATTTTTTTTGGTTAAGATTTAAATATAGCTCCCATATATATCTTTCGCCCGATTTACACTGATATGACCACAGTGGCCAATCTTTTACTCCGATTTACTTGAAATTTTGCACAGGAAGTAGAATTAACATTCTGACTGTCCGTACTAAAACTGGTTTAGATGTACATATAGCACCCATATATAGCTTTCGCCCGATTTACACTCATATGACCATAGAGGCAAATTTTAGTTGAAATTTTGCACAGGGAGTAGAAATAGTTTTGTTACTATGCGTGCCAAATTTGGTTGAAATCGGTTCAGATTTAGATATAGCTCCCACACGGATGAAAAAGACTGTTTTTCATATGTTTGGCTATAAACATTATATGTTTGGAACACAAATTTTTAAACACAATATTTTTGAGTGCAAGCATATAATGTTCATAAACTAGCATAACATGTTTGGGACATATATGTTAATATGTTAGAACATATTATGTTTGGGACATAAAATGTTTGTAAATATAATATGATTGGATGCAAACATATATTAATTTAGAAATAGCCTATAAACATATATGTGTTTAGTAGCTTGGAGCGCTATTTAACAAGGACCGATATTGAATTAAGTTGGTGGTTGCTAGTTATTACAAAATTAACATTTTATTTTTCCTTGGGCAATTGATCAACTACTTCTTTGACAACCTAACCTAACCTTCTTTGATCCTTACAAACTGTGTGGTCCGCTGTTCGAATCCCCGTCCGACAAAAGGTAAAATTAAAATAAAATAAAAATCATAAAATTGAATAATTTCTTCTACAATGTTTGTATTACAGAAAAAGGTGCTAAGAACTAAAAAATCTCGTGGAAGTGAGAAAGATGTGGGGGAATATACAATTAGGCAGAAACAAAATTTTGAGCATTCAGGTCGAAAACCTATGTTGTTAGCACCTATATTACCTGTTTATTTTCATAATTCATTATGATTGTAAATATATAAATAAATAAATAAAATTTTGAGCACAATATTGTTTTGGGAGAATTTTTTTTAAGCATATAATATTTTTGGGTGCAAAATGCTTCCAAACATATTATATGTTCACATAATAACATATTGTTTTTTGGAAGACAACATTATTGAATTTGGATGCAAAAATACAAAATGTTTGGAACTTAGACTACCCAAACATATATTGTTTAGACCAAATATAAATGTTTGGGCAATACCCAAAAATATATATGCTTGAAGCAAAATATGTTTGGGAGTATATGTTACAGAAGCGATTTTTTGTGAGCGTGCATATATATGAGTTTCTGATTTCGACAAAAATGGTCAAAATACCAACATTTTACTTGTAAAATCGCCACTGCTTAGTCGAAAACTTGTAAAAATAACTCCAATTTTCTTATACTTCTAATAAATATCTACACGCTCACAAAAAATCGCTTCTGTAACATATACTCCCAAACATATTTTGCTTCAAGCATATATATTTTTGGGTATTGCCCAAACATTTATATGTTTGATCTCTACCAATATATAATATGTTTGAAAGCATATTGGTCTAAACAATATATGTTTGGGTAGTCTAAGTTCCAAACATTTTGTATTTTTGCATCCAAATTCAATAATGTTGTCTTCCAAAAAACAATATGTTATTATGTGACCATATAATATGTTTGGAAGCATTTTGCATCCAAAAATATTATATGCTTAAAAAAAATTCTCCCAAACAATATTGTGCTCAAAATTTTACTTATTTATTTATATATTTACAATCATAATGAATTATGAAAATAAACAGGTAATATAGGTGCTAACAACATAGGTTTTCGACCTGAATGCTCAAAATTTTGTTTCTGCCCAATTGTATATTCCCCGACATCTTTCTCACTTCCACGAGATTTTTTAGTTCTTAGCACCTTTTTCTGTAATACAAACATTGTAGAAGAAATTATTCAATTTTATGATTTTTTTTATTTTAATTTTACCTTTTGCCGGACGGGGATTCGAACAGCGGACCACACAGTTTGTAAGGATCAAAGAAGTAGCTGATCAATTGCCCAAGGAAAAATAAAATGTTAATTTTGTAATAACAAGCAACAACCACCAACTTAATTCAATATCGCTCCCTGTTAAATAGCGCTCCAAGCTACTAAACACATATATGTTTATAGGCTATTTCTAAATTAATATATGTTTGCATTCAAGCATATTATATTTACAAACATTTTATGTCCCAAACATAATATGTTCTAACATATTAACATATATGTCCCAAACATGTTATGCTAGTTTATGAACATTATATGCTTGCACTCAAAAATATTGTGTTTAAAAATTTGTGTTCCAAACATATAATGTTTATAGCCAAACATATGAAAAACAGTCTTTTTCAACCGTGTATCGACCGGTAAATCATAAATACACTTTTGCGAAGTTGCCTCAAACTTGGTTCATATTTAAATGTTTCCCATAGTTTTTACTAACATTGTGTTCCACCCCAGGGCATTAACCGACTTAGGTTTTAAGTCAATAGACTTTCTAAAAGTCTTAAATATATTGTCCACTAAGAGCCTATGCGGTTCAAATTTAAATGTTAAGGATTCCAGATGGTATCGAAAATGTAGATCACAAAGTGGTGCAGGGTATAATATAGTCGGCCCCACCCGACTTTAGACTTTTTTTATTAATTCTGCCACTTTGGAATGTACAAATTTGTCAATTTGTCCAGTTTTTCTATAATTGTGCAAGTTTGTGGATCACAGGATGTTGAAATTTTGTTTTGTTGCCAAATTCGCAATTGTGTATATAGCTAGTAAAACCATAAACCCTACAAAACACTGGAGGGCTCAGTACTTTGAATATAGAAGTGCCGTTTGTGAACAACTTACAAAAAATGCACCTGTATGCTGTGCATACAACATTTTTTCAAACCATATGAAACCTTTTTCAAATTAAGTTAAAGCTTTTTCATTTTAAATGAAACAAAGGAAACAACTTATCCACTGAAAAGGAAACAATCTGTGAATTAGAAAAATTCGTATTTTCGGCTTAGTATTTTAAGAAAACATTTGTACTCAAGACAATATTTTTTTCAATGTACACTGAAAAAAAAGCATACTCGGTTCCAAAGATTTTGTCTTTACTTTAAAAAATTTGGTATTGATTTCGAGCCAAAGAAGCGGAGAATACAAGTAAGGATACTTTTAAGAAACAATTCTCTTTTAAATTTAGGTTTTGTGTACTTGCTTCTAGGAAGCAAATTTTAATTTTTCGCTTTCTCAGCTTTTTTTCTTCATATGCTATAAAAGTCCTTTAAAAACGAGTTAACGGCAACTTTATTTTCCAAATTAGGACTCGACTTCCAGTAGAAATTATGCTATATTTGAAGTAAAAAACTTCTTTAAAATAAAGTTTTGAAAAACATGTCCTATATTTGAACGTTTTTTTGCTTTGTAGTCAAGATGCAAAAAGACAACAAATTTAAAGACAATTTCATTAAATTTAAAGAATTTTTCTGAATTATTAAAGTCAAGTTGACCTTAGCCTATAAATTTTTTCTTTCATGTTAAGATACCCATTTTTAAGTCAAATCACCATAAGCGTAGGAAGGCCTCTGGGGAGGGGGCTTAGACCCCCCCAGAAAAATTTTAGCCCCCCCCAGAATTTGAAAACCTATTTACGATTTTACATTCTTATAAAAATTAAACAAGTATATACAACCGCACAAAGTTCCGCTAAAGACTTTCATGCACAATCGAATTACTTGGGTTGTGGTATCAGTTGCCGATGGCAATGTTTGAAGTCTGATATTTATGAAATAGAGCTGTGATTGAACTTATGGTTTAGTTGAATAACTAACAGCCTGTTTCTGTATGTCGAACGAGTGCAATCGATCGACTGAAATGCATAGAAACAGCTGTTTTTGGTTATAAATTCAGCTGTTTGTTTCCATTTTAGTCGATCGACAGAGCTCATTCGACATACAGAAACAGGCTGTAAAGCTCCTTTATTATATTGTTTAATCTGGTTTAGTCATCTTAATTAAAAAATAGTAATTGGTATTAAAACTATTCTTTCATAAATTAATATCTTAATAATGCTGCAAAAAAGCGTCGCCAAAAAAGAAGTGAAAATGTTCTTTTTGGGTCCGGAAGTGGTGCAAAATTGGCGGAGAAGCGATGAATGTAATAGGAACTCGTCATAGAACGAATGTCCACCGTTTCAACAGCCGCTGTAATAAATTTGCATCACTTCTTACGGTGTGATCCGAATTCAGAGTTTTGAATGTGAATTAAAAAATTCTGTGATATTTTCCCAAATAAATAATTTTTATTTATTCGGTTTTTATTTGATTTTTGGTCGACCTTTTGTTAGAATTATATAAATATTTATAAAGACCTCGAGCTTCAAGAAACATTAGTTTATAATAATTTTTATATTTTTTATGATTTTTAATGCATTCTAACGCTTGTTTGAATATTTTCAAAAATTATCGATTTTTCTATAATGGATTTAGCATTTTTGTGGCAAAATTTGAATAATTTCTACCATTTTATTTATACTTAATCTTTTTTAAACTATTTGAAAAAAGAAAAAATTACGCATTAAAATATGAAAAAACTGAAGTAAAAAATTTCCTGTGTAGTTAATATAATTAACTTCTTTGTGAGGACTATTTTGGAAGTGCTTTTAAAGTTGTGCCTTTAAAACAAATCCCATTTTTTTTGCTGGGAAAAGTGTGGGACTACTTTTAGTTGCTTTATTATATATTATTTTGATGTCTATTTTTTATTCTTTTTTATGAAATAAAACAATAACTGAACCTATAAGTTCAGTCTATAAATTTTTAGCTAGGGGGGCTATAGCCCCCCCTAGGAAAATTGTCTAGCTACGCTAATGCAAATCACTTAATTATAAGGACAATACGACTTCATTGAAAAGTTTATCGACTTTTGGACAAGGAAAATAACTTTATTTTAGAGAAATGCGTCTTCTATGCTAAGCAAAATTTGTATTCGTATTTTAAAGACATGAAATCTTTGACCTCACGACAATATTTTTTTCAGTGTACATACTGTTCATCTAGTCATTTTATTCTCTGACATATTGCCGATTTTATGAAGGAAAGAACTCATTATTTCTTGACCAAATGGACGAACGCAATTTTATGTAGTAGTTATTTTGCAGCAATCAAAAAAAGTTGGTCTACCAGAAAATATAGAACGCAAAAGACTGTTTTTCATATGTATGGGTGTAAAACTTATTTGTTTGGAACTCAAATTTTTTAACACAATATTTTTAATTGCAAGCATATAATGTTCATAAACTAGCATAATATGTTTGGGACATATATGCTAATATGTTAGAACATATTATGTTTGGGACATAAAATTGTTGTAAATATAATATGTTTGGATGCAAACATATATTAATTTAGAAATAGCCTATAAACATATATGTGTTTAGAAAGAGAGATCTAGAGAGTATGCTGCAAGTAACAGAATGGAAATAACCAATTGGCGCCTTAATAATATATATGTATACACAAAGAAAATTTCATTAAAAATTTTTTGTACCAGTGTATGCCTAAGTTAACACATAATATGTTTGAACAATACAAACAATATTTTGTTTGGGCCAATCCTGAAAATAGATATGATTGAAGCAGAATGTGTTTGCGGTCAATTAGTGGGAAATTTGGCAATTTGTCTGTTCATTAAATAGTTTTTTTTTCATTGAATTTACAAATTTGTAAGATTTTAATTTTAATGATACAAAACCTGCTCAACCAAAAATGCTGCTGCGCTCCCATTTGGGAAGCGCTGTTGTAATGTTTTCGCTGTTCCCCTGATTTTGTGTACTGTGAAAATGTGTCTGCTCATATTTTACTTGTCGAACATGGTTAACACAATATGGAAATAAAAAACATCAGATTAATATAGAATGAATTTTGTTGCATGTGTATTTTATCGTTCACACTACAGAAAAATGCAATCTACAAAACCCTATACTCTTTTGTTTTGTGGTTTAAATTTTCTATACTTTGTACATTATTGTGAGGCTTAGTATGAAGCTCGAATTTCGAGAATTTTTTTAAACATTTATTGTATATAAAATATCTATGAATAAATCTACTGGTGAAATGATGATTAAGTATTGAAATCCCAAATGAAACGGAGAGTAAATGACCGGTAAATGCATATGATCAATACATGTTGGGTCTGGTTTTTTTTTTTGGCAGATCATTGACCCCTGCGAGGTGAGAGATGCGTTAATTTTATTCGAAACTATAAATTTTGAATGGAATGGATATATTTAAAAAATGAACACACATACCAAGGGTGATAATTCTTGTTTTGACTAATACGATAGACAACACCATGTGGCTAAACGAAGGAATGATTAACGGAAACTTCCCTCTATTGAAGAAATTCTTGTGCAATCTTTAGCTTCCAGCATTGCGTTTTTATTGTTTATTTTTGATAAAAAAAAATAAATTAAAATTTTCTGAATTTTACCGGGTAAAACAACCCTTGCTAAGCAATTACTTTTAATGTACACCCAAATTTAAATTTGGTGAATTTTTCCGGTTTAGAACAAATAAAATAATAGAAATGTTTTAAAAATATTTGAAAAGTGAACTTTTCCATTTCTCGGCTGGTGTGGAAATTGCCATAAAATCCATGCTTCTTTACATAGAAGAAGACATCGAATAAGTAAAGAAAACGTCTCATTTTTTTAGAAGTGATATCCGAAATACGGAACTAGCACCACAACTTAAGAATGCTTAAAAAATGTCTTCCGCTCTCTGACAAGCTCATGTAAAATTCATTGCATCTGATCCGATTTTGAATCACATCCGGATTTTCAAAACTTTAAAAAACAAACTAAAAATAAGCCAATAAATAATTATTCCCTTCCAAACAAATAAACACCGTTTGTCTTGGCTTTTCGCTATAAAAGTTAGTTTGGAAGAAGGGTATACGATTCTTGGAATAAACGTTTACGAAATTTACAAAATGCGAAAACAATTTAATAAACATTGTCATATTTGTGGCATATGGCATAAATTTATGTTAAGTCCATAAACGAAATCGACTGTAGTTTAGGAATAACAACTTTGCTTTTTACACCAAAAATAAATATTTTATATGATATTTCAGTTTGAACTATTCGAATTAAAAAAAAAAAAAACGTATCAAAAACCAACGTTCTCGATACCCGTTTTCCAAACGTTTGTTCTCTTTGTGTATACTCACACGTCAGTTAGAAGCTTAACTGCTAAAAATTTTTCACCAAATAATTGAATAACTAAAAGTGACATTTTATTAGAGGCTTTATGTTGTAAATATGATATTTCGAAGTTTTGCTGTAAATATTTAATATAGTCCTATGCACTGATAAAAATATAGACCTAGCATAAAAAACTATGTCACGCAATTTACAAAATACCAAGGACAAAATTCTTTAAATTAAAGACATTTTAATAAAAAGGAAGTTCATAACTTTGCTTTAGAAGAGTTTTCCTTTAAATTTAGCAGAGGAAATTTTTAAATGCGCATCCCTCCGTTAAAATCATATGTGAGATCACCTTTCCTTAAAACAACGAAAAACATTTTTGCTTTGAATTAAGAATAAAAAAAACCTTCAAATGTAGCTAAGACTTATTTTGAGGATCTTGCGTCTTTGGTTTGAAGCGTTTTGTTTTTTAATAAGGGAAACATTTTTTTACTTTGAAGCATCTGTTATAATTTGGTTATTATATCGCAAAACGAGAAAGAAATTTCGATAAATGAAATCTGTATCCTAATTTTAATTTTATAGAGCCTAGATTTAGAGTCACATAATTCCATAAAAACGTCTTTATTTTAAAGAAACAAAATCTTTGAATGAAGTTCAAAATCTTTGGATCCCAGCAGTTTGTTTTTTTTTTTTTTGTATTAGTGTGTAATCATTACAGTGTTAATAACCATATATGGCCAATATTGGCTCCATTAAAATAGATTAAATAAAAAAATAGTTTTTTGTTCCGTTGGAGTATTTTTCTTATTGACCAAAATCACGTGATTTCTGGCGATATCGCGACTAAGGAATGATGTAAATGTATTTTAGTGTAAAATTATACAACTTTTTTGTTTATATGTTTACTGCTGAATTCAGAAATAGGACAAATCTTCAGCAAAATCAATTGGAACCATAACAAATGTACAAACGCACAACACTTTTCAGAATTGTATTAGAAAGCCAAATTACCAGTCATCACGTAAAATGTCTACTCCACAGAGATGCGTTCTAAAAATTGTTCATTGATCAGTTGCTGAGATTTCATGATAAAATTGAAAACAGAGAGATGAGGTATGGTCGAAGACATTGCGATGGAAGAAGACACATTTTATAACAATTGACATTGATTAAAATTGAATCTGAACAAAAACATATCGATTCGTTTTCAATGCTATAATTTAAATAAAAATACAACTATCAGAACAAAAATAAATTTAATATAGAAAATCGGTGCAGAAGAATTCCATATAAATCGAATGGCGTAGGAGATTTTTAGCTGTTGAAAATAAACAAATAGAAATGTCTTCTATGAACGCTTTGTTTAAACACATTACATGGTACTGCCCAAAATAATAGCAACTTTTTAGAAAAAAGTTGGCCTGCCCAATGTGGGAACTTTGGGCAGATTAAGTATGAAATTCTCCAAGTCTCCATTACCTGGTAGAACAATTTTAAACTTTTTGTTAAAATAAACTTAACAGTTTTATCTACACACAATCGAGATTTTATATGCGAAGAATTATAGATTTTAGATCACTTGGTACACATAAAACTATTGAAAATAGTTTATAAAAGTTTTCCGAATAATAACAAAAATATCGATGTCTTCAATCCAAAGTACGCTAAGTCTAAAAAGTGAATTTTACAGGAAACAATTTCAAAATTTATTTTGTTGAATTTCTCAAAAATCGTATAAGATAGAAATTCCCTTATTTTCGGTCTTAAAATCATATTAATTATATATTTGTTTTGTATGTACGAACTCCTAATAGTGATAATAGAACATGGCTAAAAATGACTTAGACCACTTCAAACCGAACAAAGCCTATTGTCATTTTTTGATTGGACATTTTTTAAAACTTTAGTCACAGGCTAAGTACAATATTAACCATAACTTTTGATAGAACTGTCCAATAAATTTGAACTTTTAACAGGATGCAATTCACATCAATCCGAATAAAAAACAGCGAACTCCATCAAAACATGCGTTATATTATAACGCACTAATATGACACTTGTTTATCAAATACGACCAAGTCTCTTTGTTTTTAGATCAGATGCAGTATAAAGCTGTCATACGGGTATTTAAAATTTCAAAAATGGCTCATAGCTCTTTTGACTTTAAACAGGTGTCCTCATATGGTAACTGAGGACGGTAATGGGTTAAAAAAAGTCATTAATTTTTGTAAAATTGAACTGACTGATATGAAAATTTGTAATAAGTTTAAGTAAAAATTTCGTCACTGGCACGAAAAACAGACCAAATCTTTGTAATTTCAAACTATATCAGAGTACCCAGCTTTAAGGTGAGTATTAAGTTCGAGTTTAGCCGCTAAAGTGAAAACTAAATCAATATAAAAAGGCATAAAATTATACATACACTCAAAAAAAAGTGAACTCTCTATTTCACTAAAGCCAATTTAACTTTATTTTAGTTCATTGAATTATTATGTTAGGAGAAAGTTTCTTTTACTCTAATAATATTTTGCGTACGTTAGTTAAATTAACTAAACCCGAGGAAAAAAATATGCTCAAATGAAGCATAAAGATTAACTAAATTCGTGTCTTCCACAAAATAGTTCAGTATTTCTTTAAATTTGCAAATTTTACTACAAATGCGTTCATCATGAACTTCGTATGTCACTAAAGACATTCTTGCAATTTTGAACTCCAAATTTTTCCTTGAAACTACAAATTTTTCTTTAACAAGTGAAAAAACTTAATTATGTCTAATAAATTTTCTTGAATTTGTCGAAAAATATTTCCTTATTTTAATGACATCGGCGTGATGCCAGCGTTTGTAATACTGTTTAGTTAAAATTTTCTAAAAGTATTCAACATTTTCTAAAATAACCGAAATTTCACTGTTTTTTCAGTATATTTGTTAAAAAATATATTGTAACTTGATGTGGAATAGCCCAGAGCAAATTTTTACAAAGTTTGTATTCCTTAAAATGGATTATTAAAGAAAAGTAATCGTGAAAAAAATTACGATTTTAGCGGCTAAAGGTGAGTATTAAGTTCGAGTTTAGCAGCTAAAATCATAATTTTTTCACGATTACTTTTCTTTAATAATCCATTTTAATGAATACAAACTTTGTGAAAATTTGCTTTGGGATATTCCTCATCAAGTTATAATGAAATCTGCAACAAATGTGTATAATTTTATGACTTTTTTTACTGATTTAGTTTTCACTTTAGTGAAAATTAGCGGCTAAACTCGAACTTAATACTCACCTTAAACTCGAACTTAATACCCACCTTTAAGTAAAATTTTTAATTAATCTTAAGTAGTCGCATGAACTGCAAACGAGTTCAAACTAATAATTATTACGAGATTTTCATAAAATTATTGAAATTTGAACGAAATGGGTAGAAGTGCGATTAACTAAATTGAAGTTAAAAACTTGTTATAAATTACGAGTTAATTTTTTTCTGTGTTTATGAACTTTTTTATTTTTTTTTAATAAACATTCGATATTAGCATTCTTCCGTTAAACTCAAATGAACTCGAAATTATGTTTAAATTAAGAACAATAAAATAAATAAACAATCGAAATATTAACGATTGGATTGGATTCGTTGTCTTTGACTAAGGTTCGTTTTTACACCGTTGGTTCAATATTGACGATCAAAATCGTAAATAGTACGAACTCTTCTCGCTCATTGTAGCGTTTCGAAGTTTTGGATTAAAGATAAAATCTTCAATAATAGTCAAGAATCTATTTCATTTAAGTTTTTTTATGTAAAATCGATGTTGGTGATGTTGCTCTAAAGAAATCTCTTTATATTTAGACACACTGCTATATTTTTTTTAGGTGTATATTAATTGTCGAAAATATTTTGTCGATTTCTCTTGGGCCATCACAAAAGGAAAATGGGCTGATAAATATAACCTCACTCTCCTTCTCTCTCTCTCTCTCTTTCGCTCTCTCACGCTGTCGCTGGCACAAGTCATCGACATTTCAATTGGCTTGTGTCATTCAAATCAGAGTTATCGGCTTTGTTTCAGAAATAAATGTACAAGGTTACTAATTTTAAACGATTTAATCAAATATTTGCCAAATAAACTCAAAAATTTTTCCAATAATCAACACTTCATGTTTTATTAAAACAAAAGCAATTGGAAAGACCGAGACACATACACCCACAAATAAGAATGATCAATGCACACACATGCACAATAAAAATCAGGAAAAAGTTAAATGTCTGGTTTGGCAGAAGCTTATACTCTTGTTTCTTTTCAAGTCTGTCTCATGCGATAACCTTATCAGCGACATTCATATACAGCGAACACACTCGCTCGTCTCTGCTACTGTTCGAAGAAATTTTTCAAATGAAAAATTAACCATACAATTACAATCGGAGAAATGGTTATTTGCAAAGAAAATGTGACAAAACAAAAGAGGGTTATTTATTCAAAACGCTGTCGCTCAAACCGATCTACGTATCAAACATGAACCTGTGCCAAACACGAATCGGTTGGCACACTTAGGAGAACAAAGTGTTTATCCTAAAATGTTAGCTTAAAATCCAATTAATAGCAGATACTTCAAAATGACAAATATTTTCTTATTTTCAAATAAAACTAAACGCCTACACAGAAAAAAGTGTCTCGTAAATTTAAGAAAATTTTTACAATAATTTATTACAAGAACTTTCCAGAATTTTAGTTCATTTTTCGTATCTTCAACGAAAATTAACTACTCGAAAGGAAATTTTACAAATTCTAAGTAGCAATCGTTTAGTTCATGGCCTACAAAATACGATGGAAATTTCCTTAAAAAATTCTTAACTTAACTATAGTTAATAATTCTTGGTAGAAAATTACCCAATGAAATATTTTTAGTTCATATGTAATTAAATTTATAGACATTTTCGTCAAAAATGGTAGATAACATTTCATGAAGTTTTTGCAAATTTTAAGTTAAACGTTTCATTGTTCATAAACTGGTGTGCCTTTACGAATAGTTATTATTCTTAGAGTACATTGGAGCCACCGTGGTGCAATGGTTAGCATGCCCAAAGACAATAAACTTGAGGAAGATAGGAAATTGGCTTGCGTCATACCAAATGTTGCATTTACCATGTTAGTTCAATACATGTTTGTAATTTTTTAGTTGTTTTTCGTTTTTATTTTTTAAATGAAAAATTTAATTTTCTTAATGAAACAATGTTAAATTTTAGGCAACAACAAAAAAATTACATTTTCCCCTTAATGGACATTTATTTATTTCGTGCACTTAATTTCTTTTTATTTGCATTTTAATGCTATGTCAATACTTGTCGTTTACGCGTTTGGTTCGAGTATGAAACTAACCCCGTAAATGGTTCGATCTCCTCAGTAGCTAATTTCCTATCTTCCTACAATTTATAATCTTTGAGCATGTCCGCCTTGCATACACAAGGTCGTGGGTTCGAACGCAGTTTCGTCCAAACACCAAAAAGTTTTTCGGCGGTGGATTATCCCACCTCAGTAATGCTGGTGACATTTCTGAGTGTTTCAAAGATTCTCTAAGTGGTTTCACTGCAATGTGGAACGCCGTTCGGACTCGGCTATAAAAAGGAGGTCCCTTGTCATTGAGCTTAACATGGACTCGGGCAGCACTCAGTGATAAGAGAGAAGTTCACCAATGTGGTATGGACTGAATAGTCTAAGTGAGCCTGATACATCGGGCTGCCAGCTAACATAACCTAACCTAGAGTACATTGTCAGCAGATGCGATGAACTAATGCATAGTACAGAGATCTTTATCGGTATAGTGGAATGTGATTAATGTAAAGATGATGTTACTTGAGTTTTGTTGTGTTTACATGAGAGTGGGGTTGTTTTTATTTTTGTTCATTTAGTGGTTTGTGTGTGTGTGTTTGTTATTCGTGCATGGTTTATTTGGCTGGATGAGGTGTTGTTTTCAATAAAGGCACATGTGTTTTTGTTGTTGTAGGAATGTTTTGGATTTGCTTGGTTTTGTTTGGCATGCTTCAGTTGTATAGTTGGCGTTGGCGTGGGCTGTTACATCTTTTAAGCAGGTATGCAACAAGGGAATATAAACGCATGGAATATTTTGGATTTTTGAGACATATATTGGTGTTTGTTTATTAAACCTTTTAAATGATAATCGGTAGTTTAGAAAAGTTATTAAGAATATTTAGGAAAAATGTTGGAATTGAAAGTGTATTGAAGTTTTTATTATTCCATGTAAAAAATTAATATTCAATTCCAAATGGATTTGGAAAATATTTGTTATATCTCAGCTTGTAGTTTAGTCATAAATTGGTAAGTATTTTTTTAATGTGGGTTTCTTTTAAAAAGATTATTTTTTATGTATATTATTATTTGTTAATATTTTTTTGGAAACCAGTTTAATGTTTTTCTTTGTTGTAAAAACAATATTTAATTTCAAAGGAACTCCAGATGGATTCGAACAAATTTAAAAAATAGAGAATTGGTAAGTTTTCTTTTCAAAATTTGCTTTCTTTCAACTAGAATATTTACGTTTTTATGACCTTTTTATCGTAAAAATTACAGGTTTTTAATACCTTATGTTATTTTAGTATTTCTTTAATCATTTTTTGGAAACCAATTTAATATATTTAATGTAAGAAACAAATATTTAATTTCAGAATACTGAAACAAATATTTAATTTCAGAATACTTGGAAAACTTTTTATTACTTTTTTTTATTACTCCTCTGCTTGTAATTTAATAGAGAATTGGTAACGTTTCTTTAACTTTCTTTTAACCAGAATATTTGGTTTTTTGTGCATATTATCATTTTTTTAATTAGAGTTTTTGGAAACCAATTTAATAATTTTATTTAATATAAAAAATATATTTATTTAATATAAAGAAAAAAAATAAACATAAAAAGTTGTCCAAATTTATTTATATTTATTTTATTATATCCTTCACATCGATAACAACACAGTTTTATGAGTCTACATATATAGAATACCTCATTATTTCTCTATTTCAGGTACACATTTTATGAGATACGTTTTCCAAAGAAAAGTTGAATTCCTTACACCATTTGATAAAATGCTCCCAAATATGGTAACTTACAAGCTAATATAAAGAATTAAAAAATTATATTTTATTACATGGTGTTAATTCTGAACAATTTTCATTATTGCTTCCATTTTTTTTTCAGCAAGATATGTGAAAAAATTACCTGCGATGAATGAAAAAATGATAAGTCAAAAGGTCCAAACAGCGAGTTCAAATGAACTACTCATCATTTTTATTCACAAAAAACATTGTATTAAGAACTTCCACCATAAATTTTTATAATAAAGTACTTTTGCTTAAAGAAAGTTTAACTTTAATGTATGAAAATTTTCATAATAGCAAAACGGTTTGTTGTTCCTTTAGTTATTTAATTTCTCTGTACTGTGGAATGATTGACTTAAAAATAGTTTTCTCTGTACTGTGGAATGATTGACTTAAAAATAGTCGTCGACATTTTAAAGATACTGTTAACTAATTTTTATTATCGGGTTTCCCAAAAAATAATCAAGTTAACCAAAATAGTACTGACTTTTTAACTTGGTAGGGGTATATAAATCTTATGAACTAAAATACAATATTATAGATGAACTAAAATTTAAGAGAATTATAAACTAGACAAGTAGAAAAAAATCTTAAGGGCTAAATCATGGTCAATATTACTACAGTTTAGTTCATTTTGCAATGGAAAAGGGTTCACTGTTTTTTCTGTGTATATTTTAAAATTTGAAGTATCTATAATCAACAGATTTAAACCTAATTTAAAGATTATTTCTTTAAATCGCAAAAGTTTTTCTTTATTTTGAGCAGCATGCGCCACTTCCACTTCAAATATAAATTGCGCCACGTCTCAAATACAAAGCGTCTTTAAAAGATAGTCTTAAAATGTGTCTTCAATCCCTAATTGCCATTTATCTCTACACGAACGAAAAAGACTAGTTTCTCATATGTTTGGGTGTAAAAGTTTGGAACTCATATTTTTTTAACACAATATTTTTAAGTGCAAGCATACAATGTTCATACTAGAGGTCTGCATCGAATAACTTTTCACTACATGTATGCAATTCGCTGTCGGATATAGTACATACACTGTCTTTCTCTCAGAGCGCAAGTAGTGAAGTGAAGAGAACACTTGCTTGTCAAATACCACCAAGTACTTATCCGAAACAATATGTGTTCCGAAAACGAGGAACAAAAAAAATGCAAGTACTTGCGGAAAAGTACAAAACGGATTCTCTTCACTTCACGTTGTACCACAAGCATTTTTCAGTTATGTACTAAGCAAAACTTTCCATTGTTATTAATCATAGATACACTGAAAAAAATATTGTCGTGAGGTCAAAGATTTCATGTCTTTAAAATACGAATACAAATTTTGCTTAGCATAGAAGACGCATTTCTCTAAAATAAAGTTATTTTCCTTGTCCAAAAGTCGATAAACTTTTCAATGAAGTCGTATTGTCCTTATAATTAAGTGATTTGACTTAAAAATGGGTATCTTAACATGAAAGAAATAATTTATAGGCTAAGGTCAACTTGACTTTAATAATTCAGAGAAATTCTTTAAATTTAATGGAATTGCCTTTAAATTTGTTGTCTTTTTGCATCTTGACTACAAAGCAAAAAATCGTTCAAATATAGGACATGTTTCTCAAAACTTTATTTTAAAGAAGTTTTTTACTTCAAACATACCATAATTTCTACTGGAAGTCGAGTCTAAATTTGGAAAATAAAGTTGCCGTTAACTTGTTTTTAAAGGACTTTGATAGCATATGAAGAAAAAAAGCTGAGAAAGCGAAAAATTAAAATTTGCTTCCTAGAAGCAAGTAGACAAAACCTAAATTTAAAAGAGAATTGTGTCTTAAAAGCGTCCTTACTTGTATTCTCCGCTTCTTTGGCTCGGAATCAATACCAAATTTTTTAAAGTAAATACAAAATCTTTGGAACCGAGTATGCTTTTTTTTCAGTGTATGTATGTATGTAACATATTTCATATATTTATGTATGTCACACACTTACAAACCGAAACATATATTATGGAGAGTAACTGTTTTTTGTATTTCTGAAACTGCACGTGGTACATGGAGTACTCTATGAAGTTTTGTTCTCGCAACATATTCGACGTGATCACTCTGAGTACACTTCAATAAGAGAGAAAGAGGAATATGTGTTTGTTGGTAGTGAAGGCATCAGAGTAGCAACAAGAAGTTACTCGTGGCTTTTGGTGTTCATCAAAATGTGTACCAATTGTTTTGCGACTCTCTCAAATAGATGTACTCATGTAGCAAGTACACGTGTACTCTTCATTTACAAATGGAATTGTGCAGACCTCTGGGTATATGTTTTGGACATATACCCAGCAAAAAAGCCCAATTTTTCTAGGATAGATTTAGCACTTTTATCGACAAAATTTGAATAATAATAATACAATAATACTAATAATACATTTTATTATTCCCCACTCTGTTTTTAATCTATTTGAAAAAACAAAAGTTAAAATTACTCATTAAAAACATGAAACAAGGGAGTTATAAAAAATTGAATCAAAAGAACTTCCTGCGTAGTTAAAATAAAGAAAATCTCTGGGAGGACATGTTTGGAAGTGCTTTTAAAGTTGTGCTTTTAGAAGAACTTCCAAATTTTTTGTTGGGTCCCAATAAACACAGGATGAGCGTTTTTCAAATGCAACAACTTTTCAGTTTGAGGGTAAATATAATTTTCAACATAAATTCAACTTGACTTGAAAGAGCTCATCTTCAATACATCTTCAAATTGTTTGCGAATTACATCCAATTTGCCAAAATGTTGATGAAATCTTTGAAGAGGTGTTGAAGATAATATGAGAAAACTTTGACAAAACACTACCCTAAAATGCAACGAAAAAACCATGTGGTTTTCAATACTTATTTGTGCAACGAAGTTCGTGGTCAATTGGAAGAAATAAAAAAAATGGAAAATTTTAGAGAAATAACTGAATTTACTCCAAATAGTTTATAATAATAGGTAAGTGAAAATAAAAAATTATATAAAACTTTAAGGAGGTCACTAAATGTATATGTCTTTGCAGAACACTAAAATTATGGATTCTAAATCTCTTTGCATAATGTCTTTGGATGCTACATTCTTGCTAACATTAAGAAGCTGACAAATGAAAAATGAGTGGCTTATCGACAAGAAAAAGTTTCCAGAAACATTTCAAAGTGCAACCAATTAAAATTGTTAAAAACAACAAATTGTTAAAATCAATAACTTCTGGATGAAAATGTGCATCACATCGTCAGTTTAATTTACATCCTATTATCAGTTTAAAATGGATATTTTTTGAATTCCTTCTGCTGGAAATCTATTCTAACACGCGGCCCAGGACGTTCTGATTTCAAATTGCCCGCATATTAATACATTTTAATGCTGTTTTATGTTTGTTTTTTGTTGTTTTGTTCTTAATTGTTGATATGTTTAATAAGATTATATTTCAATTGGTATTGTAGTGTGTTATGTAGTGTAGTGTATTATTATATATTTTATTTTGACGAAAATTAATAAATTATACAAAATTCATAGAATTTTGGCTTTGCCTTTCAATTTGAAGTGGGAATATCATTCATACAAATTTTTGTTGAAAAGTATTTGCAACGATGTTAATTTTTAATTTGACTCGCATCAAAAATTCTTTGAGAAATTATTGAGTAGCGATGTATTTCAATTTGAGGATAACACTTAAGAAATTATTGCTAATGTGTTGAATTTTACTGTTGAGGGTAATGTCTGTTTTTTGTTGAGAACGCGATTTTCTCAACAATTTCTCAAATTGAATATTACACTAATCCTTTGAAGAAATGTTTGAAAAATTGTTGAGATTTAGCATTTTTCAAACGTTTGTGTTTGTTGGGGTATGTTAATATATTAGAACATATTATGTTTTGGACATAAAATGTTTGTAAATATAATATTCTTGAATGCAAACATATATTAATTTAGAAATAGCCTATAAACATATATGTATTTAAAAAGAGAGACCTAGAGTATGCTGCAAGTAAAAGAATGGAAGTAACTAATTGGCGCCTTAAAAATATGTATATGTATACACAAAGAAAATTAAATTAGTTTTTTTCTACCAGTGTATGCCTAAGGTGAAACATAATATGTTTGAACAATACAAACAATAATTTGTTTGGACCAATCCTGAAAGTATATATATGCTTGAAGCAGAATGTGTTTGGGGTATATGTAACAGAAGGATTTTTTTAAACCCTGCGCCACACTGTGGAACAGGGTATAAAGTTAGGGCATATGTTTGCAACACCCAGAAGGAGACGAGATGGACATATAGTTTATTTGGCAATATTGCTCAGGGCCGGCCCCTGAGTCGATCTAGCCATGTCCGTCTGTCTCTGAACACATTTTTGTAATCAAAGTCTAGGTCGCAAACTTCAAATTTGGCACAAGTATGTACTTTGGCTCAGAATAGAATCCTATTGATTTTGGAAATCGGTTCAGATTTAGATATAGCTCCAATATATATCTTTCGCCCGATATCTACTAATATAGCCCCAGAAGCCAGAATTTCAGCCTGATTTACTTTAAATTATGCACAATGAGTGCAATTGACAGTGTCGTAAAATGTGCTGAATTTTGTTGAAATCGGTTCAGATTTAAATATAGCTCCCATATACACCTTTCCCCCGATATGGACATGCCCCCAGAAGCCATAGTTTCGCCCAAATTTGTTTTAAATTTTGCACATTTTGGTGTATAATTAATATTGTAGCTATGCATGCCAAATTTGGTTGAAATCGGTTCAAATTTATATATAGCTCCCATATATATCTTTCGCCCGATATGCACTTATATGCCCCCAGAAGCCAGAATTTTGCCCTAATTTGCTTTAAATTTTGCACAGAGAGTAGAATTAATATTGTAGCTTTGCATGCCAAATTTGGTTGAAATCGGTTCAGATTTAGATATAGCTCCCATATATATCTTTCGCCCGATATACACTTATATGGCCCCAGAATCCAAAGTTTTGACTTAATTTGCTTCAAATTTTGCACAGGGAATAGAATTGATGTTGTAGCTATGTATGCCAAATTTGGTAGAAATCGGTTCACATTTATATATAGCTCCAATATATATCTTTCCCCCGATTTTCACTCATATGACCACAGAGATCTAATTTGTAATCCGACTTACGTGAAATTTTGCACAAGGAGTAGAAATAACATTGTAACTATGCACACCAAATTAGGTTGGAATCGGTTCAGATTTAGACATAGCTGCCACATATATGTTTTCCTATTTTGGCAAAAATTGTCAATATACCAACATTTTCCTTGTAATATTGCCACTGCTAAATCGAAAACTTGTAAGAGTGACTTAAATTTTCCTATACTTCTCATACATAGTTATCGACCGATATATCATAAATATACTTTAGCGAAGTTGCATAATAATTGTTTCAGATTTAAATGTTTCCCATATTTTTTTACTAACATTACTCGTATGTTCTACACCAGGACAGGAACAAAAACCTTTATACACAGTCTTACACAAGTTTACATACGGTTTAAGAAATTGTATTTTCTTTAATTATTAAAATATAATAAAACATGCATATATATGCTTTAGATTTTGTAAATTAATTTGAAAAACAAAGTATTTGTCCATTTTCAAGAAGATGTTTTTAGTCTGGATTATAAACAACAACAAGAAACATGTTTAGTTATAAGGTAAAAACCTCAAGGGTATGTAAACTTATGTGAGACTGTGTATATAGCACCCAACAGATGGTGCGGATTTGATATGCTATCGAAAATGTGAATCTACGAAGTGGTGCAGGGTATAATATAGTCGGCCCCGCCCGACTTTAGTTTTTACTTACTTGTTTATAATTTTATTTGTACTGTGAGTTTTGAACAACACTGGGACTATTCGATATGAAATAAATTATTCAAAAAGCTTCAGCTTCAGTTAATCGGCCTCTTGACGTCGAAGGCAAATTATCGATTTTTGGTCTAATGCCGAAGCTAATTCTTCGGTCGAGCTCCAGTATGGTCATATTGGGCGAATATTTGAAAAAAAAAAATCGTCGCCACAGTCAAACCAGTAACATTTTTAGCTCATATATATATTACATCTCAATAGGAGGAGGAGATATTTTCACAGTGCTGCAGGAAAAAAGTTTGACACTAATTTTGGGCAAATATTTGACAGGTGTGACCATACCTTAACTTTGAGTGGCACAACTTCTCCAGAGTAACGCCGTTTTTTCCATAAGGTTTGGATATCGTTAGACTGTGGCGGTGATTCTAAGAAGTGCCGTCAAATTCAAAAAATGTTGGCAAGGATATTTTAAAAAATTCGATCTAGAATTCTCCACCACCTAGACGATACAAAGTTGATGTTTGGTTGCTTATAACAACTCCTTCTTTTGAGTATTTTATTTCACTCATCTTTATTTTGCATGCCTCGGATTTGCTGTATGCATTAATATGTACATCACTACAGTCATACGTAAATAGAGCTTAAGATGTTTTTGTACTTCAAATTCATACAAATAACTCTCAAATATTGAAATATGCAGCTCCCTGTTAGCAAAACTTGAAATATCTAAACCGATTTGTTTTTCAGCAATATAAATTAGCATATGCGTTCATTGACCCGATCCATCGAATGTCCTTGATTCAATGTATTTTTTTTTTTTTTTTTTATTTGGACCAAAACATATGCACGTTTGCCAGTCGATGATTTTACTTTTCACATCATTGGCGAAAAACCAAAATTTAACAAACAAAACAAAAAACCCATAGAGAATTGAGTCACAGAGAGCCAAGCCAAGTTATCATATTTACCGCCCGCCATTCAATTACGAAGGTGTTGGAAATTTATATTCACAAAATTCTTAGCCATATCCAAACCACAAATTTTTTGCCATACAATACTGAATGAATGCGATCGAAAAATCTTGTTTCTCCAATCTAGATGACTGGCCGCCTGTTGGCACATACATATGTACATAAATACATGTGTGTTATGAATTCAGCGATCAAAGCAAAATGGAGAAAACTTCTGATTGTACGTAACACCCGTATACTACATATGATTCCGCGAGATCGGAAACTATTAAACCGGTTTCCACTATACTTACGGAGGTTTGCTTCAAAATAAAAACTAATACAGGTTGGGACAAAAGTGTTTTCTTATAATACTGGATAGCCAAGACATGGCGAACCAAAAGACAACTCACAATTCGTTCATTCAGATCATATCAAATATGTGCAACATGGACATCAGCTGTTGAACAGCTGCAATTATAGGAAACAAGTCAACATTTACATATTAAGGTTTGTACACTAAAAACAATATTTACGGGGTATTAAGGATTACGCAACCTAAATTTTAGGATGCGCAATTTACACAATATTAAGGACAAATTTCTTTAAAATATTGAAATTTTAATTAGGTTTGTACACTGAAAAAAATATTTACGTGGTATTAAGGATTACGCAATCTAAATTTTAGGATGCGCAATTTACACAATATTAAGGACAAATTTCTTTAAAATAATGAAATTTTAATTAGGTTTGTACACTGAAAAAATATTTACGTGGTATTAAGGATTATGCAACCTAAATTTTAGGATGCGTAATTTACACAATATTAAGGACAAATTTCTTTAAAATAATGAAATTTTAATTAAATTAATGTTTAGAATATTAGCTTCAATTTTTTTATTAAATTTAGGACACAAATTTTGGAAATTTGCGTTCCTCCGTTGAAGTCGTATGTATTTGAACTAAGGCAAATTTAACTTAAAGAAAAAAAAAATATTTTTGATTTAAAGAAATCACCCTTAAATTAACTGAAATAATAAATCTTTACATTTAAGATAAAAACGCATCAAATATAGGTTAAGACTTATTCGGAGGATTTGGTATCATTGGTTTAAAGTTTTCGTTTTCGTTGAAATTAAGAAAACATTTTTAATTTAAAATATTTGTTATAACATAATTTAGATTTTGAAATTGGCATTTTTTGTACGTGAATAGCTTCATTAATATATCCCAAAAAAGAGAAAGAAAATTCCATAAATGAGATCATTTATCTTAATCCTTAAAAAATTCTTTATTTTAAAGAAGCCACATCTTTGGCTCGGAATCAATACCAAAATCCTTAAGGCAAGGTTAACATTTTTGTACCCAACTTTTTTTGAGTGTACTAGTTTAAGTTTTCGAGCCGAAACAAGCTATTTTTTGTGGTTACTTTTGTGAATGAATTAAATTAGGAAGACGAAATGTTACGCATGAATGCCCTTAGATCTTTTTAATTCATGGTTTGATAAAATATAATCGCCTTCATATATATTTTTTAGCTTAGAGTTTAAATGGATAGATTACCCACTAGGGTGACAAAAACCAACACCAGGTAACCGGTGTAGGTTTTGTTTAATTAATTTTGGTTAATCCGGTTAGCCGGAATCCGTTACAAAAACCAAACCCGGAATATTGGCATTTTCGGTTAATCCGAAAACTGGGGTTTAAGCATCGGCCCATAATAGGTACTTTTAGTTAATGTGGTATCACAATAAAGTGATTAGTCTAAAGGTTGAGATACGTATTATGCGTTAATCCGTGCGTTAATAGAAGGGTTGATTTTTTCAGATTGAAGCACTCTAACAAAACTGTTGCTTTCAAAGAGAAAATTCAACTCTTCAATCAACGGACGCATTAACGTATGGTATGTAACTCAACCTTAAGTGAGCCTGGGTTTTGTTTAATTAATTTTGGTTAATCCGGTTAGCCGGAATCCGTTACAAAAACCAAACTCTTAATATTCGCATTTTCGGTTAATCCGAAAACTGGGTTTTAAGCATCGGCCCATAATAGGTACTTTTAGTTAATGTGGTATCACAATAAAGTGATTACACTACTCTTTATACGATTATGGTAAAACTGAAAAGAAGACCGATACATTTCGTGACATGTTCAATGCACTGCTTGCTGACTTAGTCCGAAATCCACCTTAACTATTTTCAGTGGATAATTTCACACAATGTATACAAAATCTCGTTTGGCAACGGAGCACATCAATAAATATCCTATTCCTCTATCTCATAAGAACGTTTTCTTTCGTATTCCAAACTAAAAAAATATAGATTTTGGTTCTTCATATGACCACTGGGAAATTCCACAATTTGGGGGATTTTTGTGAGAATTTCCGAAATCGGTTCTGTATAATAAATTAGATTTAGAATTTTGGTTTATATGAAATTCTTTACTTCTACATGCTTTATAAAGGCCTTAAGAAGGGGCCCAAGAGATACTTTACAATTTACTCCTAAGAAATGTTTTAATATTGTCAAATTATTTCGTTAGAACTCGGTTCGATCTATTGCCC